>NW_004444015.1:419758-444108 GCF_000243295.1 Trichechus manatus latirostris | reverse complement strand
TGCTCGCTTCTCTCTTTTATATCTCAAAAGAGATTGCATTAAGACACTGATCTTGTCAACCTCATCAGTATAACCTCATCACAGTGATAGAATTTACAACACATGAGGAGATCACATATAATCTCATCATAGTGGTAAAGTTTAAAACACATAAGGAAATCACATCAGATAACACAATCATACAATACTAGGAATCATAACGTAGCCAAGTTGCTACACACATTTTTTGGGGGGACACAATTCAATCCATGACAGGGCCCCTTGCTGCAAACCTACTATTAGACAGTTTTGGTAATGTTCTAGCTGCCCTGCCCCTAGCTGGTCATTTGGGTCTCAGTTTGGATCAATGGCAGGTATAGTTTGGGCATCTGGGAGCCTAATATTGTTCTGAGGGTTGAGACTGTGTAGCATGTCAGCTTCTTGGTGTGCCTTTTCTAAGACTATCCTCCGTTCTTCTGGAGTTAAAATAATATTTAGGAGTGACTGACAATCAGCCCAATTAGGGTGATATGTAGCAAAAATGGACACAAACAGAGCTTCGGTGCATTTTGAGTCATCTTTATACACTGGGAGATTGTTCTTCCAATTGTGTAGGTCAGAGGTGGAGAATGGTGTGTGGACCCAGACAAACTCTCTGGGGTGGCTATTGTGATCCAATCCAGCAGGCATTTGTCTCAGCAGAAATTGCCCTGAGGAGACTTGGGTTGATCCCTGGCCAAATTGCACCCCACTATGGGTGTGTGCTGGGGAGATTATTCCCAGGGCAGGACCAAGAGTTTCTGACTCATGAGGAGCTGACCAGCAATTCACCAGAAGGGTGGTGGAGAGTTCTGCCAAACGGGTAGTGACTGCTGCTGGTGAGGCAGCAGGGGAGCCAGTGTTGTGGCCGGTGAAGTTGTAGGGGCTGGCACTGGGCCAGGAAACAGTCATACACCTCCAGGTGGATAAGGAAGAGGGCTAAAGGGGTATGGATTGCTCTCCAAGTCCAAAAGCACCAGGAGTTTCCTATCTCTACCTCCCTCTTCACCTACAGTCTGCACTATCAGCTTACACTGTTTTGTAGGTTTTTATTTTGCCAGAGAGACATAAAGGTCCATACAAAGGGGATTTCATCCCTCTTTTCCTCTTTTGCAAAACAGATCTAACTGTAAGATGGTATTATAGCTCAGCGACTCATTCTTAAGCCACTTTTCATTGGACCTCAACTGGTATTGTGGCCAGGCAGTGTTACAGAAGAAAATTAGTTTCTTCTTCTTCATAGGCTCATAACTAAAAGACCAATTTTTAAGTATACAGCCTAAAGGGGAACACTCCAGGACACTAAGTTCTTCCCCCATATCTCACTACACATACTCTCACTCAAAACCAGAACTAGAACCAGAACCAGGACTGTAGTCACCTAGAAACTAGGATACCCTTTCTCTGCCATCAGCTAGGGGGAGTGGGGCACAACAAGTAACGAGGATGACTTAGTGAGGCCGCAATCCCCCTTAATGGAGATGTCCTAGTCCCTCTTTCAATCCTCCAGGTGCCCTCTTACTTCAAATACCCAAGTACTTACACTTAAGAAGAGAAATCTCAAGGGCACTTACCTAGTGGGTGTCCAAACCTGAGTTAGTTTCTAATTCTGAAAGTAAAATGCCTAGGGCCAGTCACTGCCTCTGTCATGGTTAGGAAACTCATCCAGTACTCCCGAATAAGAGGTGCTAAGGTTCAGTGGAGGTCCCACTCGCGGTCGAGGGGGTGCCAAGCTCCGGACAGAGGGTCTCTACGACCCTCTAATGCTCTATCTGGGTCATCAAAATTGTTATTAAACCCAAGAAGGTGACCTTTGAGAAAAAGAAAGTGACTTTCTTTGCAACACACAGAACAAGGAGCTGGGAGGAAGTTCCTCAGAACCGACTCCTCAAATGATGATGAAGCAGGGCTTTTATGTGATTTAAGTAGCAAGATGTCAACCACGCAGTTGCACCAGGGGGTTTCCCGATGCAGGCGCACCTGGAGGGGGAAGTCTTAGAAAGAATACATAAGGAGGATGTTGTTGGCAAGTGATTTTCCCAGAATCAGGTTACAAATCAATACTTTGAGATATCTTGAGCTTGACATGTTTGTGAGAAGTCCAAATGACAATGTTAAATGACATAGAATGGCATGGTGGAACATATACAATATAGCAATTTACAAAACAATATTACTATGTTCCATTTTTCTTCAAGAAATAAAAATACATATATGCATTTTTTGCATAGATAAAAGAATAATTGTAAGATCTTTCTATTATTGGAAAGTTGGGTAAAGAAGTGATTAACTTTAGAATTTGATTAATTCAATATGCATGTTAAATTTTCTACATTAACTATTAAAAGGGTAGAAATAGAGTTTAACACTTACATATTAGTAGAGGGAAAAATATAGAATAAGAAGACAAAATACTCATCAATCCAATGAAAGCAATCAAGAAAAACGAAGCACATAAAAGATAAGAAAAATCAAAAGCCCAAAATAAGATGGTAGAAGAATCTCTAAATATATGTATAATCACAGTAAGTGCACATGGGCTAAACTCTTCACTTTGATTGTCAAACTGTGTCTTTTAAAAAATTCCAGCTATATGCGGTTCCTGTGATATCTAAAACATAGAGACACAGAAATTTTGAAAGTAAATGAATGGAAAAAGTTATTACAGGCAATATTAGCTGAAAGAAAATTGGTGACATTAATAACAGAAAAATAGGTTGTGAGAGGAAAAACAGCATTTCTAGAGATGATAAAGATCACCATATAATACTAAAAGATTCAATTCACCAGGAAGATATAACCATGTAAATCTCTATGCACGTAACAACATAGCCTCAAAACACATAAAGCAAAAATTTACCTACGAGGAGAAATAAGAAGATCTATCATCATAATTGGAGAATTTAATACACTTCTCTAAGTATTTGATAAATCAAGAAGACAAAAAATTCTGTAAGAATAAAGAATACAAATAACAAACCAGATTTAACATACATCTATAGAGCACTGCATGTAACAACTGAGGAATATGTGCTATTCTGAAGCACACATACTGGGCCATACATTTCAAAGAACTAAAATCATACAGCCCACATTCTGTGACCCAATGTAATTAAATCAAAAATAAATAACGAAAAGAAATCATAAAAATATTTTGTTAAATTAAGAAACACACTTCCATACAACCCATAGGTCAAAGAAGAAATAAAATTAATGATTAGAAAATATTTTAAATTTAAAAATAGTGTATCTTAGTCATCTAGTGCTGCTACAACAGAAATACCACAAGTAGATGGCTTTAACAAAGAGAAGTTTATTCTCTCACAGTCTAGTAGGCTACAAGTCCAAATTCAGGGCATCAGCTCCAGGGGAAGACTTTCTCTATTGGCTCTGGAGGAAGGTCCTTGTCATCAATCTTCCCCTGGTCTAGAGCTTCTCTGCACAGGAACCTCGGGTCCAAAGGACTGGCTCTGCTCACAGCATTGCTTTCTTGGTGGTATGAGGTCCCCCACTCTCTGCCCCTTTCCCTTTCCTTTTATCTCTTGTAAGATAAAGGTGATGCAGGCCACACCTCAGGGAAACTTCCTTTACTTTGGATCGGGGATGTGACCTGAATAAGGAGTTATATACCACCCTAATCCTCTTTAACATAATCTAATCTTGCCTCATTAACCACAGGCAGAGATTAGGATTTACCACACATAGGAAAATTACATCAATCACAATATGGAGGACAACCACACAATACTGGGAATCAATGGCCTAACCAAGTTGACACATATTTTTGGGGGACACAAGTCAATCCATGACATAATGGAAATATTAAGTGTCAAAATTTGTGGACCAGTTAAATAGGTACTTTGAATGCATTTATTAGAAAAGAAGAAAATTAATGAGCTAAACATCATTAGCTGAAAAAGATAAAGAAAGAATAGACCAGACTGAAACAAGATAGAAAAAAATAAAAGCCAAAACACTCCTGATCAAGAGCAAGGCTATAAAGCTGTAATAACTATGATAGTTAGGTATTGGTTCAAAGAAAGACAAAAGAATCGTTGGAATGAAAAAAAGACCTCAGAAACAGAATGACATAGAAATTTATTTTATGACAGAAATGGTACCTTAGGTTCTATAGGGAAAAGGTGAACTTTTCAAAAATAGTGCTGGGACAAATGAGTAACCAACGGGGAAAACATGAACTTGGACCACTACCTCACACCATAAACAAAAATCACTTCCAGGGGTGATTAAAACTTCAATGTGAAAGACAAATCTGTAAAAATTTTAGAATACATTATAGATTTTTAAAAATAAAAATTGGATAAGGAACTATTTTCTGAACAAGATACTAAAGCATGAACCATAAAGGAGATGATTGATAAATATGACTACTTTAGAACCAGGAAATCCTGCTCATCAAGGTACTCTATAGACAGAATACATGGGTATTTACTGGAATGTTAGTTTTTATAACTTTGATGTATTTGACATATTTCACAAATATTATTTTGTATTTACTCATATTTAATTTAAAAATGTAAATAAATAAGCAGATTCTAAAACCACAATGAGGTGTGATTTTTTCATACATCAGACTGATAAATGTTAAAAGAGTAATGATAGATTACACTTGAGAAATATGCCAAGGATGAAAAGATGTCAACTGGTAAAACCTGTGTGTAAGGCATTTTGGCAGTATCTGTCAAAATTTAAATTCATATACTTTGACCCAGTTATTCTATTTCAAGGAATTCTCCATAAAGCTATACTCACACACATAAGCAAAGACATATGTACTTGGATGTTGTATCACTGTTTGTAATAGCAAGAAACTGGTCACGACTTAAATATCAATCAGTAGAGGCATAAAATGGAATCCTATGAAACTCTTACAGAAAATTACGTGTAGTCATATGGAAAGATCTCAGAGATATATTGTTAACTAAAATAAAGCAAAAATGTATAACAGTGTGTTTATTATGTTTCTATTTGTGTATGTTAAAATGTTATATGCACTGTACATTTATATGCTTATATATATATATGCATTGAAGATTACTGGAATAATACACAAAAAGGTGATAAAAATGTTTGCCTCTGGGGAGACCAGCCAGGGAACTTGGGAACTAGAGTGGGAGATTTACTTTTAATTGCCTAACTTTTTTTTACTGCTTTAATTTTTTAATATATAAATGTATACCATTTATATAGAGCAAAGGTAATAAAAAATTATTTAAGCTATGAAAAAAATTATCCTGCATGCATAATCCAGGTTTTTTTTAATAATATTTTATTGTATTTTTGGTGAAAGTTTACACAGCAAATTAGGTTTCCCTTTAACAATTTATATACATATTGTTCAGTGACATTAGTTACATTTTTCACATTGCATCAACATTCTCATTATGCTGTTCTGGTATGACCCAGTTTCTAGATTAAACTGTCTAGCATATAATAAGTGTCCAAGAGATATTTCTGGAATAGAAGAAAAGGTCCACAATAACTATCAAGTCATCCTCAGTTGGAGAGTAGTCCTGTATAATGCTATGTGTAAAATCAGATCTATGGGCACACTGTGGTCCCAGGTCAATTTTAAATTTCAAAAAGATGCATGTAGAAAATGTTCAGTCTTTGGGTGCATTATTTGTTTCTGTTTTTGAATTAGTAGTTTTCATATATATCATTGATTTCCTTATTATATATAAAAAAATTTCTTTTCAACATTTGGGAAACTTTTCGTATTTTTCTACAACGTTTACTGAAAGGCAAGGAGCTTATTTTTCTCCCTATTCATCTCTCATAATTTCTACCGTTTATTTTAGTTGGTTGTTTTTATATGGAACTATTTAATTCAACATAGTAAAGTTAGAATCTTTACTAGAATCTTTCTCACCAAGCTTTCTAATTTTTGCTTTGAAATATTTTATTGTATTCATTTTATTTTAATCATGAAATCTATTTTAAAATGTTTAATAGAAACTAAATGACTAAAATAGATACATAGTCAATATTTTTTCTCAAAAAGTTAAATTGGTTTCCCATGCCCTGTGACTGGGAATTGTTATAAAAATTTGATGAATTGGCTCCAACATTTTCACAATTCTAACCAGGAAGTATGAATAAGAAAGAGTAGTTGCTTTATGTATTGCTAAAATGAAGCATGTAAACACAGCGAGACTAAGAGAACTGCTTAAGGATCCCTTTGAGCAGGATGACATTGATTAAAAACAACAACAACAGAAAACAGCAGAGATACTCAAGTGGGAAGCTCCACTTTTGGGAACAAGGTGAGACAGCTGCTTCCCAAACAGAGACCTCAGATGGACCCAGAGCGGAGACGCTGATAGCTTTGGGCTCTGCAAAAAGCAGCAGGTGCAGCAAATTGAAGAGGATATTCAATCTGCATTGGAGTGTAAAAACTACAGTGGCCTCACAATGGAATTGTCATACACACACACATACACAAACACACACACATCTAAACATACCTTTGTCGGTAAAGTCATCTTTAAGAAATATGAAGGTAAGTTCAGTGGAAAATAAATGACGCCTCAGAGACGTTGATTTTTCTGAATGACAGACTGAGTTATTCATACCAACCCTCCCACAGAAAACAACTAAAATTATGGATAACAAATATTTTATCTCTTCCTAACATTTTTTTTACTGTACTCTAGATGAAGATTTACAGAACAAATAGTTTCTCATTAAACAGTCAGTACACATATTGTTTTATGACATTGGTTAACAACCCCACAACATGTCAACACTCTCCCTTCTTGACCTTGGAGGACTTTTTTTTTGGTGACAATATATATAGCCAAAGTTACACCATTTCAAAAGTTTCTACATGTACAATTCAGCGACATTGGTTACATTCTTCTAGTTGTGCTGCTATTCTCACTATCCTTTTCCAAATTATTCCATCACCATTATCTTCAACTCACTGCCCCCTAGGCTTCCCATCAAACCTTTTGAGTTGCTATTGTCAATTTGATCTCACATAGATAATTCTTTTTTTTTTTTGTACCTTAGATGAAGGTTTGCAGAAGAAATAGTTTCTCATTAAACAGCTAGTACACATATCTTCCTAACATTTTTGAAGATATAACAGAGTAAGGAATTACAGGGTCAAAATCTAAGGGGAAAATAGAGGTACACAGAAACAACTTCTGCTAAAGGCATTTGGTAATCTTGTCTAACTTTGATTTAGGTTTTGTGAGGGAGCTGTCTAACAGAAAAATCTTTTCACTTTAAGCTGGGGCTTCAAAGGGCTGCATCTGCAGTGTAAAGATGAACCAGGGGTAAACCCATCCTTCCATCCCCAGATGACTGCAAGAAAGTTGCCTTAGTACTAAGGGTGGGAGACCACCTTTGAGAAATTGTTGTCACAAACTAATATTCAAAAAGATCTGAGGCCTCAATTTCCAAGATCTGTCTCATTCAAAACACTACAAGCCATGAATTTCAATTAAAATTGTTCCAGGCTGGTGATGCTCCAAGTGCTTGACAGAAGCAAATGCAACTTCCCTCTTGAGAAAAGCATGACCATCATAGACTTAAAAGAGTCTCTATAAATAAACATTTAAAGAATGAGGACCAGGACACAACTAAAAAACAAATTAACTAACTAAACACATAAGGAAACAAGGCATAATGAGAAAGAACCAATAGTAAAACTATAAAATAGAAACAGACTTTCAAAGACCTCAGATATTGGGATTAGGTAACAAGATTATGAAACAACTATGCTTTCTATGTTTAAAGAAAGAAAATGCAAGCTTCAAAATACCTTCAGATAATAGGAAGCTATAAAAACTTACATACTAAACATGAAAAAAAGAGCAAATAGAAATAAAAATGAAGTTAAATGACCAATTTAAAACCAAAAGCTCATTGGGCAAATCTAATGGATCAAAGGATATCAAAGACATCATATATGAAGAATGCAAAAGGCTATTAAAAAGACCGGAAAGAAAGAAAAGACCAAAATGGATGTCAGAATAGACTCTGAAACTTGCTCTTGAACATAGACTAGCTAAAGTGAATGAAGGAAATGATGAAGTAAAAGAGCTGAACAGAAGATTTCAAAGGGCAGCCTGAGAAGACAAAGTAAAGTATTATAATGACATGTACAAAGACCTGGAGTTAGAAAACCAAAAGGGAAGAACATGCTCGCTATTTCTAAAGTTGAAAGAAGTGAAGAAAAAATTCAAGCCTCAAGTTGCAATAGTGAAGGATTCCATAGGCAAAATACTGAACGACGCAGGAAGCATCAAAAGAAGATGAAAGGAATACACAGGATCACTGTACCAAAAAGAACTGGTGGACGATCAACCATTTCAGGAGGTAGCATGTAATCAAGAACCAATGGTTTTGAAGGAAGAAGTCCAAGCTGCACCGAAAACATTGGTGAAAAGCAAGCCTCCAGGAACTGACAGAATACCAACTGAGATGTTTCAACAAACCGATGCAGCACTGGAAATGCTCACTTGTCTATACTAAGAAATTTGGAAGACAGCTACCTGGCTAACCAACTGGAAGAGACCCATATTTATGCCTATTCCCAAGAAAGGTGATCCAATCGAATGCAGAACTTATCAAACAATATCATTAATGTCAGAAGCAAGTAAAATTTTGCTGAAGATCATTCAAAATCGGCTGCAGCAGTACATTGACAGGGAACTGCCAGAGAGTCAAGCTGGATTCAGAAGAGGATGTGGAACCAGGGATATCATTGCTGATGTCAGATGGATCTCAGCTGTAAGCAGAGAATACCAGAAAGATATTTACCTGTGTTACATTGACTACGCAAAGGCATTCAACTGTGTGGATCATAACAAATTATGGATAGCATTGTGAAGAATGGGAATTCCAGAACACTTAATTGTACTCATGAGGAACCTGTACATAGATCAGGAAGCAGTTGTTCAGACAGAACAAGGGGATACTGCCTGGTTTAAAGTCAGAAAAGCTGTGCGTCAGGGTTGTATCCTTTCACCATACTTATTCAGTCTGTATGCTGAGCAAATAATCCGAGAAGCTGGACTATATGAAGAAAATCACAGCATCAGGATTTGAGAAAAACTCATTAACAACCTGCATTATGCAGATGACAGAACCTTGCTTGCTGAAAGTGAAGACGATTTGAAGCACTTACTGATGAAAATCAAAGACTACAGCCTTCAGTATGGATTACACCTGAACATAAAGAAAACAAAAATTCTCACAACTGGACCAGTAAGCAATATCATGATAAACAGAGAAAATATTGAAGTTGTCAAGGACTTCATTTTACTTGGGTCCACAATCAACACCCATGGAAGCAGCAGTCAAGAAATCAAAAGATCCATTGTATTGGGCAAATTTGCTGCAAGAGACCTCTTTAAAGTGTTAAAAAGCAAAGATGTCACCTTAAGGACTAAGGTGTGCCTGACCCATGCCATGGTGTTTTCAATTACCTCATATACGTGCAAAAGCTGGACGATGCGTAAGGAAGATCAAAGAAGAATTGACGCCTTTGAATTGCAGTGTTGGAGAAGAATGTTAAATACACCGTAGACTGCTGGAAGAACAAACAAATCTGTCTCGGAAGAAGTACAGTCAGAATGCTCCTTAGGAGCAAGGATGGCAAGACTTCTTCTCACATACTTTGGATATGTTATCAGGAGGGATCAGTCCCTGGAGAAGGACACCATACTTGGTAAAATAGAGGGTCAGCGAAAAAGAGGAAGACCCTCAAGGAGATGGACTGACATGGTGGTCGTAACAGTGGGCTCAAGCATAATGATTTTGAGGATAGTTCAGGACTGGGCAGTGTTCTCTTGTGCATAGTGTTGCTATGAGTGGGAACCAACTGGACAGCACCTAACAACAACAAGAACAGATTAAACATAGCTGAATGAATAATAAGTAAATGGAAAGATAGGTCAGTAAATAGTATCCAGAAACATAGCACAAAGAGAGAGAATATGGAAAATACAGAGGAGATGGTAAAAGACATGGAGGCTAGCATATTGATATTAGTATATCAAACCCAGAAAAATATACAAAAAGTACATTGTGATCAAGTTGGGCTTATATCAAAAACTCAAAGTTGGTTTAACAATAGAAAATTAATTTATGTAAGTCATTATTAACAGATTACAGAGGAGAAACATCATATAATTTTATCAATAGATGAAGAAAGTGTTTGATGAAATTCGACATATATTAATGATGAAACAAAAAAACTCTAAAACTTCCAAGCTTACTCAAGTGGTTGTTAACCAAAACCAAAACAAACGCGTTGCCATCAAGTTGATTTTGACTCACAGTGACCCTATAGAACAGAGTAGAACTGCCCCGATAGGGTTTCCAAGGCTGTAATTTTCAAGGCTGTAATCTTTACAGAAGGAGCTCTTGTGGTGCAGTGGTTAAAGCGCTCAGTTGCTAACCAGAAGTTTGGCGGTTGGAACCCACCAGCTGCTCCATGGGAGAAAGATGTGGCAGTCTGCTTCTGTAAAGATTTGTAGCCTTGGAAATTGTATGGGACCGTTCTACTTTGTCCTATAGGATCGTGATGAGTTGGAATAGACTCGACGGCACCGGGTTGGATTTGGTTAATCTTTACAGAAGGAGCCCTGGTTGTGCAGTAGTTAAGCACGAAGCTGCTAACTGAAAAGTCAGTGGTTCGAACCCACCAGCCACTCCTTGGAAGAAAGATGTGGCAGTCAGCTTCCGTAAAGATTACAGCCTTGGAAACCCTGTGGGGCAGTTCTATTCTGTCCTATAGGGTCGCTATGAGTCAGACTCAAAGGTAACAGGTTTGGTTTTTTGGTTAATCTTTATGGAAGCAGATTGCCACATCTTTCTCCCATGGAGAGGCTGGTGGTTTTGAACCACTGATCTTTCAGTTAGCAGCCGAGCACTTAACCACTGTGCAACCAGGGCTCCTTCAAGTGGGTGTTAGCAGGTTTTAATCTCTCCCACGCTGTTAGCCAGAGGTCTTCTTCAGTTCCTTGCTATGTGGGCCTCTCCATAGGGCAGCTCACAGCATGGCAGCTGGCTTCTCTCGAAGTGAGCCAGTAAGAGGGCAAGAGAGAGTGCTAGCAAGACCGAAGTCAGTCTTTTGTAGCCTAATCTTGGGAGTGACACACCCCATCGCTTCCGCCTTATTCTATTCATTAGAAGCAAGTGATTAGGTCCAGCCTACAGTCAAGGGGAGGGGATTACACAAAGCCCTCAATACCAAGATGGGGGGGGGGATCATCTTAGAAGGCTGCCTATCCCAGGGGGTCCTCTGTAAATGAACATTTTCATAATAAAATATTTGGGGAAATTTTATACGTATATCCAAATCTATGTTTTGTATTCTGTGGGAATCCATAGACAACTTCAGGGTTTAACTCAATTATACAAAATATGGCATCAGTTTAGAAGCATCAAAGACATGTAGACAAAGAGAAAAGTAGCAGTTAATATATAAAAGAGAAAGAGATAGCTAGCTATCTGGGGTCATTTAGTGTTGAGGCAAGCAATCTCACAGAGCTCTTTTTTTCTGAGAGTGTAGATGAAATAAACCCAGTAACTAGTTGCCATGAAGTCAATTTTGACTCATGGCAACCCTGTGTGTGTCAGAGTAGAACTGCACTCCATAGAGTTTTCAGTGGCTGATTTTTCAGAAGTAGATTGCCAGGCATTTCTTCCAAGGCACCTGTAGGTGGACTCAAACCTCCAACATTTTGGTTAGCTGCCTGGCACATAAACTGCACCATACAGGGAATTCATAGATGAAATAGAAGACAATAAAATGACAACAACAATAATAATAAGCAACACCTGTAAAGCACTTACTATGTGCCAAGCACCATTCTAAGCACTTTACTCTGTTAAAAATAATCAAAACACAAAGAAATTAAAGCATATAGGGCTTATTCGAGCAGTTCATCTGTATGCATACAGGGAGACCTTATGATCAGGAAAGGAAAAAAAAAAAAACAGAAGACCCCATGCAGGTGTTGCAGAGAAAAGACTCTCCAACTCTATTAGAGTAAAATCAAAGAGAGTCATCAAAGCCAATATATTGTTCAAATGAAGGAATCGTGAAAACCTCAGGGTTTGAAGCTCACAAATTCCAAAGGGAGGATACAAATCAACCATAGTTATACTGTCGTATGAGGAACTTCAAACATAATATTCTGATTGGTTTACAGTGATTGAGGTCAAAGGCAGGACAAGGTAAAGCATCACCTTTGACATTATTGACTATGTTAACACAACTAGCATACATTCATTGGCTAAAAGACATAATTACAAGCTCTGTCTCATGACCAGTCACAAATAATGGCATGACGATGACGTGACGGCTACTGTTGGGAACAGGTTGTTAAACATGACTTTTCCGAGAGCATAAGATTTCTTGGAGAGATTTAACACAAGGAGTTTTCGATAAGGTTTAGTTACTGATTCATAGTCTTAACCTAACCACAAAGCCTTAATAATAGGGTTGGTTCCTAAACAACAGAGTTTGACTCTGCATGAAAGGTTACACACTGAGCTTTTAGCATTAGTTCAGCCATTTTATTTTAGGTCAGAAACCTCTTTTGATTTTATATCCCATATCATTCCCTCCTTCTGATCAAGGATCACACTTATGGGCATACTTTCTTCTGCATGGGTTTGTCAGTATGCTGCTCCCAGGTGGTGACTTAACTTTCGTAGTTTATGCCTTTTTTGTTTCTCATGTTAAGCCCCTTTTTTTCACATAGTTGGGGACCACCAGTACCTTGGTTGCTGGGCAACTCTGGTAAGTCCATCATGCCACGGCTGAGCAGCTGTCTTCAGTGATCTCAGTATGGGGAATGGATAGGGTATGGCCACATTGCAGGAACAACCTTACCTTCTTTTAAATGGCTGATCTAAGTCATGAGACTTTTAGTTTTGGGTTACCAAATGCATTGTTGATATACATAATTCTCTGAATATGTCATGAAGTGGAGTTAGCAGTTCCTATGGTAGCTGTACATCTTTTATGATGTACATCTTTTATAATGTACATGTTTTATAATTTCAATAATAAGAACTATTATTATTAATATAATTAACCCAGTTTGCAACAGAGATCATAACCAAGAACCTGTACTATCAGGTAGCCAACTGATCACCTCGAGGGATGGTACCATATCAGGGACTTAGTGTTGGCCTCTGCTGCTGGCAGATTGGGCACTCAGCAGTGGCTGTAGCCAAGTCGGCCTTGGTGAATGGAAGTTGATGTTTCTGAGCCCATGCATAACCCCTATCCCTGCCACCATGGCCACTTTGTTCATGAGCCCATTGGGCAATGACAGGAGTGGCTAAGGAAAGAGGATAGCTGGTTCCAAAGATCACGTCATCCTATCCACTTGATTGTTAAAATCATCCTCTGCTGAGGTCACCCTTTGGTGAGCATTCACATGAGACACAAAGATCTTCACTTCTTTGGCCCATTCAGAGAAGTCTATCCACATACCTCTTCCCCATAATTCCTTCTCTCCAATTTTCCAGTCATGTTCCTTCCAAGTTCATGATCATTGTCTTAGTCATCTAGTGCTGCTATATCAGAAGTACCACAAGTTGGAAGGCTTTAACAAAGAGAGGTTTAATCTCTTACAGTCCAGTAGTCTACAAGTCCAAATTCAGGGCATCAGCTCCAAGGGAATGCCTTCTCTGTCGGCTCTGGGGGAAAGTCCATGTCATCAATCTTCCCTTGGTCTGGGAGCTTCTCTGTGCAGGAACCTCAGGTCCGAAGGATGCACTCTACTCCCGACGCTGCTTTCTTGGTGGTAGGAGGTTCCGATGTGTCTCTGCTCGTTTCTCTCCTTTATATGTCAAAAGAGATTGGCTTAAGATATTACCTAATCTTATAGACCTCATCAGTATAACTGTCGCTAATCCATCTTATTACATCATAGTGATAGAGTTTACAACACATAAGGAAATCACATCAGATTACAAAATGGTACACAATCATACAATACTGGGAATCATGACCCAGCCAAGTTGACAGATTTTTTGGGGGGACACAATTCAATTAATGACAACCATCCAGCCAAACAATTGGCCACAACCTATGATTCAGTATACAATTGCACATCTGGCCATTTCTCCTTCCAAGCAAAGTGAACAACCAGGTGCACTGCTTGAAGTTCTGCCCATTTGGAGGATTTCCCTTCACTACTGTCCTTCAGGGAGTTCCCAGAAACAGACTGTAGTGCTGCTGCTGTCCAGTTTCAGTGGTGCCTGCATATCATGCCGAACCATCTGTAAACCAGGCACAAGTTTTCTCTTCTTCAGTCAACTGATCATAAGGAACTCCCCATGAAGCCATAGGTGAAGACTGGGAGATGGAAGGTAATGTGACAGGAGTGGAGACCATGGGCATTTGGGCCACTTCCTCCTGCAACTTACTTGTGCCTTCAGGTCGTGCTTGGGCCCTATCTCATATATACCACTTCCATTTAATGATGGAGTACTGCTGTGCACGTCCAACTTTATGGCTCTGTGGGTCAGACAACACCCAGTTCATGATGAGCAACTCAGGATGCATGGTGACTTGGTGGCCCATGGTTAAGTGTTCAGTCTCTACTAAGGCCCAGTAACAAGCCAAAAGCTGTTTCTCAAAAGGAGAGTAGTTATCTGCAGAGGATGGCAGGGCTTTTTTCCAAAATCTAAAGGGTCTGCACTGTGATTCACCAATAGGGGCCTGCCAAATACTCCAAAGGGTATCTCTATCTGCTACTGACACTTCAAGCACCATTTGGTCAGCTGGATCATATGGCCTAAGTGGTGGAGCAGCTTGCATGGCAGCCTGAACCTTTTGCAGAGCCTTTTCTTGTTCTGGGCCCCACTCAAAACTAGTAGCTTTTAAAGTCATTTGATAAATAGGCCAGAATACTACAACCAAATGAGGAATATGTTGCCTCCAAAATCCAAAGAGGACTACCAGGCATTGTGCCTCCTTTTCAGTTGTGAGAAGAGCCAGATGCAATAACTTTTCCTTCACTTTAGAAGGAATACCTTGACATGCCCCATACCACTGGACCCCTAGAAATTTCACTGAGGTGAAAGGTGCCTGAATTTTTGTAGGATTAATTTCCCACCCTCTAGCACACAAATGTCAATGTTTTACCAGTATGTCCAGAGTCACTGACACTTCTTCCTTACTTGGTCCAATCAGCATAATGTCATTGATGTAATGGACCAGTGTGACGTCTTGTGGAAGGGAAAGGTTATCAAGGTTTCTGCACACTAAATTATGACATAGCACTGGAAAGTTGATGTAGCCCTGAGGTAGGCAACTGAAGGTGTATTGCTGGCCTTGCCAGCTGAAGGCAAACTGCTTCTGGTGGTCTTTTGAAACAGGATGGAGAAAAAGTTATTAGCCAGATCAATAGCTGCATACCAGGTACCAGGAGATGTATTGATTTGCTCAAGCAATGAAACCACATCTGGAAGAGCAGCTGCAATTGGAGTCAATACCTGGTTGTTTTCAATAATCTACTGTCATTCTCCAAGATCGATCTGTTTTTTGCACTGACCAAATAGGCGAGTTGAATGGGGATGTGGTGGGAATCACCACCCCTGCATCCTTCAAGTCCTTGATGGTGGCAGTAATCTCTGCAGTTCCTCCAGGAATGCAGTATTGCTTTTGGTTTACTATTTTCCTAGGTAGAGGCAGCTCTAATGGCTTCTACTTGGCTTTTCCTACCACAATAACCCTTACTCCACATGTCAGGGATCCAATGTGGGGGTTCTGCCAGTTGCTGAGTATATCTATTCCAATTATGCATTCTGGAACTGGAGAAATCACTACAGGATGGGTTTGGGGACCCACTGGAACTACTGTGAGATGGACATGAGCTAAGACTCCATTAATAACCTGACTTCCATATGCCCCTACTCTGACTAGTGACATTTTAGGTCTCCTGGAATTAGTGTTAATCCAGAGCCAGTACCCAGTAATCTTCAAAAAGTCTGATTATTTCCTTTTCCCCAGTGGACAGTCACTCTCATAAAAGGCTGTAATCCCTTTGGGGAAGGCTAGGAGAAAGATTAACAGTATAAGTTTTGGCAGTGTTTTGGACCCCTTCCTCAAGTGAACCTGGCCTCCCCTTCATTCAAGGGGTTGTGGGTCTGTAAACTCACTCAAGTCTGGGACTTGATAGAGAGGGACCATAATTTTTTATTCTGGCAATTTGAGTTAGACTGCTGTTCACCTGACCTAGAATTCATCCGTTTGTACAGATCAAGTAAATATTTAGTAAGTTCCTATCTATTTCACTTCTAGGGACACCATGACTAAGTAGCCAATGCCATAAATCCATATGAGTCAGATTATTATGATTACTGCTTTGACTCTGCTTTGTGTTCCAGTAACCACGCCCAACTTGTCTTTGTTGATTGAGTGCCACCACTTGGCCCCTACCACCAACAGGCCCAATCAGCCCCATTGTAGTTAGGTGTATTAATTCAGTTAGGGCAGTTCCCACTGTCAAATCTGATTTACATAAAATAGCAATCACAGCAGTCTTCAAGGATGCTGGAGCTCCCTTCACAAATTTGTTCCTCACTGTTGTGGTAAACACTGTCCTCTGGGCACTCCATGTGTGGGTCTGAGGGTCTACCTTGATAAATCCACTCTAACTTGCCAATTTCCCTAAGCCTTTTGATACTTTCTTCTACAGTGTACTAAGGCAGGTCTGGTACTTCAACTCAATTTAGTGTAGGCCACCACTTAATCCATGCTTCAGCAACCCAACCAAATAAACTATTAGATCCTTTCCTGACCTCTCGAGCTGAAACAATGAATGAAGAATCAGTGTTTAGTGGATCCATATCAATAAACTCAGACTGATCCATCTTTATGTTCCTTGCACCATTATTCCACGCTCTTAATAGCCATTCCCACACATATTCCCCAGGTTTCTGTTTGTACATATTAGAAAAGTCAGGCAGTTCTTTTGGAATGTAGTGTACCTCCTCCTAGGTCACTCTTTGTACTTCACGTTTTGGGGCTTTCTGGGATTTAAGTATAGTTATAGGTCTAGAAGCCAAAATTGGTGGTGGCGATGTGTTTTGAGAACATTCAGCATTGTCTTGTAAGGCCTCTTCCTCAGGCGATGTCCCAGGCAAAGACTCAGACAAATACTCTTTAGACGCAGCTGGGTTAATCTTATTAAATGGAGGTGAAGGGGCTAACGGTTTTACTGGGGAAGGTGACTTAGTAAACAAAGCATGGAGTAATCTCTTCAGATGGAAGTAAGGGGTCTTATTCTGTTGGCAGGAGTGAATCAACAGAATTTAGAGGCTCAGTGTCTCCAGCTTCCTGATTATCTGCCCATTTGTCCCCATCCCAAATTTCAGAGTCCCATTTCTTCCCAATCAGTGCCTCACTTTAACATCACACACCACTCAAGGTTAGGAATTCAGTTGACATTGTAATTCAGCCTTTTTTACAAGAAGACTCTCGGTTTGGTTTTTGGCAATATCAGCTCTGTTACTCCAAGAAATAAGACTTTCTTTCAAGGCAAAAGTGGAAATTTGAGGTTGTTTATGCAATGCTTGAGCTTTGACTCGGAAGCCCTGAGCTCATCTCTTTCTTTCACCACTTTTAGTGAAAGTAGGACCAACAAACCAGCTTCCTTATACTTCTCATTATGACAAAATTATAGAAAGTTATCAAACATACAAACATACAATCACCCAGAGCCTCACTTTTCACCAATACTTGATCTATTCGTGGTGATATTTTGCATATTTCTATTGCCACCTCACTCCATGGATTAGCAGTACCCTCTGTACTACTGGAATCAGAGTCATCAATATCTTTAAGACTAACCAGACTTGAGAACCAATTTAGAAAATTTATCCTTACAATTTTGTTTCTCTAGAACCACTCTCGGTACCAAATGTCTCAAGCTGGGTTCTCTAGAGAAGCAAGACCAGTAAAGTGTATACATATATAGAGAGAGAAATTTATATCAAGGAAATGGCTCACGTGGTTGTAGAGGCTGGAATGTCCCCAGTCCATGGGTCAGACTGCAGGCTTCTCCTGACTCACATAGCCACAGGGGCTGGCGAACCCAAGATTGGCAGTTCAGACAGCAGGGCTCTTGCTCACAGACTGCGAAGACCAACGAATCCCATGATCAGCAGGCAAGATGGCAGGTAAGCTGCTAGCTCAAGTCCCAAGAATCAGAGGTCAGACAAATAGGAGCCAGCTGCAGGATCCAGAGCAAGAAAAATCCCATGAGCCTTGCCAGAAAGTCCACTTATATTTGATGCAGGCCACAACCCCAAGGAAAATCCATTTGAACTGATTGGCTACTCACAGCAGATCCCATCATGGAGATGATCAGATTATATCAAATCTCATCATGGAAATGATCACATCATCATACGACTGCCAAACTGTACAATATCTGCCAAACCACTGAGAATCATGGCCTAGCCAAGTTGACACACTACCTTAACAATCACAGTAGCCAACTAAAGATATTAAAAAGGAATTGTAAATTCATAGGGGGTATAGAATGTACCTAAACAACTTTTGATGGTACTTAAGATAAGCTTTATAATATAGAAATGCTGTCTAAAGACAATATATGAAAGCAATAAGGCAGCAAATTGTAGCTAATATAAAACACTTTCAGTTACTATCATAGGGTTGATAGAACACAATTATTAACAGAAGAATAACTAATACACTAAGAATGAATAAGCATAAAAGTGACTCAGGCTGTAATCAAGTTATATAAATTCACATGATAGAGTTAACAACAATTTGAAATTTTTCTGATAAGGAAATAATGCAACCTAAATGTAATCCTATAATGATAACACAGGTCAATATAAGCGAAGGTAGTAATCAATCTAATATCATCATTCTATAAATCCTAGTTGATAAAATAAGGCAACCTTAAAAGTTAGATGTATTAGACAAACAGCAACTACTTTAAAGTTTCCCATATAAAATATTCTATCACTGGAGTAGACCTACTTGGTGAATGACAAATAAGATAAAGAGAAAAAGCAAAGATTATAAAGCACAGTCCAAAAATCTTAGCTGCCTCCGTGGAATCTTGTTCTGTGGTCTTGGGCATAGCTGCCCGCTTCTATTGCAGTCATCTGCTTCTGACCACTGGGGCAAAAGAATTTAAGTTTGAGTCCCTTATTTTCCTGGACAGTCTAAATAGGAGCCATAATCTTCTTTAACTGGAAAAGATGTATCCAGGTCTGAGCTTCCTATAATTTAGCAGCACAAGGATTATCAAGGAGAACTACATACAGTCTTTTCTAATGAGGCTCAAGGAAGTCTTTTAGCTGATTTTTTTTTCTAATATACATGTTCCTCTGGAACAATATTAGATAGATGTTGAGATTTTGGTTTTCAGTTGTCAAAGGTATTTTTAACCTGTGAAAACATTCCTTAGGATATTGGATTAAGGATTGACAATGTTTAATAATATTAGAGTCAACAAAAGGGAGGGCCATTTGGTTTTGAAGAAATACTTCTCTCATCATAGTTATTTCACTATTCATTTCTTGAAATCTGTGGCATTTTCTGAATATATTACATTTAGAATTTTGACATGAGGCATAACATCTTTTAATTTATAGGATATTATGTAACAAGCTTTATATTATTAGTTACTGAAATAGCCAATTTTTCACTACAAAAGCAAAGAGGGAAAAGAAAAACGGTTTTTTATATATAGAATTAGAATGTTGAACATCAGCAATATTTTCATAAAAACCTTATGGTAATTTTGTTAGTTTACTTGGTCCCATATAGCTTATATTGGTTCTATGCTATTCTGGATCAGCAGCAACTTGAAAAACAATTGTCAGTTTGTACACAAGAGTTTTAAAAATCTTCATTTAGTCCAATTGTACCCACGTTTGAAATATTATAGTCCTTTTTACACTATGAGTCATAATCAACTCAATGGCAATGAGTTTTATTAGTTTGATATAGTCCATTTTTGTTGTGTTTTCAATGAATTAGCAAGGTAAAATTTATCTGTGAATGATAGACTTAAAAATGGCTATGGTTAAGTTATAATAATAATAATTGAAAAATGTGAAAAAATCTGATAGGAATGAACTACAAAAGTAATGCAAAGCCAAATAAAGTCAAATAAAAATTTTAGACAAAAATATCTCTACACATGATAATCAATTTCCTTTCTAAAGAGCTTCAGATATAATATATAATAATCTTGAAACATGGTACTATACGTTGTTGTTGTTAGGTGCCGTCGAGCCAGTTCTGACTCATAATGACCCTATGTACAACAGAATGAAATGGTGCCTGGTCTTGCTCCATACTCACAATCGTTGCTATGTTTGAGTCCATTGTAGCCACTGTGTCAATCCATCTCATTAAGGGTCTTCCTCTTTTTCTCTGATCCTCTACCTTAATAAGCATGATGTCCTTCTCCAGGGACTTGTCCCTCCTGATCACATGTCCAAAGTACATGAGACAAAGTCTCGCCATCCTCACTTCCAAGCAGCACTCTGGCTGTACCTCTTCCAAGACAGACTTGTTGGTTCTTCTGGGCAGTCCATGGTATATTCAATATTCTTTGCCAACACCATAATTCAAAGGCATCAATTCTTGTTTGGTCTTCCTTATTCATTGTCCAGCTTAGCATGTATAAGAGGAGATTGAAAATATCATGGCTTGGGTCAGGCACACCTTGTCCTCAAAGTGACATCTTTGCTTTTCAACACTTTAAAGAGGTCTTTTGCAGCAGATTCGCCCAATGCAATACGTAGTTTGATTTCTTGACTGTTGTTTCCATAGGTGTTGATTGTGGATTCAAGTAAAATGAAATTCTTGACAACATTAATATTTTCTCCACTTATCATGATGTTGCTTATTGGTCCAGTTGTGAGGATTTTTGTTTTCTTTATGTTGAAGTGTAATCCATACTAAAGGCTGTAGTCTTTGATCTTCATCAGTAAGTGCTTCAAGACCTCTTTGTTTTCAGCAAACAAGGTTGTGTCATTTGCATATCACAGGTTGTTAATGAGTCTTCGCCCAGTGCTGATGCCATGTTCTTCTTCATGTAGCCCAGATTCTCTGATTATTTGCTTAACGTACACTATATAATCAGGATATATTAAGCTAAACATTTGAAGGGCAAAAAAATAAACTTTATGGATAGATGCTGTAAATTTCCTAATTAAAATCACTGGCTTTGACGATGACAGATTTAAAAGAAACAAAATTGTGACCAAGTTAGCAATTGAAACAATACAATTATTACATGATATCATGTTCTTGTTGTTTAATATTAGGCATATATTACTGACATATACATTTTAACTCAAAGAAGACTTGGTACTTTCCATGATTTGGCAACATATTTTATCTAATTCATAACACATTAAATAAAACTTTTTAGCATTTTTCTCTTTATAAAACAAAAACAAATTGTTTCTGGCTTTCCATGAAATTTCAATGTTGCCAGGAGTTTTTATAGATCACTGAGAAACAATATTTAAATTATTTAAATCAAAGATTTTAAAGGTAAAAGCCTTAGTTTTTTCAAAACCATGCAGCTATGTTTTGACTTAGGAATCTTATTCTAATGAGAGTCCAAACCCTTGTCTTTGAGGCAGATTACACAAAAAATAAATTTTCTTCAACCTAGTAATCAAAGAAAATTTTGTTATTTTAACAGTAAGAAACCCAATTCTTTGCTGTGTATGTTATTTGACATTAAAAGTTCTTAAAATTTACATAAATTAGCCTATTAAATTTTATTCAGACAGATAAAGCTTTGATTACATCAAGTAAATCCCCCCCTTTTTTAATAAAGTTTGTCTTTTGCACAACCTTTTAAGTGGCTATAATGAATATAGTTATCATCACGCCTATATATAAAGATATATCTTTTCTCTGTGGCATAAAAAGAGTATAAGATTGTATAGTAACTTAACATCAATAAGGTATCTAAAAGTCTTGGAAATTATCTATTTTTATATAAAACATATTTTATATAATACCTAGCTTAAGTTACTTAGAAATGTTTTGTTTTTAAGATTTACATATTACAGAGCATAAAAAAAACTGTCAGAACAAATTCACTTTATTAATTTCTGGAAATATTTAGACTATTAAACTTATATAGATGCTTATTTATTATTAAACCAATTATATTCTGTTCTTTAAATAAATACTGAAATCTAATATAATAATATCATTCTCATGTAGAATATTATCACAGTTTTATAACCTTATCTTTTGCTTTATAGGATCCTTTAAAGAATCCATTTAGAATAATTTGTCTCTTTTTAAGTCCTTGTTATACTGATTAAAATAAACAATACATACTTTTTCAGTGCATTTTTCAAATACATCAATTTATACTAAGGTTTCTTGAGTAATTATGAAAAAGCCCAGGCATCAAAAGCAATTTTTCTTTGAAGAGAAAAAATAGCCTTATGAAAACGAGTAACTGCCAGCCATGGACTTTAATTTGATAAAAGACAAAAACTCAAACTTAACATTAGAGGCAAGTTCTTAAACAACATGAAACAGGAAAACAATATAAATTTATTGTTCTGGGAGGCAAGCTCTAAATGCAAGCTTATATATACCATACAACATGAGCAACTTAGTTTTTTTGCATGTTGATTTTGGTTTAATTCAGAGGCCCTGGATTCTAATTTAAATGGCCTTGGTGATAGAAATGACATCAAAGATCGCATGATAAAATTTTGTAAGATCAACAACTTATTCATTGCAAATATCTTTTTTCAACAACATAAACAGCGACTACACATGTGGACCTCACCAAATGGAATACACAGGAATCAAATGGACTACATGTGTGGAAACAGATGATAAAAAAGCTTAATATCATCAGTCAGAAAAAGACCAGGGGCCAACTGCAGAACAGACCATCAATTTCTCATAGGCGAGTTCAAGTTGAAGCTGAAGAAAACTAAAACAAGTCCACGAGAGCCAAAATACGACCTTGAGTGTATCCAACCTGAATTTGGAGACCATCTCAAGAATAGATTTGAAGCATTAAACACTAGTGAACAAAGACCAGACTAGTTGTGGGATGACATCAAGGACATCATACATGAAGAAAACAAAAGGTCACTAAGAAGACAGAAAAGAAAAAAAGACTTTAATGGATGCCATAAGAGACTCTGAAACTTGCCCTGAATGTAGAGTGTCTAAAGCAACAGGAAGAAATGAAGAAAAAGAGCTGAACAGAAGATTTCAAAGAGTGACTCGAGAAGACAGAGTAAAGTATTATAATGGCATGTGCAAAGACATGGTGTTAGCAAACCAAAAGGCAAGAACATGCTTGGAACTTCTCAAGCTGAAAGAACTGAAGAAAAAAATCAGGCCTAGAGATGCAATTTTGAATGATTTTACGGGCAAAATATTGAACATCTCAGGAAGCATCAAAATAAGATGGAAGGAGTACACAGAGTCTCTGTATCAAAAAGAATTGGTTGATGTTCACCCATTTAAGGAGGTAGCATATGATCAAGAACTGATGGTGCTGAAGTGAGAAGTCCAAGCTGCACTGAGGGCATTAGGAAAAACAAGGTCCAGGAATTGATGGAATACCAATTGAGATGTTTCAAGAAACAGATGCAGCACTGGAGGTTCTCACCAGTCTATGCCAAGAAATTTGGAAGACAGCTACCTGGCCAACCGACTGGAAGACATTCATATTTGTGCCCATTCCGAAGAAAGGTGATCCAACAGAATGCAGAAATTATCGATTACTATCACATGCAAGTAAAATTTTGCTTAAAAAAATCCAAAAACAGGTTCAGCAGTATATAAAGAGGGAACTGCCAGAAAGTCAAGCCAGATTTACAAGATGATGTGGAATGAGGGATATTATTGCTGATATCAGATGGATCTTCGCTGAAAGCAGAGAAAACAAGAAGATGTTTACCAATGTTTTGTTGACTATGCAAAGGCATTTGACTCTGTGGATCATAACAAACTATGGATAACAGTGCAAAGAATGGAAATTCGAGAACATTTAAGTGTGCTTATGCGGAACCTGTACACAGACCATCAGGCAGTCATTTGAAAAGAACAAGGGGATACCGCTTGGTTTAAAATCAGAAAAGGTGTGTGTCAGGTTGTATCCTTTCACCATACTTATTCAACCTGTATGTTGAGCAAATAATCTGAGAAGCTAGACTATGTGGTAGCATCAGGATTGGAGGAAGACTCATTAACAGTCTGTGATATGCAGATGACACAACCTTGCTTGCTGAAAGTGAAGAGGACTTGAAGCACTTACTGATGAAGATCAAAGACT
>NW_004444015.1:381488-419658 GCF_000243295.1 Trichechus manatus latirostris | reverse complement strand
ATGACACAACCTTGCTTGCTGAAAGTGAAGAGGACTTGAAGCACTTACTGATGAAGATCAAAGACTACAGCCTACAGTATGGATTACACCTCAACATAAAGAAGTTAAAAATCCTCACAACTGGACCAGTAAGCAATATCATGATAAATGGAGAAAATATTGAAGTCATCAAGGATTTCATATTGCTTGGATCTGCAATCAACTCCCACAGAAGCAGCAGTCAAGAAATCAAAATATGTATTACTTTGTGCAAATCTGTTGCAAAATACCTCTTTAAAGTGTTAAAAGCAACGATGTCACTTTGAGGACTAAGGTGTGCCTGACCTAGGCCATGGTATTTTTAATGACCTCATATGCATGCAAAAGCTGGACAATGAATAAGGCAGAATGAAGTAGAATTGAAGTATTTGAATTTGAATTACGGTGTTGATGAAGAATGTTGAATATACTAGATTGCCAGAAGAATGAACAAGTCTGTCTTGGAAGAAATACAGCCAGAGTGTTCCTTGGAAGTGAGGCTGGCCAGACTTCATCTCAAGTGCTTTGGACATGTTACCAGGAGGGACCAGTCCCTGGAGAAGATTATCTTGCTTGGGAAGTTAGAGGGTCAGTGAAAAAGAGGAAGACCCTCAATGAGACATATTGACACTGTGGCTGCAACAATGGACTCAAAGACAGTAATGACTGTGAGGATGGTGCAGGATTGGGCAATGTTTTGTTCTGTTGTATATAGGGTTGCTATGAGTTGGAACCAACTCGCCGGCACCTAACAAGAACAACAAGATTCTAATTTACTGCAGAGAACTAAATTTGTTTAAGGCAAATGCTAAATTTCTCTTAGGAAGCGTATGCCAGTGGTCTAATTGGTACTTCTCATCTTACTAAGTAACCTGTACATACAGAAAATCAAGGTGTGCACTATGTCAACAGATGCAGTTCTTATGTGTCCTGACCCCGGAAGTGCGCTGATTAAATAACCTTTGTGTGCTGGCAACCACAAGGTGCACTGAGCCTGATGCACCCCCTAGAGAAACAAAAGAAAAAGGTTCACATGGAGAGTTATACTTTTCATCAGCTAGATGGCAGAGTGTCATGCTCAAAGTTTCTACAGGTTGTTCAAACTGTGAACAGAAACAAAAGATGATGCTTTCAAGAGACAGACTGAGAACTTTGGTATTCCTAGGTTCTAATTAACATCTAACATGGGATTCTGCCACTGGAGTACTTTGTAGCTTGTGATACCTGGGAGCACTTCAGAAAACAGTCTTGTCAGACTTAAAAGAGAGACATGTTCACACCCACAGCCTGCAATTTTTAGAATAACCACTAGGTGACAATGTTGTCACGTTTAAAACAATAGCAGGGGCTCAAATCATTGTTAAGGAGGAGCTCTCAAAATGTCCTGACCATAAACAAAGATGAAAGACCAAAAGCTCAAACAGCAAGTTAGAAACAAGCAAACAGAAAAAAGAAAAATGACCGTGAACACACTTAACAAGAACACTCAAACTGCAGTTAAAACCACAAAACTCTAACAAACTCGTTCAGTCATGAATAAGAAAGTGAAAGTGGAGAGTGGCTTCAATAAATCCCAAAGAACGATGCTGAAATGTTCTAGGTTCAATTACAGGAGCACTCACCCCTGGACAGGTCCCGAGGGGTCTGAGAAAGTGAGGGGGGCACAAGGGGTCCCCTTGTCGCTGCCTGACTCCAGTTTCTCAACTTCTCAGGTCCACCAGAGAGAGATGTCTCCCAGTCCTGCCGACTACGCCGAATGTTGTAGAGAAAAGACTCTCCAAAGATTAAAGTAAAATCAGAGATTTATTGAAGCCAATATATCATTCAAATGAGGGAATCATGAAAACTTCAGGCTCTGAAGCTCATGGATTCAAAAAGGTAGGATACAAATCAGTTATAGTTATACAGCTGTACGTTGAACTACGAACATAATATTCTGATTGGTTTACAATGATTGAAGTCAGTCAAAGACAGGACAAGCCAAAGCATGAACTTTAGCATTATTAGTTATGTTAATACAACTCACATACATTGATTGGCTAAAAGATATAATTACTAGATATGTGTTTGTGGAGGGGGTCTCATTACCGGTCACAAACAATGGCTTGATGATGGCATGACACTACTCTTGGGAACAGGTTGTTAAACACTACCTTGCCCAGAGTATAATATTTCTTTGAGAAATCTAACACAATGAGTTTTCTATAAGGTTTGATTACTGATTCACAGTCTTAGCTTAACCACAAAGCCTTAGTAATAGGGTTGGTTCCTAAGCAACAGAGTTTGAATCTGTGTGAAAGGTTACACACTGAACTTTTAGCATTAGTTCAGCCATTTTATTTTAGGTCAGAAGCCTCTTTTGATTTTATATCCCATATCATAGGCTAGTTACAATGAAGTTTTAGGGAAAAGAAGAAATAGAGTGGAAAATTGTTTGCTAATTTTGTTGTTGTTAGTTGCAATTGAGCCGATACCAACTCACGATGACCCCATGTGTGCATAGTAGATCTATTCCAAAGGATTTTCAAGGTTGTGCCATTTCCAAAGCAAATCACCAGACCCGTCTTCCAAAGTGCCTCTGGGTGGTTCAAACCACCAAATTTTTGGCTAGTAGTCCAGCACTTAACCATTTGCACCACTCAGGGACTCCTGGCTAACCTTCACATGATGGATTAAATCATGCCCCCCTTTTCTGAGACCAGCTGGTATCAGGTAACCAGCTGGTTTCTGTCCTGGCCAGCCTCCAATCATTTGCACAAATCCTCAGGTGTATTCATGAAGTTTTAAAATAATAAAGGCACCTCAACTGCTGAGGAAATTCTAAAGTTTTAGAAACGGAAATTACCTAAAGTTACATTTTTTGCAAAGATAAACTTATAAACAAATTCATGGTTACCAGATGCCGTGTCACAAAAAGGAGTTTGCTCAGTTTTAGCTTCACTGGCTCTCCTTCATGTCTCTTTTGTTTCTACTTATCTATTCCGGGTGCATTCTACATTGCTCAGTGACCTTTGTGAAATTTCCTATGCATTCAGAAACATCTGACATTCTGGTCTTCAGTTTCTTTATTACTAACAACACGTATTAAGAGATTTAATCCACACAACAAAACAATGAGGAAGGTAATATTATATCCATTTACAGATGAAGAAATTGAGGTACAGAGGCTTAAACAATCTGCCCAAGGTCAGAATGTTACTCTTAAGTCATCAAGAGCAAATGAACTTATATTCACTCTTTCAAGAAGGCAGGGGAGCTTGTACTATGCCTTAGAAAGACTTCCATCAAAAAGAGCTAAAATTAAAAGCATTCTTGAGCGGAAGACTGTAAACATCAGTTCTCTGAAAAGCTCCCTGAGATGGTACATCAGCTCTCTGTGGCTCCCATCAAGAGGCATTCCCTGGCCTATGAAGACTCCATCCTTCCTTCTTAAACCCCTGCCTTCCAGGAAGCCCTGGTGGTGTAGTGGTTAAGTGCTACAGCTGCTAACCACAGGGTTGGCAGTTCGAATTCACCAGGTGTTCCTTGGAAACTCTATAGGGTAGGTGCTCCTTGGAAACTCTATGGGGTAGTTCTACTCTGTCCTATAGGGTTGCTATGAGTTGGAATCGACTTGATAGCAACGGGTTTGGTTTTTTGGTTTTCTGCTCCAGAATCCTTGCAGACATTGCAACCCACCAAGCCTGTGGTCCCTTCCTAGGGTTGCAAGATAAAATATAGGACTCCAGTTAAATTTGAATTTCAGATAAATAACAGATATTTTGTAGTATCGTTATGTCCCAAATATTGCATGGAGCTTACTTATATAAACAAGTATTTGTTGTTTATCTGAAAGTCAACTTTAACTGGGCACCCAATATTTTTATTTGCTAAATCTGGCCACCCTTTTCCTTCCAGAACTACCCTGCAGAAGCCCCTGGACCTCCCACAGCCCCAGGACTTTCCACCCTTACACTTCACAAGTAGGAAGGAAGGAGTGGACCAGGGAGTGCAATCTCCAGCTGCCAGAGGCTAGAAGGGGCTGGAGAATTGCTTCAGGCATCCGCAATTACCAAGGGAGCACATTTTCCCAGAGAAACAATGATCTTAATGGCGACTGGCTCTCTAGTGCTATGGGCCCTATAGCCCAGCCATATTCTGAGTTAAATAAGCTTTTGTGGACTGGCCTGGGAACCTTGTCACCATTTGTAACATTGTTTCCATGGGAAAAATGCTTCTCAAGTTCCAAACATCTGACTTACAAACAAACTTTTGGAACAAAACCCATTGGTAAGTTGGGGAAGGCCTGCTTGCTCTCCCTTAGTCATTCAAAGGCCTGTGACTTCACTCCAAAATGTTAGCAACGTTTGGGCCTGCTTAGCATACCAAAGGGAGGCCACTGGGTCTGCCAATGAAACTTTAATAAGCAAACAGAGGAGACTGTCAGATTTATAATAGACACACTGACTTCGCCTTTGATTGGCTACAGTGGCCAGCATTTACATTGAACGATTTCCCTTCATCAAACACATGCCTTATCTGGACAGGCAGGACACTTATCGAGCCAAGCGGGTGGTTATTAAGGAGATGGCAGGGATGCAGCATCGAATTGTACAGTTACTAGCACCCTCGCACAGACCCCTGCATACCAGAGGAAAGGCAAGCGAAGTTTTTGCCTGCATTGTCTGCTGCTTTCAATGTTTCATTGGTTTGTTCACCTTGATGAACACAGAGCAATTATGCAGCTTTCATCTGCCGTTTTGAAAGGCATATGGAAAGTTCTGCTTTCAGGAATAAAATGTTAATTCCAAAAAAGTACTTCAAGGCATCTGAGAGGCAGTCTCCCAGATTGCTGAAATTCCTTGCAGTGTTGCAACATTTGCATAACAAAGGTAACAGGATGGTTACTTAAGAGACTGAAACAGGAGGAAGAAAATATATAGTGATGATACCTCGGTTCTCATTAATTATTTTTTGAAATGAAATGTAACACCAAGAGCTATAGGATGCCAAAGTAGAAGAAGGAAATATATCATGGTGTATTTTAAAACGCTTGCAGAGTACAATAATAATTAAGAAATTATTACACTATTGATCTTTTAGGAGCAGTGTAGCCACCTGTTCGATTCTTTATTAATCACCAATTTTCTTCTGCCTTAACACTGCACTGCAAAGGGAAGAAGACAAAACTCGAAGCACTGTGAAATAATTTATATCATGTAGCAAAAGTATATTAAAATGCATCACTTTAATTAAGACTTTCAGTAGTAGAGAAAGTCATATTTTAGGTCTGGTTTATAGCAACATATAATTTGACTTAAAAGAATAGCAAAGCATATTAGTAATTATTATTGTTGATATTATTAATTTGCTCTAAAATTAGCCATAAGCAATTCTTTTTTCTCCTCTGAGTAGCAATCACTCTCATAAAAGCTTGTTTACCAGGGAGCTCCGAAGAAGGCATTCTGCCAGAGCTGTAAGGACACAGGAAATGTCCCAAATTTCTCAGGTGGGAGGGTGGAGCCCGGCACGGCCAGTGCAGGAAAGCTTTGTTAAAGCAGAGAAATTGAGGTCTAAATTGACATATTCCTCTGAGTGCATAGAAAATTCACAGAGGTCACTGACTGACCACTGCGGAATGTACCCCAAAACAGATAAAAAGAACTAATGAGGAGACACAGTGACTATGAAATGTCACAGATTCCCCTATGTGACAAAGATATTTGTTAACCAAAACTAGCTCAGAGGTTATCTAATGCAAAGAATTTAACTTTAGATAAGTCCCCTTGCTTCCTGAGAGATAACCCTTGGAATTCCCTGAATATGTGATTTAGCTTAATTATTTTTAAACCTCCAGATTATGCCTGAAGGTTTGTGCAAATTATTGGGGGCTGCCGAACCGAAGAGACTACCTAGTAACCTGATCTCAGAAAGGGGGACATGGGTCCATCAATCATGTTAAGACTAGCCAATGGTTCATTTCTTCCTCCTTTCTGCCTTAAAAACCTCATTGTGCTAACTGCTCCGCATTGGGCACTTCTGTTTTTCTGAAACAGAGAGATCTCCCTCTGTGCATACAGATTAACTGCTTGGATAAATCCTATACACTTTAATTTCTTTGTGTTTTGATTATTTTTAACAGCTTGATCCCCAAGTCCAAATTTGCTGAGGGCCGGAGTTTGCCCAGGAAACTGGGGAGCCAGTGCCCCCAACAGATTGGAGGACAAGCCTTTGGAGAGAATGTGTAGGGATAGCAACAAACGCCAGTTTAAGGACACTGAGAGGGAAAGTGGGATTTGGAGTCAGGCGGATCTCTATCCAGGTTATGAGAGGGGCATTTTCTTAATCATGTGACCCTGGGCAAGACATTTAACTTCCTCAGCCTCAAGTACATTGGGGAAAAGTTATTAAAAACAAAATCTACTTCCAACCTAGAAACCTTCTCCACAAAAATAAAAGAGAAAGAAAAGTTTATTCTGGAATAAGCATTAAACCAGAATGAGATGCCTCATAGGAGATCCACTAAAGAGACTACAGACAGAAAGGAATCTGACCCTAAGTGGATACAGCCCATTAAATTCATGTTTTCAAGATAAAATTGCTAAATTTCTAGTATCTCTATGGCAGGATACCTGAAGTTATGTTAATCTCCCTCCAGGAAACTGGAAGGTAGGGGTGTGATCTTCCTTGATGGTTTCATTTCAAACTGAGATGGTTCCCAGGTCCTTGAGGAAACATTCTTTTTACTTGCTTTTCAAAGAGACAGAGAAAGAATTTACAATACCAAGTTATCTAAAGTAATTGCAAAAGAATAGGGAGGAGGAATGACTCTTATTTTCAACAGGGAGAATTGAAACATTTTATTTTCTATTTGTACTTGTCCTTAAAATAACTTTTTTTGGGGGCAGAATCTTTCCAAACCTCATTAAACATTTCCCAAAGGTCTTGGTTATTGTTCAAAACTGCTTACTAATAAACAAAAGCAATTAACAAGATCATTTATGCTGGCAGTAATTAACATATATACACTAAATTGTTCAATAGGTTGAATTGTGACAACTCTAGCTGTCATTGCTTATTCACAGACTTGATTTCTATTTGATTATTTAAATTAACATGCAGCAAAATTGACTTTTCGGGGGTGCAGAGTTCTATGAAGTTTAACACATGTGCTAGCAAACCTCTAAAACAGAGGCAGTTGGCATAATAAAATGGCTGACGTGAGGTCTGAATCAAAACTCCATTTTGTTACAAGCTCCTGCTTTTGCATTCCTTAGAATGTAACCTTGGCTTCTTTCCATTCATATGCATTTGGTCTTGGGCCTCTGGCTGGGTAGGACCAGAAGACCCTGGGCCCGTATCACTCATCTTGTCTAACTGGCTTGGCTCCTGCCCCAAGCCACTCGTAAATAAATTAAGGTGGAAGTCTGAAATGCAGTTTAGCAGCTCTTAGTAAGAAAGGGTGGGGGTCAGGAATGTGATTGTAGGAGAACAAGTTTACTCAAGATGTTCCAGGAAGAAGGTGGTTGAGAGTAGAGTTGCTGATGACAAAGTACCTGCCTTGTGACCATGTGACCATAAGGCACTCCTCTTCCCCATCTTTACTATAAAAGCACAGCTCTCCCTTCATGCTTCAGAGCACTTGGTAGATTTCTCTCTGCCCTGTGTTTTCCCAATTTCTGAATTGTATTACCCTCAATAAATCTCTTTGCTTTTACTTTAACAGTGCACACTCTTACTCTGACATTTCTTAGTGTCAGAAGTGGGATTTAAAAGCTGCATTATCTTCAGCAGCCCCCAGGACATCAAGGACTTCTACTTCTAGAGCCAGTGGAGCCTCTTGGGCTTGCCACCTTCCCAGATTCCCGGGAGTCATTCCAGGTAAATAACCTCTCAAATCCAAATTCTGCCCTGTTCATTGATGCTCTTTAAGATTTATTGTTGGACTCTTTTTTACTTTTATTTTCAGGGTACATTCTAAACATTTTGATGAGTTTGTTGCCAGACTAAATCTGGTACTGTGGTACTCCCAGGTTTGTTAAGACTCTAGTTTGACTTTGGAAGGACCAAAGGTTTCAGCCCATTAAGCATGAACTCACTCTTTGCTTTCTTTTGAGTACTCATTTCAGGTATAAGCACACCATTAGGTTTCGGTGTGCATTCAGGTTTCAGTAGCACGTGTGAATTCATTGTTTTAATAGAATGGAGAATGCTAGTACTAAGGAATCAGCAGGGCTTATATGAGCAAACACTTCAGTCCTCTTACCTGCTTGTTTTTGGAATGCTTGCATGCTTTTACTAAAGACAGTTTAGAGAATTGGCGGCCACTATGGGGCTCTTTGGAGCTGGATAAACTAGTTTTTCTGCATAGTAAATTGAAAAGCAAGGCTCCTAGATTCGGCCACCATTTTGGGATTCCTATTTTGAGTGGTATTTGGAAGCCTCCAAAAGTCATCAAGAAAGTAAAACTGCCTCTATGTAGGATAGCATTTCTAAATTGACCGAAAAACTAAAGGAAAAGCAAGGTCAGGTGCCTGCCCCTATTTCTGCTACCCTCATTCCTTCCTCCTGTCTTCCAGATGACTCTACTTTATATTCTTCTCTACCTTCTTACTCCTCTACTAATACCCTTTCTGAACTCCCTTTCTACCCCAAGGAACCTGCTAAAAAAACAGCTAGAGAAACTAGTTACTGACATGATCTCAGAAATTCCTTTTAAAATAAGATACCCAGAGGAAACTAAAAAACCTCTGCAGGTTTCCTTTACTCTTTTGTCTAAAGCAAAATGTCATGCAATTGTAAAAGAATTTCCTAACCTTCATGAAGACCCTCAAAAGTTTGCCCAGGAATTTAGAATTCTGATGGAAACATACGAATCTGGTTCACAAGACCTCTATTAATTAATAAACATGCTGATAGGACCAGGAGAGGTTTTGAAATGGATGAAAAAGGCTATCTGGAAACATCCAGAAAGGTCATTAGCTATAAAAGCCAACACCTTCGGCACAGAACTAACTCATAGATTCTATCCCCAAAGGTTTCCCCCCCCCCAGGAAAACAGATTGGGCCAAAGTCCAAGGTTGTAAACAAGAAAAGAATGAGAATGTTTATAAGAACCGCTTGAGCAAACATTTTGCTGAACACTTAGGCTTAAATCTAACAGAGCCTGGAGCTGAGATAGTTTTCAACTCCATATTCCTAAATGGACTTCACCCTGAATTATCTGAGCTAATCTAACGCCACGGACTGGACTGGGAAGCTGTCCCCAACCCTGCCAGGAATTTTATTTGACTCTGGGAGGCCAAAGTTTCATCCTATTCTTAACATCCTTGATAAATGAGCCTGGATTCTCCATACGAGAATGCTGATTTGGGGTTCATGTTCAAAAACACTATAAGCTAAATATACTAGAAGTAATTTGGAATTTCATTGATCACTTTGGGAAAATGAGCTCCCATCGGCTCTGTCTTTCCTCCACTTCCATTTTGGGAAAATTAGCTCCCATTTGTGTTGTCTTTTCTTTCCTGTTTGGGGAACTTTTGTTTGATGCTCAGGGTTGCTGGAGGGTCTGAGACCCATTCATCTGAGACTCTGAGAAGTTAATAAATTTTATCTAGTATCTGTCTTTCTGTTGAACTGAGTCGATCTTACCAGAGAATTGCCATATAATTTTAAGAAACTGAGTTGTTTATGTTATGTGGTATTGTATAAGCCTGGTCTTTGAGTTGGCCTCACAGACTGATGAGTTCCTGTGGTTTTCTGTCTCATTTTGCTCTGAGAGTTTGCCTCTGGTCTAGAGAATAATGTCTGAGTTTCTGTCCTGTATAAAGTGGAAGACCATGGCTGGTGTTTCTCATAGGGCTGTCTAAAATATCAGTTCTTTTCCCCTCCAAGAAAAAATTGCTTCTTGTGCCTGTCTTACAATCAGAGTTTTTAGTAGTTACTCTTAGAAACTTTGATATAAATTGGTCTATTTGAACAGTGCACTAAAAAAAAGGATAGATGGTTTATTTTTGGTATAACAAGGCCTTAAACAGAAAAAATTATTCTAAATTGCTTCCCTAATGGATTCTGTAAAGCATGCAAGAGATAGGGTTATGAAAATGTAATAATTTCCTACCTCCAGATGGTATTATTAAATAAGAATTTGTTTAATGATAAATAAGCACTTACATAATTTAACAGTCCAAATATTTCCAAGATTTTTATGTTCTGTAGACTGTCAATCTTAGAAGCAAAACTTTTCTAAGTAACTTAAGGTAGATATTATAGAAAATATATTTTATTTAAGGAAAAGGGGTAATTTTGTCTTATGGGAAAAGGGAGGTATAGGACAAGCCTAGACGGGAAAAAATGACTAGCCGAGAATTGATGGGTTCATTTACAACATTGCTAAAGAGTTTTGATATTTACTGGGTGAATAAAGAGTTGTGATAAAGAGAAGGCAAAATTGCATACTAAGAAAATAGTAAAAGGAAAAGAATTAGGGTGTCTTTTGTCTTTCAAAATACCTAGACCAACTTAAACATATATAAATGAATTAGGATGACTAATTCTTGTCTTTGACTATGACCCACAAGATAGGGAGGGCAGGGCAGGATCATTCTCCAGCCTTTGTTGCCATACAGATCCAGGAAAGTATTTGAGGGAACTGTTCCAACTAGATAAGGACCTTTTAAGGCAAAAGAAAAATGATGTCTTATTACTTTATCAGAAATTTGGTGGATCCCCATCATAAAAGAACTGTAAACAAGTTCTCTCTATTGTAGAGGAATTCTAAGAAGCCAAAAGATAGAAATCACAATGAGATACAACTGAAATGGCCTGGGGAAGTGTTTCCACCCCTAGACAGAGAATTAAGGTTATTTGCATATCAATGAATTGGTCAGGCTCAGCAGAGATTTTGTGATTTCCAAAACCAGTTGATGAGATCTTAAAGGTCTAAGATTAGATTGGGGAGAATATGGGAAATAATAAAAGTTTGATTGAAAACAAACTTTATTTCAATAGTAATTATGTTTTATGGTACATAGGCTTAAACTAATTTCTAAGATCTTTAGGATATTAAATTAAGTTAAAAGATATTCATTATAATGTAAAGTTTATGTATTTTTATTTTTTAATGCCATAGAGAAAGGATGTTGTTGTTGTTGTTAGGTGTCTTTGAGTTGGTTCCAACTCATAACAACTCTATGTACAACAGAAAAAAACATTGCCCAGTCCTGTGCCATACTCACAATCTTTGTTATGCTTGAGCCCATTGTTGCAGCCACTGTGTCAATCCATCTCTTTAAGGGTCTTCCTCTTTTTCATTGATCCTCTACTTTGCCAAGCATGATGTCCTTCTCTAGGGACTGGTCCCTTCTGATAACATATCCAAAGTATGTGAGATGAAGTCTTGCCATCCTTGCTTTTATGGAGCATTCTGGCTGTACTTCTTCCAAGACAGATTTGTTTGTTCTTAGGCAGTCCATGATATATTCAATATTCATCACCAACACCATAATTCAAAGGCGTCAATTCTTCTTCGATTTTCCTTATTCATTGTCCAGCTTTGCATGCATATGAGGCGATTGAAAATACCATGGCTTGGGTCAGGTACCTTATTCCTCAAAGTGACATCTTTGCTTTTTAACACTTTAAAGAGGTTTTTGCAGATTTGCCCAATGCAATATGTTGTCTAATTTCTTGTCTGCAACTTTCGTGGGCATTGATTGTGGATCTAAGTAAAATTAAATCCTTAACAGCTTCAATATTTTCTCTGTTTATCATGATGTCGCTTATTGGTCCAGTTGTGAGGATTTTTTTGTTTTCTTTATGTTGAAGTGCAATCCATACTGAAGGCTATAGTCTCTGATCTTCATCAGTAAATGCTTCAAGTCTTCTTTGCTTTCAGCAAGCAAGTTTGTTTCATCTGCATATTGTAGGTTGCTAATCAGTCTTTCTCCATTCATAATGCTGCATCCTTCTTCATATACTAGAGCTTCTCAGATTATTTGTTCAGCATACAGATTGAATAAGTGTGGTAAAAAGATACAACCCTGATGCTCACCTTTTCTGACTTAAACCATTTTCTGCCATTTAAAGGGCTATACTATAAGAGATATGCAACAAAGACAATGTTTAGAAAGGAATTTATTTGATACAGTCAAATTTTTATCTGTCTGGCTAAAGTTAGATGTGTTAATTTCTGAGATTTTTAAGAGCTTTAATGTTAAACAGCTTATAAAACAAATAATTGGGTTTCTCTCTGTTAAAATAACAAAAATTTCTTAGATTAATGGGTTACAAAGTTAATTTATTCTTTGTGTAATCTGCCTTGAAGACATTGTAATCAACATCTCTTTGGAATAAATTTCTGGGTGAAAAATCAAGCCGTGTTGTTAAAAAGCTAAGATTTTTACCTTTAAGATCTTTGGTTGAATAACTTAAGTATTGTTTCTTGGTGAACTGTGATAAACTCCTGACAACTCTGAAACTGCGGAAACCCCATAAAAGATTTGTATCACTTTATAAAGGAAAAAGTTCTAAAAGAAAAAGGTTTATTTAATGTGTTATGAGTTACATGAAACATGTCGTCAAATCAGGAGAAATGCCAAATTTTCTTTAGGTTAAAAATTTGTGTTAGTGTTTCCTCTTATGTTTTTGCCTGATTTTAGACAACAAGCATAGACTATTATGTCATAATTTTATTATTTTTTAATTACTAACTTGAATGCAACTTTATTTATTTGAATCTAACACCATCAAAGTCAATAGTTCTAATTAGGAAATTCACATCGTTTACCCATGGAGTTTTTTATTACTATTCAGATGTTTAGAGACTTGATAATCTTGCTATATTCTTGATATATCCTGACTATATGGTATTGTGTCCCAAGATTATTATGTGTGATATCTGAAGCTCTTTGAAAATAAGGTTAACCATTATGTTTAGAAATATTTTTGTCTAAATTTTCTTTTTCTATTGACTTTATTTGGCTTTGCATCACTTGTGTAGTTAATTCCCATAAGGTCTTTCACTTTTAAGAAGTATTATTATTACTATAAGTTAATCATGTCCATATCGAGTTTTATCATCTGCAGGTTTTTCTTTACTGATTCACTGAAAATGCTTGACCAAAATATTTCAATGAAAATGGACTATATCAAATGTATGAAGAGGACTATAACATCTCAAACATGGATATTATTGGACTAAATCGAGGTTTCTAGAACTCTTATGTAGACAGGGTTTTCAGACAGTTGCTGATCCAGAATTGCATGGAACGAAAATTAACTACATACTACTGAGTAAACTAAAAGGATTAGTATAAAGTTTATATGAGAATATTGCTGATGTTCAATGTTTTATTTTAAACCACTTTTTATTTTTCTTTCCCTTTTTAACGTAAGAATCAGCTATTGTGGTAACTAATAACACTACACTGACTACAGAATACCCCATGAGTGTTTTTCAAACATAAAAGAATCCTTTAATGACTGTCTTAGTCATCTAGTGCTGCCATAACAGAAATGCCAAAAGTGGATGGTTTTAACGAAGAGAAGTTTATTTCCTTACAGTAAAGTAGGCTAAAAGTCCAAATTCAGGGCGTCAGCTCCAGGGGAAGGCTTTCTCTCTCTTGGCCTTCTCATCAGTGTTCCCCCAGACTAGGAGCTTCTCGGTGCTGGGACCCCGGTCCAAAGGACGCACTCTGCTCCCGGCGCTGCTTTCTTGATGGTAAGAGGTCCCCCTGTCTCACTGCTCACTTCTGTCTTTTATATCTCAAGAGATCGCCTCAGGACACAATCCAGTCTTGTACATCAGGTCCTGCCTTACTAACACAACTGCAACCCATCCTCCCTCATTAACATCATAGAGGCAGGATATAGGAAAATCACACAGTGCCAGGAATCATGGCCCAGCCAAACTGATATACACATTTTTGGGGGGACATAATTCAAACCATGACAATGACAAAAAGTTGGAATCCTAAATCCAAATTAAAAAGAGTCAAACCTTGGATTCGTTCATCACAGCTAAAAGGGGCTAAGGCATCTCTACGGACTAGTCAGTCCTCTGGAGAACAAAAAAATCACTTTAAAACACCCAAGTGGCCAGAAGCAGATGACACCTGAGCCAGACAGCTGATCCCAAGATCACAGAAAAAGGCTCCATGAATCTTGCTGAATTTTGTGGACTTTGCTTCATAATTGTAGCTACTCTTATGTTATTAACTGTGCTTATGTGGTATGAAATTTTTTTCTAATACTTTTAAAAGCATACAAGTTAGACTATGGCATCCCCCTGGATTACTGGCCCAGCCTCAATTACCATGTTTTAATTTAACCCTAATCAGAATAGAGAAATGCTCTGAATCTGCTTGGGACCCTTCTGATCCCAATTACCAAAATGATTTCCTAATCTCTTACCCAAAACCCCTAGGTTTTGGACAAATGCTCATTTAGCCAAGATAACTAATTACCAGAGTATATTTGGAAGCTGATGGGATGGCAGCTCAACAAAAATCTTCAGAGTCCCTCACTAAGGTAGTCCTTGATAAAAGAATGGCTCTGGACTTTTTATTAGCCCAACAAGGAAAGGTTTGTGCTATTGCCAATACTTCTTGCTGCTCATGGATTAATACTTCTGAGGAAGTAACCTTCTTTTTTGCTGGTTATCTAATGGCATCGGTTCTTAGCTGTGTTCTATATTACAAACTAGACTGATTATTTTAATCATTGTTGTAATCATTACTGAGCCCTGGTGGCACAGTGGTTAAGAACTCAGCTGCCAACCAAAAGGTCAGCAGTTTGAGTTCACCAGCTGCTGCCTGGAAAACCTATGGGTTTGGTTTTTTTGGTTTTGTAATCTTTATAGGTCTTATCAAATGTATTAAGAAATATTCACTTAATATATGTAACTCCACTACAACTCCCTTTGCTATGCAAAAAATCGTATTTAGAAGAAACTAAATTTGTAGGAGAAACTGAGGAACTGACTTGACACCATGAATTAGCATTTTTGATTGCCAAATTGTTTCTCAAATTCAGCCCTCTTTGCAGCACTCACCCTGACAAAACTCAACTCGCCCGGAAGATGAAGCTTATCAATATGGCAAGCTGAAAAAGAAAAATAGCCCAATGATCTTAAGGTCTGGTACTCTCAATACTTGGACCTGTGACACACCCAAGAAGTTCTTGTAGAAGAAAGGCAACTTCATTGTGAGTGTTCAGCACCCCTAGCTGAGGCTTGAACAAAAGGGGGGAATGTACTAGAGAACTTCTAAAACTGAGACACTTGGCATAATAAAATGGCTGACATGAGGTCTGAATCAAAACTCTATTTTGTTACAAGCTCAGCATACAGATTGAATAAGTATGGTGAAAGGATACAAACCTGACGCACACCTTTTTCTGACTTTAAACCACCTAGTATTCCCTTGTTCTGTTTGAACAACTGCCTCTTGGTCTAAGTACAGGTTCCTCATGGGCACAATTAAGAGTTCTAGAATTCCCATTCTTCGCAATGTTATCCGTAATTTATTATGATACACACAGTTGAATGCCTTTGCATAGTCAATAAAACACAACTAAACTTCTTTCTGGAAGAACATGCCCGGCATTTCTCAAGCTGAAAGAACTGAAGAAAAAATTCAAGCCTCGAATTGCAATATTGAAGGATTCTATGGGCGAAAATATTAAACTATACAGGAAGCATCAAAAGAAGATGGAAAGAATACACAGAGTCACTATACCAAAAAGAATTGGTCCACGTTCAACCATTTCAGGAGGTAGGATATGATTACGAACCAATGGTACTGAAGGAAGAGGTCCAAGTTGCACTGAAGGCATTGGCAAAAAACAAGGCTCCAGGAATTGACGGAATACCAATTGAGATGTTTCAACAAATGGATGCAGCATTGGAAGTGCTCACTTGTCTATGCCAAGAAATTTGGAGGACAGCTACCTGGTCCACCGACTGGAAGAGATCTGTATGCCTATTCCAAAGAAAGGTGATACAACCGAATGCAGAAATTATCGAACAATATCATTAATATCATGCAAGTAAAATTTTGCTGAAGATCATTCAAAAGCGGCTGCAGCAGTACATCAACAGGGAACTGTCAGAAATTCAAGCTGGATTCAGAAGAGGATGTGGAACAAGGGATATCATTACTGATTTCAGATGGATCCTGGCTGAAAGCAGAGAACAGTCATCCTACTGGGTGTGAAATGGTATCGCACCGTGGTTTTGATTTGCATCTCCCTAATGACTCATAACATTGAGCATCTTTCCATGTGTTTGTTGTACATTTGCTTATCTTCTTTGGAGAATTGTCTATTCAAATCCTTTACTCATTTTTAAATTGATTTGCCTTTTTGTTATTTCTATTGTGTTTTTGATCATATTTGATTACTTTTAAAAAAAATTTATTGCTCTTTGAATTACAAGATGCATATGTAACTTTCTACAGCCTTCTTAGAATTAATATATTACCACTTCAAAGGAATATAAAAATCTTACCACAGTATTGGTACCTTTATCCTTCCCCACTTTTTGATGTAGTTGTGTTGTGTGTTACATCTTCATACATTAAAACCCAATAAGACGATGTTATAACTTTTGCTTTCAACTTTCAAACATACATTGAGAACTTAAGACGAGAAGAACAGTGTAAAATAATTGCCAGATATTTACTATTTCTGTTGTTATTTTTCATTTTTAATCCTTAAAGTTTCCTTCTGGTATCATATCCCTCTGAGTGAAGAACTTCCTTTAGAAAATCCTTTAGAGCTAGTATATTGTCAATGGATTCCCTTAGTTTTCCTTCATCTGAGAATATCTTATTTTACCTTCTTTCCTGAAGGATATTTCCACTGGATATAGATTTTTGGATTGATCTCTCTTTTCTTTTAGCACTTTAAAAATCTTGTGCACCTTCCTTCTGGCCTACATGGTTTTGATGAATGTCAAGCATTCCCTCAGCACAGCATGGTGACAGCTGCTAGGTTGACTTGTCACACTTCCGTAGATTCACTGATAGGGAGACAAGAAACCCAAATGGAGTTCACCAGTTTATTAGTTACACAGATAGCATAAGCAAAATCAGCATGGTGCCAACTCTCTGAATCCCTAGTCCCCCAGGATGATGTCAAACAAGAGGGACCAGATGATTGATGACATGTGCAATGGGTGATGCTGTCATAGAAGAGCCAATTCTAGACTGTAGCTAAGCAGTTTTAGAGCTTGCAGCTGTACCCCAAGGGGAGGAGGCAAGGTGGAGTGTCTTATGCTTCATCAGAAATAGGGAGGTGGATGAGAAACTGGCCCATGGTGGCTTCCTGAAAGATAGAGAGCGAAGTGAGAAACAGCCTTGTCATGGCTCCTGACAAAATTGCCTGTCTTGTCGTTTTTGAGAGGGTCACAGGATATTCCACCAAGGCTTAGTTCAGACTGTGGTTTAGTGTTGCATATGTGGCCTATGTGGCTATGTGCAAGGTGGCCAGAATGCCATGGTGGAGCTGTTCCACTACAATGAGAAATCCACAGCCATTCACATAATTTTACCATATTAGTAATATGTTGTGCTTTTCTGGCTGTGTTCAAGGTTTTTTCTGTATCTTTAGTTTTCAGAAGTTTGATTATGATGTTTCTGGGCGTGGATTTCTTTGGGTTTAACCTGTTTGGCTTTTGTTGAGCTTCTGGATTCTTAGTTTATGTCTTTTGCCAAATATGGGAATTTTCAGTCATTATTTCTTCATATTTTTCTGTACTACACTGTCTCTCCTTTCAGAAAGGAGAAGAAAGGTTCTCTTTCTCAGAGGCTTAGGTACATGGGGGCCCTGCTGCCATCACTGTTGTAGTCACTGTGGTGGGTTGCCTAAGAGCTGGGGTGCAAGAGAATAGGGAAAAGAAAAAAAGTAAATTGAGGGATTTCCCCTACTCTCTCTGAATGTTAGACGTCTGCTTGCCTGCTTCTGGAGCCAGAATTAGAAGGCTTCTCCTGGAAGTCTCTCTGTACATACTCTGGGTTTCACATGCCTTGGGTCGAGGACTGGAAATACCAAAGGAATAAATGAGAAACTTACCATCAATTTGGTGGTACTTCAAATTTTGATCTTCTGCTTCAATCTGTCTGCCACTATTTACTTTTCAAAGTCCTCAAACAGCTGCCCCATGCATTCTGTCTATAGTGTGTAGCTACAATTAGTAGAAGAGACTGGATAGCGTGTGGTTACTCTATCTTACCCAAGACTGGAACTCCCTCGGACTCAGTTTTACCACCTGAGAACTGAATTCATCTACAGCCATACAGTTTAATTGGATTAAGTACAAGATTTTACTATTCCAGGAAATTTTTATCCAGGGATATTAAATTGTATACATATAAATTTATTGTTTGTTTCAGGAACTTCCTGAAAGTTTGTTTATTTTAACAAAAGACCACTCAACTAACATCATGGTAATGGTATGCTTCTCAAAATACTAGGTCATTCACTGTTTTTTTATATGGTTATTACTCTTCAAGGCTTGCTTCAAAATCCTCACCTCCCTGTGTTCACTAATTCCAAATTATTAAAATATCACAAACTATGTCCAATCCTAATCATGCTCCAGCATCGAATGACCCACCTTAAATAAGAATCCCAAAAGCTTATAAATGTCTCACTCTTTACTTCCCCTTTCCTAGACATTACCAAAGCTCTGTCAAAGTTTTTGTATCCCTTACAGCATTAAGCAATCAACTTGACTTTGTGTGATCAACATACTAGGTGTCTTTTCTGGAGGTTAGCAGTCGACAGACTTTACCCAAAAATATTCGTAGGGGAACAAGGTCCCAACTGAAACCCTTTACTGATACTTTTTAACTTCACAAAAATGAAGCATTTAAGACAGCACACTAAATAAAGAAAACCTCAACTAGAGTTTATACTTCACAAATAATAGCTATGGGAACTGGCCAGTTTATTTACACAAACCAACCTTTACTGACTAGAAAGTTCCTAGATCTCACCCTCCCAGCATTGCCAATGAGAAGTTCTTACATTTGTTTTGCTTTGTTTGATTCGGATAAGAAGCAATTTTTCTTTTTCTATGTCTTGTTCTCCATTCTATGTTAGGGTCATGTGGTTAACTCCCACCTTCTGGCTATCTCCCAAGCTCCTGGATTTAAAAACAAAACAAAATAAACAGAGGACTTCTGGACAACATGGTGCTATAGACAGAAACACCACGTCATCCCTCCACACCAAAGACCCAAAAAACTAAATCAGAGAAAAACTTCAGTCCTGAAACCCTAAGCATCAAATGAAGAGGTAAAGAACTCAGCCAAGCACCGAATGGAATAAGAAACTGGCAGAGAACAGAGAGCAAGGAGAGATACGGGTAGAGGTCACCTATCAGCTAACACAGGACAGATTTGCCATCTTGGGCTCCTGTTGGAGATCAGTGAACATGGAGTTCAGTGAACATGGAGTACGGGAAAGCAGCTTCACAGAGCTCCCAGCAGGAGACAGAACAACCGGTAACCAGTGATATACACTTTCCCACCCCCCACCCTTCTTCACCCTCACTTGGCCTTCTCTACTTCCTGCAGCCAAGGTCTCCTGGCTGGGAGGCACCAGCTTCAGCCCTGTGCTGCTTGGATTCCACCCGCCCGCTATGGTCAGCACCTGGAATGTCATTTGTTTGTTGCTGGTGTTGCTTTTTTCCGCTTCTTTTGGTTTCTTACATACCTCTCACCAACTCCCCTTCCTTTCTCTCAAATACCTGGCTCTACACACCATCTTTGCTTCTTCCTGAAAGGCAGTGAAATGCAGCTCAACTGTGAAACTGCTTCCTGGCCCACGCCACCATGCTGGTGGGATCCCCTGGGCTTCTGTTTGTTTGTTTTGATTTGTTCTGTTTTTATTTGTTTGTTTTCTTTTTCTTTTCTCAGCTTGGGAGCCATTATAGCCGGGCTGTACTGTGTGGCTTGGGAACTACTCCCTCAGTTCGTGCAGCTGCACAGTGGGATCCCTGGGGGCATTTCTGTTTTCTTTTTTTATTTGTTTGCTTTTTGTTTGTTTTTTTGTTTGTTTGTTTTCTTTTCTCTCTTTTTCCCTTTTTGTCTTTCTTCATTTCTCAGTTTCTCGTCTCTTTACACTTACCTTCTCTTTCTGTCACCTGAATACCTAGCACTGTGTGACACCTCTACCCCTTCTGGCCAGGCTGTACTTTGCGGCCTGAGAGCCACTTCCCCAGTCTTCACAGCCTCGCTGGTGGGATCCCTGGGAGCTTTTCTTTCCTCTAATTTTTATTTATTTATTTATTTATTCTTTTACCCTTTTTCTTTTTTTTTCTCCATTTCTCGGTCTCTCATCTCTCCACTCCAATGGTAAGCTCCCTTATCACTCCTTTTAGTTTGTTTGTTTGTTTTTGGCTCCTGTTTCTCTCTCCTCTCTCACCTCTTTCCCATACCCATCTTAGCTTTATATATCTCGATCTCCCCCTCCTTCCTGCTTACCTGCACTGTGCGCTGAACATCACACCCCTGAGCAGCGCAGGCATGGCCTACTGGGACCTGCCCTGCACTGATACCCAGCCTGCCCTCTTGGCCCTAGTATGTGCCACAAACAACCCATCCCAGCAACTCCCCTTCAGCTGGACTTGCCCTGCTGCACCATACCTGAGGGATTGACCCTGCCCATTGGAAAAGGAGGCAAAAAGTATCACGCCCACAGATGAGAAAACAACAAAGAACACACAGCCCGCCTGCTCAGACATAAGCAAATAAAACAAAAAACAGGACGAAACAAACAATCTACAATCAATAAGCGAGGAAAATAACTACTGAATGTCCCCAAGACAGCAGACAATATCAAAACATATACAAAAACAGAACAGGATGGTTCCAGTAGGCATTCAAAATAGAACACCAGATGACTTTCCAGTAGAAAAAAAGGCATTAGAACTACCCGATAGGGAATTCAAATCTCTACTATTCAGAGCTATCCAAGAGTTGAAGCAAAAAGCAGACAAAAATGAGGAAAAAATAGACAAATTCATGGAAAAGGCAGACAAATTCATGGAAAATATAGACCAAAAAAAATGGAAGAATTCAGGAAAATAATACAGGAACAAAATGCCAAAATAAATTCACAACTAAAAATCATACAAAAACAACAATTAGAAGTCCAAAAGATAAACAACAAGATTTCAGAAGTGGACAGTGTCATAGAAGGGCTGAGGAGAAGGTTTGAAACGATGGAAGACAGGATCACCAAAACTGAAGACAAACACTTGGATACAACTCTGTTTGAGGAAAAATCAGAAAAAAGAAGGAAGAAAAATGAAGAAACCCTGAGAATTATGTGGGATAGAATCAATAGCAAAAATTTGTGAGTGATCAGAGTTCCAGAACAGGGAGAAAACAGAAAACACAGAGAGGATCATTGAAGAACTGCTGACAGAAAACTTCCTCAATATCATGAAAGATGAAAAGCTGACCATCCAAGAAGCTCAACGAACCCCATGTAAGATAGACCCCAAAAGAAAATCACCAAGGCATATCATAATTACACTCACTAAAACCAAAGACAAAGAATCCTGAGAGCAGCTTGAGAAAAACAAAAAGTCACATACAGAGGAGAAATAATAAGACTAAGCTCAGATTATTTGGCAGAAACCATGCAGGCAAGAAGGCAATAGGATGACATATATAAAACCTTGAAAGAAACAAATTTCCAGCCAAGAATAATATATAATATATCCTGCAAAATTCTCTTTTAAATATCGTGGTGAAATTAGGACATTTCCAGATAAACAGAAATTAAGGGAGTATGTAAAAACCAAACCAAACTTACAAGAATTATTAAAGGGAATCCTTCAGTCTGAGAACAAACAGCATTAGACCTCAGGCTGAATCTAGGACACAGGATCGTACTAGCCAGATACCAACCTGGGAAATGAACTCTCAAGGACTATACAAAACCAAAAGAATTACAACAGTGAATCAGAGAGGTTAATCCGTAAATGACCACAACATCAGAACAATAAAAGAGGGTATAAATGGTGTAGGTATAGAACCCTCTGTGATTGAATTACAGATTGATAACTGCCTGCTCCATGCCATGTGGCTGATGACTTACCAACCATTCACTTTGTTTCACTGCCTTCCTTTCTAGACAGTTTCATTTGGGGTTTGATCTCCATGTTGGGCTTTTCCCTTTTGGGTCCTCTACTTTGTTGCTGGCAGCCCCTGTGCTCTTGCAGCCTGACCCTCTCTCTAGTTCATTGCTCATTTCATTTTCCTGTCTCTTTACATCACCACTCACTCTCAACGCCTTTTGGCTTTGCTTCAACTATTATCACTTCGGTGGACACCCTCCCCAGCCTCACCCACAGCTTTTGTCTCTCTAACATTTATCCATCCGTATCTTTCTGTCATATTCTTGCAGCTTGCTAGAACTGAAGCATCGATTTTCGCCCTTTTTACCTGAGAAAATAGTTACTAGCTCAATGATGGTGCTTTTCAAGCCTCCCCTATTGGAAACCCACAAATGATCATTGATCAAGGACCTTCATTAAGTGCATCATTAGGCAAACACTGTCCTTTAACACACCTGAAATTCGTCTTTCCCAGAAGGGAGCAGGAAAGAACACCAGGAAGTGCCTGTTGCGAAGTTCTTCCAGCAAATGCTGATGAAGAGCCCCCTTCATCTCAGTGGGACTTGCTCTCTTCGTCAAGCCAGCACATCACTGCCAGTGACACCAATCCCTTTTTTACGGATTAACACCGGCCTCCACGCAGGAGACAGTAGGGCTCCCAGGGAGTTGCATCTGAAGAATGCCTCCCATGGCTTTTCTTGCCCCCTTCAACATAAAATACAGACACTTGGAGTTGAAAGTCTCCTGAATGCTAGCAAAGCTCTGTTGGATGAAGCTACTTGCCGTGCCCTGCCGAACTCTGAGCTCTCCCAGAAATGCTGCTCGAGCCACCTTCCAAACCTCTGTCTCGGTGGCACCCCTTTGAAAAGCCATTGTTTTTATTTCAACTGCTAGATGTGGGCACTGACTGCTCATTTACCCCCTTTGAAGCCCAGCAAAAGGGGAAACTGGAGGGAGGGAAGCACCTGAGAAAATCTGCCCAAGAGCAATCATCAAAACGCCCACAGCCTGCACGTGTTAAAAAAAAAAAAAAGACCAAATCAGGGAGCCCAGTGGGGGTCAGTAGTGTGTGTTCCTTCTTTCTACAAGCCCAGCAGGTGTTACTCTGCTCAGACCGACTTTTGAAATGGAAAGGAGAAAAAAGAAAGAGGGGACAATGGATAGAGAAAAAAAGCCATGGCCCGATGAGGACTTTATTTCCCAGCTAAGCCTTTCCTGCCTCATTAACACACTTCAGGAGTGGATGAAAGTACTTAGCATCCAAAGCAGGTAGTAAAGGCTCATCTAGAGATACCATGTCAGCTTCCTAATGCCTTATCAAAGGTTTATTGAAGAATACAGGCATTTTGCTCCCCTCACCAGTTTTAGAGTTACATGAAGACAAATGAAATGCCCCTTTCCTTCGTACATTCTTTTCTGCAACGATTTCTGACAATATCTTTCAAGTATAAATCATTCTCCTCTGAGAGCATTTGTCTGGGTCTATCATATTAACAATGGGACCAAGACAAGGCCAGAGGTCTGCACCAATGCGTTATGTTCATTTAAAGATGCAGAAACATGTTCTCAGCATATTAAACCCCAGAGAGCAGTGGACTGTGGCGCAAGCTATAATATTATTACTGGTGCTGGAACTTAGGGTTTGTAGAGTGGCAAATATATTATTGGAACTCCATATACAAGGGGAGAAAAGACCTGGCAATCTGCTCCTGTAAAGATTACAGCCTAGAAAAGTCTATGGGGGCAGTTCTACTCTGTCACACGGGGTTGCTATGAGTCAAAAATCAACTTGATGGCACCTAACAACATCCCTCACTAGGAAGACCCTGGGTTAATACACCCAGCTGCTAATTGAAAGGTTGGAGGTTCAAGTCCACCCAGAGTCACCTCAAAAGAAAGCCTAGTGACCTACTTCAGAAAAATCTATGGAGCACAGTTCTACTCTGACACACATGGGGTTGTCATGAGTCGGAATCGACTTGACGACAACTGGTTTGGTTAGATGGTGCAGCATAAACCAAACTCAAGCCACATGCACTGCTGAAGGCAGCCACTATGGTGACCTTCATCGACCACAAAGAGCATGCTATTGGAGCGACCTGTTTCTTTACTGTTTATTTAAACCATATAAGATGTTTTGATTGAGTAGTGAATGCCGAGTTCAATTTGGAAGGTGATGCTGCACTAGAACAACTAGTTTGTATATTTTATTTAGCAAGCAATTATCCTGATTAATTGGCAAGGAAAAAAGTTTTCATTCTGTTTCACAGATAAACATTGTTATTTGAGGACTGGGTTTTCAGGGTGACACCTGCAAAAACAACACAGTGACCCTACACACTTGGACTTGTTTGACATCTTGGAGATTACCTCCCTTTATATTAACAGGCCTCAGCCCCGTCCCCTGAAAGTCCTCCTCAGTAGAGCTATAAGTGACTGTAATTGCTACCTGGGCTTTAATCTACATCAGTAGCGGCTGCTGCAAGAGGTGAAGCTTTGTGGTGGCACTCACCAACAGCGACAAGGCCTGTTCTACAAACATCCCTGAAGATCAGGCTATATATGCCCAAGAGTTCATTCTACCTGATTCATCAAATAATTGACATGTTCCTGGGCTAGCAGGCCCAGTCTTGGCTCTGACACTTTTAATTAGTTAGGATTGCAGGCAGACACTGAACAGAGACCCACAGCTGTTTTCCCATGGGGAGGGCTACAGGACAAAGAACACAGAGGGTCTAGGGCTGTGATGGGTAAACTGAAAACGAGTATGGTGTCATGTTCAGAATGTCCTTCTCAAACCACTCCTGTGAGTTGCTCGGATCTTGTTATGGCCATCCTTCTTTTGTTGTATTGATTACGATGGTTTGAGAAACAGGTTACCATTTCTGTTCTTCTAAAGAACACTTAGAAGCAGGTGGAAAATGATTCAAACCCATTTTGAAAATTGATGTCCAATAATCATAGCTTTCATGATGCTCTGCTGTTATTGTTGTTTGTTGGCGTCAAGTTGACTCCAACTCATGGAGATCCTATGTTTAACAGAATGAAACATTGCCCGGTTGCGCGCTATCTTCATGATCATTGGTATACTCAAGTCTATTGTAGTTGGCATTGTGTATTTTGAGTGTCTTCCAACCTAGGGGGCTCATCTTCCAGCACTATATCAGACAATGGTCTGTTGTGGTCCATAAGGTTTTCATTGGCTAATTTTCAAAATAGATCACCAGGCCTTTCTTCCTAGTCCGCCTTAGCCTGGCAACTCCACCAGAACCTGTCCACCATGAGTGACCCCAGTGATACTTGAAATACTGGTGGCATAACTTCCAGCATCACAGCAACACACAAGCCACCCACAGTACCACAAACTGACAGATGGGTGGTGAGATCCTCTGCTCCAACCCTCAAAAAAAAAAAAAAGCCCTGGTGATATCTAGTAGGATGCTCCTTGACCTTAGAGGAAAGGAAAGATGTGTTCTTTGCTTTCTGGACTTCCTTGTTGCAATGCCTGACTGTTTCCCCATCCAATCCCATCTTATCTTTGGGCCTATCCAACTCGGAGGCTCCTGCAGGAACCAGACCCTATCTTGCCATACTACTTACAGTCTTTACTCCTCTGGACTGGACACTCTGCTCGGCTTCCCAGCCAGGGCAGCTCAGAGGCTTCTATTCATAAACTCTATATCACTGCTAAACCACTGCTCTTCACAGAGATAAGATCCAGTTCATGCTTCTCCCTCCTCCTCCAGGAGCTTTCCCAGACCCACCCAAGCAGCCTTGATTCCTTCTAGGGCTTCGGTAACAAAATATCACAAGTGGTTGGCTTTAAAGAACAGAAATTTATTGTCTCACAGTTCAGGGGGCTAGAAGTCTGAATTTAGGGCATGGCTGTAGGGTGAGGTCCTTCCTTGTCTCTTTCAGCTTCGAGAACTCCAGCAATCCTTGGAGTTCTTGGGCTTGTAAATGCATCTGTCTCAGTCGTCTGTCTTCCTCTTCTCCCTGTGCATGTCTCTGTGTCCACTCTGCTCCCTTTATAACTCATAAGGGATTAGGTTTAGGACCAACCCTACACTAATATGACCCCATCAACAGAAAAAAAGAAAACTCTATTTCCAAACAGGATCACATCCACAGGTACAGGGGCTAGAAATACATATTTTGGGGGAACACAATTCAATTCATAACAGCTTCACTCCATGCTGCCATCATTCTACTGACCTGGAGCCCAGCACTGAATCCTCTGCATGGGGATGGGTTGTTCACCTCTCAGTCTCACTTTCTGAAACCTCCCTGAGGGCTTGGGGTACAGTTGTCTTATTCTTCTCTACATCTCCAACTTCCAACCCAGTGACTGGCACATGGGGGCACACAGTAACTCCCCAGATTAACAGATGAATATTTGTGCTGACCATAAGCTACAAAAAATTTGGACTGCCAGCTCCTTTTGTCTAGCTTTTTCTTGTATAGTAATAATAATGATTTTAATCTTTCCTGCATTCGACCTAAAGTAGAAACTTATTTAAGTGCAAGAACTTTTGTTAATGGTAATGGAAAAATTTGGAAATGGATAATGGTGATAGTTGAACAATATGGTGAACACAATTAATGACACTGAATTTTACTTGTGAAGAATGTTGAAATGGCAAATGTTTTATTGCATATGCATTCACCACACACACACACACACACACACACACACACACAAAACCAAACAAAAAAATCCAAACCAAGTTATTCTTCTAGCGGCCCTCCTGCCAGCCTCCCTCCTCTCTTGTCGGACCCCAAAGGACATTGCAGGGCGTAGTCTTCCAGCTCCATCACATTCCTTGGTTTCAGGTTTGAGTGTTAGACAGTCAGTTGGAGGGACTGGAAGAAAACCCAAAAACCCATTGCCATCAAGTCAATTCTGCCTCATAGTGACTAGAATAGTGACATTCAAATCCCACTTTAGCTTGGCATCCAAAGTTGTTCTGCAACTAGTATCCAAACTACTTTTCCAGCCTCACATCCCCAGCATCCCCGTGATGCTTGAGTTACTCTGCACTACTCCCGTTTTTCTTAAATATACCATCAGCTTCATGACTTTCTTTAAACTGGTCACTCCTACTCATAGCGACCCTATGGACAACAGAATGAAACTGCTGGTCCTTTGCCATCCCCACAATCATTGTTATGTTTGAGCCCATTGTTGCAGCCACTGTGTCAATCCATCTCTTTGAGGGTCTTCCTCTTTTTCACTGACCCTCTACTCTACCAAGCATGATGTCCTTCTCCAGGGGCTGGTCCCTCCTGATAACATGTCCAAAGTATGTGAGACAAAGTCTCGCCATCCTTACTTCTAGGGAGCATTCTGGCTATGCTTCTTTCAAGACAGATTTGTTCATTCTTCTAGTAGTCCATGGTATATTCAACATTCTTCACCAACACCATAATTCAAAGGCATCAATTCTTCTTTGGCCTGCCTTATTCATTGCCCAGCTTTCACATCCATATGAGGCAATTGAAAATACTGTCACTTGGGTCAGGAGCACCTTAATCTTCAAAATGACATCTTTGTTGTTGTTTTTTTTTTTTTTTTTAACACTTTAAAGAGGTCTTTTGCAGCAGCTTTGCCCAATGCAATGCATCATTTGATTTCTTGACTGCTGCTTCCATGGGTGTTGATTGTGGATCCAAGTAAAATGAAATCCTTGACAACTTCAATCTTTTCTCCATTTATCATGTTGCTTACTGGTCCAGTTGTGAGAATTTTTGTTTTCTTTATGTTGAAAGCTGAAAGCTGTGGTCTTTGATCTTCATCAGTAAGTACTTCAAGTCCTCTTCACTTTCAGCAGGCAAAGTTGTGTTATCTGCATAATGCAGGTTGTTAATGAGTCTTCCTCCAATCCTGATGCTGCGTTCTTCTCCATATAGTCCGGTTTCTTGGATTATTTGCTCAGCATCCAGATTGAATAAGTATGGTGAAAGGATACAGCCCTGACCCACCCCTTTCCTGATTTTAAACCACACAGTATCCCCTTGTTCTGTTCAAACGACTGCCTTTTGGTCTATGAACAGATTCTACTTGAGCACAATTAAGAGTTCTGGGATTCCCATTCTTCGCAATGTTATCCATAATTTGTTATGATCCACATAGTCAAATGTCTTTGTATAGTCAATAAAACACGGGTAAACATCTTTCTGGTATTCTTTGCTCTCAGCCAAGATCCATCTGACTTCAGCAATGATATCCTTCATTCCGCATTGTCTTCTGAATCCAGCTTGACTTTCTTTTGATGTACTGCTGCAACAGTTTTTTTAACTATCTTCAGCAAAATTTTACTTGTGTATGATAGTAATGATATTGTTCGATAATTTCTGTATTCTGTTGAATCACCTTTCTTTGGAATGGGCACAATATGGATCTCTTCCTGTCGACTGGCCAGCTACTTGTCTTCCAAATTTCTTGGCATAGATGAGTGAGCACCTCCAGTGCTGTGTCCATTTATTGAAACATCTCAATGGGTATTCGTCAATTCCTGGAGCCTTGTTTTTCGTCAATGCCTTCAGTGGAGCTTGGAATTCTTCCTTCAATACCATGGGTTCTTGATCACATGCTACTTCCTAAAATGGATGAACATTGACAAATTCTTTTTGTTACAGTGACTGTGAACTCCTTCCATCTTCTTTTGATGCTTCCTGTGATGTTCAATATTTTTCCTATAAAATCCTTCAATATTGCAACTCGAGCCTTGATTTTTTTTCTTCAGTTCTTTCAGCTTGAGAAATGCGGAACATGTTCTTCCCTTTTGGTTTTCTAACTCTTGTCTTTGCACATTTCATTATAATATTTTACTTTGTCTTCTTGAGCTGCTCTTTGAAATCTTCTGTTCAGCTCTTTTACTTCATCATTTCTTCCTTTCGCTTTAGCTACTTGATATTCAAGAGCAAGTTTCAAAATCTTTTCTAACATCCATTTTGGTCTTTTCTTTCTTTCCTGTCTTTTTAATGACCTCTTGCTTTCTTCATGTATGATGTCCTTGATGTCATCCCACAACTTGTCTGTTCTTCAGTCATTAGGGTTCAATGCGTCAAATCAATTCTTGAGATGGTCTCTAAATTCAGGTGGGATATACTCAAGGTTGTACTCTGACTCTCGTGGACTTGTGTTAATTTTCTTCAGCTTCAACTTGAACTTGTATATGAGCAATTGAGTCTGTCCCGCAGTCGGCCCCAGTCGTTGTTTTGACTGATGATATTAAGCTTCTCCATAGTCTCTTTCCACAGATGTAGTCAATTTGATTCCTGTGTATTCCATCCAGTGAGGTCCACGTGTATAGTCACCCTTTATGTTGTTGAAAAAAGGTATTTGCAGTGAATAAGTCGCCGGTCTTGCATAATTCCATCATGCGATTCCCAGTGGAATACCAGGGCTGTATTTTGCAACTACTGATCCTTCTTTGTTTCCAACTTTTGCATTCCAATCACCAGTAATTATCAATGTATCTTGATTGCATGTTTGATCAATTTCAAAAGGCAGAATTTGGTAAAAATATTCAGTTTCTTCATTTTTGGTATTAGTGGTTGGTTTGTAAATTTGAACAATAATCGTATTAACTGATTTTCCTTGTAGGCATATGGATATTATCCTATCATTGACACCGTTGTACTTCAGTATAGATCTTGAAATGTTCCTTTTGATGATGAATGTGGGTCCATTCCTCTTCAATTTGTCATTCCCTGCATAGTAGACCATATGATTGTCTGATTCAAAATGGCCAATACCAGTCCATTTCAGCTCACTGATGTCTAGGGTATCAATCTTTATGCATTCCATTTAATTTTTGATGACTTCTAATTTTCCTTGATTCATACTTCATACATTCCACATTCTGATTATTAATGGATGTTTGCAGCTATTTCTTCTCATTTTGAGTCATGTGACATCAGTAAATTAAGGTCCCAAAAGCTTTATTCCATCCACATCATTAAGGTCGACTCTACTTTGAGTAGGCAGCTCTTCCCCAGTTGTATTTTGAGTGTCTTTCAACCTGTGGGGCTCATCTTCCTGCACTATATCAGACTACATTCTGCCGTTATTCATAAGGTTTTCACTTGCCAATTTCTTTAGAAGTAGATCACCAGGTCCTTCTTCCTAGTCTGTCTCAGTCTGGAAGCTCCATTGAAACCTGTCTACTATGGGTGACCCTGCTGGTATTTGAAGTACCAGTGGCATAGCTTCCAGCATTACAGCAACGCACAAGTCACCACAGTACGTCAAACTGACAGAGGAATGGTCACCTCCCTAGGCTTCCATTACTCTTTGCATACACCTCACTAATAGCATTTCTTCTTTGTACTTTAGATTATAATTTTAAAACAGGATTTCTCTATTAACTTTTTCTAAAAACAGTTTAACTTATCAAGAGAAAGCAAGTCCATCATAATTAACCGTGAATTCTTTTCCAAGAGTTTTCAAATTAGTAAAGATGTCATTAGTTGGATCACACAGCCCTCATTACTTGATCATATGTGACAATGATTCAACTGTCATTAAGTAGGAATTAAACTAATGAGTTCTAGCAATGTGATCTTTATTTTATCATGCATTTTAATATGTATTGATGGCATTCTAATGAGGACTACAGGCAGCACAGTCGCCACAGATTAAAAATAATCTTTTCCCTAATGCCAAGTATTAAGGGTCAATTGACATTTTCATCTTTAGATGTGATTTTCAGGTGCAACTGCCCAGAGACACGTGCTGAATGTGAAATATTGGATTCTGAAAGGCAAGTCACCAAAACCATGTCATCTTTGGAGATTAAAAATGGTCTGTTTCTTTAGGGTTGGCCATGAAAAAAAAAAAAAAGCACAGAATGTTTTGCTTTGAGGGAGTTGCTTTTGTTTTGCGTTAATTAAAGTGGATTTATTTTCAGAAATAAAATGTTTCTCTGAATAATTTCCAAGAGAAGCTCTGTGAATGAAGTGTGCCCATTCAGCAATCAGTTTGCCCTTTCACATTGGGCCACTACTGATTGACAACATTTCCATAAAACCGAGTAACCAGGAGCCTCCTGACAGTAAGAAGAGATGGAGAATGTACCGATGATCCTTCCCCACAAGGTCTCTGCTTCAGAAACTCCCTCACCCAAGTTGGAGGAGAAGCCTGTTTGAGGTGCCTGAACTGTGTTCTATCCATTTTGGTCACTTAACACCTTATCAAGCCAAGGCATTTAGAGAACATTAAAATTAATGTCCAAGAACATTAAACGTAAGTGAACATATCCGGGAGATTTAATCACCCTGTCTAATCAACCTCCAAGTCCCTAAAAGCTAAACAAGCAGTCTGTGTGAGGAGTTACACCCAAAAGGTCAAAGGGTGCCAACTCCTCTAACACCCGATCATAAGCTTCCAAACAAGGGCCAGTCAAAAGTGACAGACTCCAGCCGTGATGATGTATGGAGACCTTCTTGGGTGACCTGAGGTGGTAACCCACGATGTAATGACTCCTCAGTGAGGAAGAAACAGTGGAGAGGGATCAGGAAAACAGTCATTGTGTTATGACATGGAATGTATGTCTAGAAACGAATGTCAATTTCACCCAGACGGCCTTCTTAGCCTTGAAAAATTGGATCAACGCAAATGAATGGAATTCTGAAAGTTCAAAAGGTTTCCTTTGGAAAAAAGAAAAGATTGCTTCCTTAAAATCAAGCAATCACTTAGACGACGTACAATGCTATTACTTCCAAATGTCTCTCATTACCACACAGAATATGTTTGTCTCAGATTTATGGCAGTTTGAGTTTGTTTTCCCTCAAACCTTTCTTTATCCAAAGAACTCCTTTTAATTTGGAACTTGGAAAAAATAAATTCCCCACAGACATTCGTAGGCAGCTGCTACCTAGTGTTGCAAATTCTACTTCCAAATGGGATTCAAGTTTTGCTCATTTCCAACCTGCATCCTTTTGTTCTGTACAGCAGAAGCATGCATTTTTAGTCCCACTACCTTTTGTACTTCTCTTGTTAAGACTTCTTGCCCCTATAAAAAAAATTCACACTTTGGAATGCAGATTAATAAAAATCAGAAACAAGAACAGATTTCTATTCTCCGGAACATGCACAGCCACCCTGAAGTCACCGGGAGCAGTGGGTATAGGAGACCATACCCTGAGTTGGCAAGCAAATGTATTTATTGCATCTTCATCCTAGCCACCTGGATTGAGCAGGTAAACTCATGGAGAAATTCACTTATCTCACCAAAACCCCAAGGCTTGTTTCATCTTGGAAAATGTTCATGTGTTTTCCAGATACTGACAACATGAGGCAGTAACCGTGATGTCTGCTGTTCAAGGGGGATGGGAAGGGTGTCCCACAGGAAATGTCTCACCAGAATGGTTTTTGCCATGGCAGTGAGTGCTGCATGGAAGCAGTCTTTGTGTTGGTTGGAAGGGTTTTAAAAGGCAAAGTTTGCAGAGTGAAGTTGATAAGACAGAGTGGCCCTAGACAATCCACTGTGTAATTGGTTTCTGCTGAAATTAAAGGAACTTAAGGGACTTGTTGTAGTCTTGGTGGCACAGTGGTTAAGAGCTTGGCTGCTAACCAAGAGATTGGCAGTTTGAATTCACCAGCCACTCCTTGGAAACCCTATGGGGCAGTTCTACTCTGTCCTATGGTATTGCTACGAGTTGGAATCGACTTGACAGCAACGGGTTTGTTTTTATTTTTAAGGGACATGCTATCTTGTTGCCAACTTGAACATGATTGCAAGAGATTTAACGCAAATCACACTAACCCCCTCTAGTACACATCACCCCCTACACACACACATACACGCAAGAACATACACTCATGTACACACTCAAATACACGCATGAACACATGTGCATACATACACACACGTGCACACACACCACGGGTATGTAGATTCCATTTAGAGTAAGTCTGCCTTTCTCCTACCCTGCCAAATAAAATTTGCTACTTGTTTCAAAATATGAATTGTTTTTAGTCAGCTCAACATAGATGAGAGCAATACACCCAAGGAACCAACATGCAAAATTTTTCATACAGCTGTAACTAAAGTTATTCAACATATATTTAGGGCTAGTGAACATAAGGAGCCTTGGTGGTGCAATGGTTAAGCACTCGGCTGCTAACCAAAAGGTTGGCAGCTCGAATCCACCAGCTGCTCTGTAGGAGAAAAGACCTGGTGATCTGCTCCTGTAAAGGTTTGTTGTTGTTGTTGTCAGGTGCTGTCGAGTCAGTTCTGACTCATAGCGACCCTATGCACAACAGAACGAAACACTGCCCAGTCCTGCGCCATGCTCACAATCGTTGTTATGCTTGAGCCCATCATTGCAGCCACTGTGTCAATCCATCTCGTTGACAGTCTTCCTCTTTTTCACTGACCCTCTACTTTACCAAGCATAATGTCCTTCTCCAAGGACTGATCCTGTAAAGATTATAGCCTAGGAAACCCTATGGGGCAGTTCTACTCTGTCCTATAGGGTCGCTATGAGTCAGAATCAACTCGATGTCACACATCAACAACAACAAGTGAACAAGTTCAAGCCAGTTTGAGCTAGCTCCGTTTTTTAAGAGTGTTAAAAATATCCAACTTTCTTTCTCTTTTTTTTTCTTTAGGGAGGGAAGGTTATTGTACTTTCATTACACTTAGGATTTGAGACTTTGAAATTATTCCTTGTGTTCAGTTCCAGTTTGAGGGTGAGGGGGTGGGGATGGGAGATCTTATTCAATCCTGTTTGCAAGTAGAGAAACCCAATCCCACATACACAGGTCTCAATATGAGAGGCCTTTGCTATTTGAGGTGGGGGTCTCCAATTTCAATACTTTTTTAAGGGAAAACCTGGACTCAGTCCATCTAAGTGAAGGACAGATTTTTTAGTTTATTTAAGTCTCAAAAGGGGGTGGAAGAAGCCCTCTTAGACACATCTCTTTGGTTACAAATCTATTTTAATCTGTTCCAGGCAAAACACATTTCCCTTCCCAGCTTCCAATCTATAAATAGCAGGGGTGCACAAAAACAACCCTTTCCAGATCATTAAAGCATGAAGTTAGTTGTTCCTCTATCAAATAGTGGACAAGATGTCATCCTTATTTGTACGATCAAGTCCTCCTCCACCACTCCCACCAACAGATTGTGCTAACTCCTAATGGATGTTTGTCCTTGAACAAGACCACCTGACTAGTATGCAGGATGATTCACTGCTCCTCAGAGCATGTGTTACTCCAATTCTCAAGAGTTAACATCCAGACAGAAGGGAACCTTACAAAAGGCAAAGGGAAAATGAACTAAGGGAAAATCAGCAGGGAGCAAAGGAAAATCTAAATTGCATTCCATAGATATATGTATACTTGGCTGAAATACGGCCAAATGGAGCCAAAAAGGGAATGTTTTTAATCTAAACACTGCATCAATCAATTGGTTAATATTATACCTCACTCCTTATAAACAGGGTTAAGCTATGAATGCAACCTTGAAAACATGACCACGGCCAAAAATGAATGCATAGACGATTGGCTGCTGTGTTTAAGGCCTTGCATCTGTCAGGCAAGAAGGAGAAGGCCCCTTTGGGGAGGGGAAAGAGCTGTTACATCATTTGTAAATTGGTCCTGCTCATTTTCTGAAGTGTGTGGCAGAGTTAAAGAATCGTTTATGCACAAATGTGTGGTCCATAACTCAATAGATAGAGGGAGTCATATCATTTCTGAAGGACAGTACAACATTGATTAGAATGACTATTTCCCTACTAATAATATTAAATTCAGAAATTGTTTTCATTCATTACAGATTTTTATGAGGAGAATTGATAGCCAGATCTACATAATACTTCATGCCAGTCACCTTTGTGGGTGGGAACATTGCATTGGGCCAGAGAGCATTGGTCCAGATCTGACTCAGTGCCTTGAATTCATGGGCTGGGCTGATAAAAGACCTACAAACCATATCCCAAATGACACTGGAACCAATTTGCAGGGCTCCAGGCAAAGACTTCAAGACATTTTGAAAGGAGGTGGAGAAAAGGTCACCAAAGAAGATGCAACATGGAAACAGTGTATCATAGTGGTTCAGCAGGTGGACCTTGAAATTCAACTGCCAACACATACACAGGAGAGTGCTTCAAGGTCACAAGCAGTAGATACAAGTAGCTGGAAGGGCTCCAGGATAAATGTCAGGGTAATTAATTGAGGAACTATTTCTAATAAAAGTTCCAGAAAAAGGGATGATGAAGAGGGAAAAAATAATTTAAGAATTATAGAAATTCTAGATAGTGCAAGAGTAGAGAAGTCAGGGTATTTACTCCCTGGGTTCCCTTCTGTCAGGCCACAAGTTGGCAATGGCTACATTTCTCTACCAAAGGCCACAATTCTGGTCAGGCAGCCTACTCTTAAAACTACAGCTGCAGCTCTCTCCAGATTCCTGTAACCATTCCCTAACCTTGCTCCTTCAAGCCTAGGAGTGGTAATGGCACCCCACTGTTGCTAAACCCTGGGTTCCTTACCATCTATTGTTCATTCCCTTCAGCCTATCCAAACTTTGGTAAATACTCTATCCAATAAATTTGCCCAGTTACCCCATCTGTTTCTTTCAGGGACCCTGACTGATATACTCATCCTATTTCCTGCCTGGAACACAGATGTGTTAGCTGGAGCACCCGCAGCCATTTTAGATAATGAGGTAAATTGGAAAATGAAACTGCAGGCTAAGGACAGTAGGGTAGAAGAAAGGAGTCTGGGTCCTTGATGACTTCATGTAGCCTCTAAATTAGCTCAGGAGTACCCACTTCCAGACTTCCTTTATGAGAGAGAATTAATCCCTAGCTTATTTAAGCCACTCTTATATTTATTACTAGCAGACGAAAGTAGTTCCTAGGTTTCTCTCCAGAAATACTCACATACGTTTACAAATAAAAAGAGTTAATAAACATTAACTATAAGAAGTTTTTACAAATCAACATGAAAAATACAAATAACCCAATGGAAAAGTAAGTAAAATATATGCACAACTAGTTTATAGAAAAATAAATATAAGTGGCCCATAAACACATGATACCTCAACTTTACTAGTAACTGACAAGAACATAAAAATTATTGTATATTTATAGTATGCTGCCTTTACAAAGAAATGAGATAGATCTATATGTCCAGATTCTTCTTCGGTCTTCCTTACTCACTGGCCAGCTTTCGCATGTGTATGAAGCGATTGAAAACACCATGGCTTGGGTCAGGTGCACCTTAGTCCTCAAGCTGATATCTTTGCTTTTCGACACTTTAAGCAGGTCTTTTGCAACAGAATTGCCCAGTGCAATGCATCTTTTGATTTCTTGACTGCTGCTTCCATGGGTGTTGATTGTGGATCCAAGTAAAATGAAATCCTTGACAACTTCAATCTTTTCTCCGTTTATCATGATGTTACTTATTGGGCCAGTTGTGAGGATTTTTCTTTTCTTTATGCTCAGGTGTAATCCATACTGAAGGCTGTGGTCTTTGATCTTCATCAGTAAGTGCTTCGAGACCTCTTCACTTTCAGCAAGCAAGGTCGTGTTATCTGCACATTGCAGGTTGTTAATGAGTCTTCCTCCAATCCTGAAGAGGTGTGGAACCGGGGATATCATTGTTGATGTCAGATGGATCCTGGCTGAAAACAGAGAATACCATAAAGATGTTTACCTGTGTTTTATTTGCTATGTTAAGGCATTCGACTATGTGAATCATAACAAATTATAGATAACATTGTGAAGAATGTTGTCTTAGTTATCTATTGCCACTATAACAGAGATACCACAAGTGGATGGCTTTAACAAAGAGAAATTTATTCTCTCACAGTCTAGTAGGCTGCAAGTCCAAATTCAGGGCATCAGCTCCAGGCGAAGTCTTTCTCTTCTCTACTGTGGAAAAAGGTCCTTGTCATCAGTCTTCCCTTGGTCTGGGAGGATCTCAGCTCAGGAACCTCAGGTCCAATGGACATGCTCTGCTCCCCGCACTGCTACTTTCTTGGTGGTATGAGCTCTCCATGTCTCTCCACCTGCCTCTTTCTTTCATATCTCAAAAGAGTATGGCTTAAGACACTATCTAATCTTGTAGATCTCATCAATATAACTTCTGCTAATCCATTTTATTACATCATAGTGATAGGATTTACAACACATAGGGAAATCACATCAGATGACAAAATGCTACACAATCATACAATACTGCGAATCATGACCTAGCCAAGTGGACAGGTATTTCTGGGGGACACAATTCAGTCCATGACAAATAGGAATTCCAGAACACCTAATTGTGCTCATGAAGAACCTGTACATAGATCGAGGGTCGTTTGAATAGAACAAGGTGACACTGTGTGGTTTAAAGTCGGGAAATGTGTAGGTCAGGGTTGTATCATTTCACCATACTTATTCATTCTGTATGCTGAGCAAATAATCTGAAAAGCTGGACTATATGAAGAAGAATGAGGCATCAGGAGTGGAGGTAGAATTGACATTTTCACAATGTTGAGTCTTCCTATCCATGAGCAAGGTGTGTTTTTGTACTTATGCAGGTCTCTTTTGGTTTCTTGCAGTAGTGTCTTGTAGTTTTCATTGTATAGGTCTTTTATGTCTCTGATTAGATTTATTCCTAAGTATTTGATCTTCTTGGAGGCTATTGTAAATGGTATTGACTTGGTGATTCCCTCTTTGAAGTTCTCTTTGTTGGTGTAAATGAATCCAACTGATTTTTTGTATGTTTATCTTGTATCTTGAGACTTTGCTGAAATCTTCTATTAGTTCCAGTAGTTTTCTTGTGGATTCTTTGGGGTTTTCTGTGTATAAGATCAAGTCATCTGCAAATAGAGATACTTTGACTTCTTCCCTACCAATATGGATGCCCTTTATTTCTTTTTGTAGCCTAATTGTTCTGCTTAGGACCTCCAGCACAATGTTGAATAAGAGTGGTGATAAAGGGCATCCTTGTCTGGTTTCCGTTCTCAAGGGGAATGCTTTCAAAGTCTCTCCATTTAGGATGATGCTGGCTGTTAGCTTTATATAAATGCCCTTAATTAT
>NW_004444015.1:378127-380018 GCF_000243295.1 Trichechus manatus latirostris | reverse complement strand
GGAGCCCTGTCATTGGGTGCATAAATATTTATTATAGTTATGTCCTCCTGGTGTATTGACCCTTTAATCATTATATAATGTCCTTCCTTATCCTTTGTGGTGGATTTTACATTTTTAGTTTGTTAAATGTTTTTTTTAACATGACAAGATGTTGGATTTTGTTGTATGCTTTTTTCTACATCTATTGAGATAATCATGGTTTTTCCCCTTTATTCTGTCAATATGGTGTATTACATTTATTGACTTTTGAATGTTAAACCAGTCTTGCATTCATGGGATAAATCTCACTTGATCATGTTGTATAATCTTTTTTACATGTTGCTGGACTCATTTTGCTAGAATTTTGTTGAAGATTTTTGCATCTATCTTCATAAGGGATATTGCTATATAGTTTTCTTGTGATTTTTTTTCTGGTTTTGGTATCTGAGTAATACTGGACTTGTGGAATTCTATATTTTGGAAGCATTTGTGAAGGAATGGTATCAATTTTTTAAATTTTTGGTAGAATTCAGCAGTGAAGCCATTGGAGCCTGGGCTTTTCTTTGTGGGCAGTTTTAAAATTACTACTTCGATCTCTGTACTTGTTATAGGTCTATTCAGATTATCTACTTCTTCTTGAGTTAGTTTCAGTAGCCTGTGTATTTCTAAGAATTTTTCCATTTCATCAAGGTTATCTAACTTTTTAGCATACAATTGTTAATAGTATTCCTTATACCCTTTTTTATTTCTGTAAAGTCAGTAGTATTATCCCTTCTTTCATTGTTTTATTTTTTTAATTTACTTAAATGAAGGTTTACAGAGCAAACTAGTTTCTCTGTAATTCTTTTAGGAATAAAGTTACAAAATTTTATTGAAAGTCAGTAAAGAAGACCTAACTAAATGGAGAAATAGGTCATGTTTTTGATGAGATGACTCAATATTTTAAATAGGTTGTTCTCCCCAAATTGATCTTTAGAGGCAGTGCAATTCAATAAAACTCCCATCAGGTTTTCATGCAACTTAAAAAAAATTATGGAAGACCAAATAACTAAGAATAATCAAGATACTATTGACAGTAAGTGAAATAGCCCTATTATATGCCAAGACTCACTATAAAACTAGAATAATTAAGATAGAGAGGTGTCTTAGTTATCTAGTGCTGCTATGACAGAAATAGTGGTTGACTTTCATGAACAGAAATTAATTTTCTCACAATTAAGGAGGCTAGAAGTTTGATTTCAGGGAACCGGCTCTGGGGGAAGGCTCTATGTCTATTCTGGGTGAAAATCGTTGTCTCAGCTTCTCTAGCCAGCCATCCTTGGAATTCATAGGCTTGTAGACTTGTCTCCCTCCAACATGTTCAGATAGTGTTGGTCTTCCCAGAGGATCTGCTTTCTTCTGTGCCTAATCTGCTCTTTTTATATCTCAAAAGTGAGTGAGTTTAATACACAACCTACACTGATATGGCCTCATTAACATAACAAAGAAAACCCTATTCCTAAATGGGATAACATCCACCGGTACAGAAGTTAGGATTCTAACACATATTTTGGGGGGTCATAATTCAATCTATAACAAGTGGTAATGACATAGAAGTAAACAAATAAACCAATGGAACAGAAGAGAGAGCTCCACATATGTTTGGAAACTTGATTTATGAGAGCAGTGTTATTGCAGAGCTATGGGGAAAGAATAAACTTAAAAAAATTGGCTGGGCTAATTGAACTATGCCAATCTATATGGAAAAGAAATAAAAATTAGATCCCTGATGAGTTCCAGCAAAATGGCGCTCTAGGCAGAAGCACCACACTGTCCCCCCACAGCAAAGATCCGAAAAACTAAGCCGAACAGAGAATACAACAATCCTGAAACCTTAAAACATCAAATGAAGAGATAAAGAACTCAGCCAAGC
>NW_004444015.1:359291-370413 GCF_000243295.1 Trichechus manatus latirostris | reverse complement strand
AGCCCCGTAAAACCAAATGAGACTAACAAGGTACAGGAGTCTAGTGACAAGGGCCAGAAAGCAGAAGGGGACAAGGAAGCTGGTGATAGGGAACCCAAGGTTGAGTAAGGATATTGTTGATGTGTTGTGAGTTTGTTAACCATTGTCATATGGCAACATTTGTAGTAATTGTTAAATGAGAACGTAATAGATGTCACTGAACTGTGCATGTAGAAATTTTTTTTGAAATGGTGTATCTTTGGCTATGTGTATTTTCACCAAAAAAAAGGTTGAGAATTTAGAGGGTTGACATGTTGTGGGGTTGTTAACCAATGTCATAAACAACATTTGTACTTCTGTTTCATGAGAAACTATTTGTTCTGTAAGCCTTCACCTGAAGTACAATAAAAAAAAAAATTAGATCCCTACCTTACTTTAAAGGTAAACAATTTTTTTCAGAAGGAAATATAGGAGAATATCTCTAGGACCCAAAGGCAGGGGTAAATAGCACCATGTATAAAGGAAAAGCTTGATAAATTCAACTATATTATAATTAAAATTTTCTACTCATTAAAAGATATCATAAAGAGAAGGAAAACTGTAATAATATATTTGCAATATACTGATAAAACATTAATATCTAAAATATGTAAAGAATTCCTATATATCAATAAAAGACAACAACTCAATTTAAAAAAATGGACAAAGACACAAACAGGCTTTTCACAGAAGACAAGCAGATGGCTACTCGACTCAAAGGCTACTAACAACAATAGCAACATGTCGTGCCTATCCTGGGCCTCAGCTTGATGGAGAAAGTAACACACATGGGGCTTCCATACAGAATTAATTAATTCTGCTATTTCCTCTCCAAACTCTCGTCCAGCTCTTCCTGCCCAGAGAGGTTTTGCCTCCACTCTCTGTATCAGGACAAAACTCGATTCAAAGGCAAGAATTAACTTCTGTTGTTTTTCAGATTTAGCTGTGACCTTTGTCTTAGGCTGGATTCTCTAGGGAATCAAAACCAGTAAAGCGTATAAATATATATAGAGAGAAAGATTTATATCAAGGAAACGGCTCACAAGATTGTAGAGGCTAGAACATCCCAAGTCCGTGGATCAGGATAGAGGCTTCCTTTACAGAATTGACAGTCTCATGGAGGCAACAGCCATAAAAACAACAAGTTCAAAAGCCAACCCAAGGTGCAAACTCACTGCTGTTGAGTTGATTCTGACTCATAGCGATCCTATAGGACAGAGTAGAACTGCCCATAGGGTTTCCAAGGCTGTAAATCTTTATGGAAGCAGATTGCCCCATCTTTCTCCCGTGGAGTGGCTGGTGGGTTCAAATCACTGACCTTTCGGTTAGCAGCCGAACGCTTAATCATCAGGGCTCCTCGAACGCCAAAAGCATTCCCAAATGAGATGAAAACGTATGTCCATGTGCTTATGAATGTTTATGGCAGCTTTATTCATGATTGCCCCAAACTGGATGTAACCAAGACTTCCTTCAATAAACGGGTCCGATGGAGTATTGGAGCCTTGGTGGCACAGCGCTTAAGTGCTCTGCTGCCAACCAAAATGTCGGCAGTTTGAATCCACCAGCCACTCCTTGGAAACCCTATGGGGCCGTTCTACTCTGTCCTATAGGATCACTATGAGTCAGAATGGACTCAACAGCAACGGGTTTGGTTTTGGTTTACAACAGAGTATTATTCAGCAATAAAAAGAAATGAGCTATCAAGCCATTGATATCAAGCCAGTGTGAAAAGGCTACATACTGGATTGATTCCAACTATATGACATTCTGGAAAAGGTAAGACTATAGAGGCAGTGAGAGGGTCAGTGTCAGGCTTTCAGGGGAAAGAGGAGAGATAAATAGGTGGGACACAGGGCATTTTTAGGGCAGTGAAACTATTCTGCATGATACTGTAATGGTGGACACATGACATTAACATTAAGCATTTGTCAAAACTGACTGTACAACACAAGAGTGAACCCTAATGTAAACTATGGACTTTAGCTAATAATAATGTATCGACATTGGCTCATCAATTGTAACAAATGTACCACAGGAATGCAAGATGTTAATAACAGGAGAAACCACGAGCGCACAGAGGTGAGCGGGTTATACAGGAACTCTATATACTTTCTGCACAACTTTTCTGTAGGCCTAAAACTTCTTTTAAAAATAAAGTTTGTAATAATTAAAAACAAAAAAAAAAGGCAAATACAAGGGAGACGGGAAAATCTCCAGAAAGCACCTGGGACACTGTTCAACCAAAAAGCCCCAGGTGAAAATGTCTTCAATCCCAGGAAAAAAAAAATCGGTTTTCTTATGTCATTCCCTATTTGAAAATTTTCCAGGGCTCCCCACAACTTCGAGAAAAAAAATCAAACTCCAATTGTTACTCTCCATAAGCTGGCCCCACTCTACCTTATAACCTTATCTACTCTGGCCAAGTCTTCTCCCTGCTCCCAGGTTTTCTCACTTCTGTGCTCTTTTCTCCGCTTTGTGGGGCTTTTAAAAATGATTTTCTTTAATATATATTTTATTACAAGCAGATACAAGCTAGTCATAATAAGTGAAACCGTCCCAAGGTACATAAGGAAAATGTTTATAATCGCTCCTTGTCATATCCCATCCCCTTTTTTTGAGGTAATCAGTGTAAAGAGCCTGGGTCTTTTTCTCCGCACCTTTCCTCAGGCTAATACAAACATATATCCCTCTGTTTTGAAGACCGGCCCCATCTCGCCTCCTTCCAGTCATCACATATTCTAAACCTACCTATCTGTCCTCAAAAGCCATCTTCTATCTCTTCAAGAAATCCACCTAGCTTCTTTCTCCAGGTGAAAGGTCCCTCCCACCCTCCTCCTCAAACTACAGTGATAACAACAACCAATATCCACATTTATTAAGCATCTTCTATGTACCTCCTCTGAGAGCTGTATATGCCTTACCTATTTTAATCCTCACAACAATAAGTAGGCACTCTTATCCCTATTTTATAAGTAAGGAACCTGAGATGAAAAACCTTGCCCATCTTATAAGGAGTGGAGCTGAACTTGAACCCAGGTCTGTGTGTTCCAAGGACTGTGCCTTTCATACTCCACTCTACTGTTGTATGGACAGATTGCACTTCCTCCCTACTGAGCTGAAGCTCTCTGAGAGAAGGGTACAGTCACCCAAATCATCCACCATAATGGTTGCATATAGTGGGTGTTCAGAAACTTTTGGGGAGTGCTTCATAAAAAGACTGTAGAGTAAAGGATCAGAAAGTATGTATGACAGAAGTAATTTTTCTGTGCTCAAGAACCAAGATTTTACCCAAAAGATGAGAGAAAACTTCAAATGCCTCTAGGAGTTAGAGACGTGAAGTTCAAGGCTGTACGCTCTGACAGCTGTTCTATGTAGCCCAGGGGACATTGTGTGGTTCCACTGGTGTTTTTGTTCCTTGAGAGTGTCTCAGGGTTTATGCTCAAGTGATTTTAAGGTGGGGGTTATCCCAGAATTGATTTTAGCAGCAGTAAAGTATCATCTGGTTAACAGCCTACTTGTTCTTTGTCTGTCTTACTCAGTACACCAGTTCTATTTTGGCTAAGACTGTGTGACTGTGTTCCAGAATTAGAAACCTTCAAAGGTTAAAGTTCTCAGCTCCTCACCAACAACTGCTGGTCCGTTTGCAGATGGTCAAATCAGCCCTATCCTACCATGAAAAAAAAAAAAAACCCACAGCAGAGATCTATTCAAATTCCAGCTAGTTCCTCATATTTTCTGTGCAGCATCCGGGCTGAATAGACAAATTCTGAAACAGAAGAGAAAACGCTTCATAGCATTAGTAAACTTCTAGAAAGGTTGTAAGACTTTTATTAAAATAATGGTCATCTCTCTTTTCTTTAAAGGGATAGAGTTTCTTGCTCATATTTCAGCAAACTCTGGAATGGAGTGTTTTAGGAAGCTGGTTTTGAAATTTTGCCTTTTGCATGCTGTGGACCAGGTGAAACTTTGGAAAGCCTAAGCGTCTGGTTGGATTATCTGGTTTTGACAATAATGCCTGCAAACATGCTTTGTAGGAGATAAGCTGGTGAATGCTCAGAACTGCCCTCCTAGAGAGGTAACATCATCATCACCCTCATTTAAGAAAAGGAAAGATATTTGATTAAAACTGCATGGGTTAAAAAAATACCACAGAATTTTCAATAATAGATTTTAAAAGAAAATGCATTCCTATTTATAGGCATTAACCATCTGAATAGCCCGGGAATAGTTGGGACTGGCACTTATAACTATGACTGCAATATAATACCTAACACTTATGGAGCGTTACTATCCACCAGTCACTATTCTGTTTTATGAGTGTTATCTCGTTTAATCCCCCACAGCAACCCTCTAAAATATATACTACTAGTACTACTAAGGCCATCTGGGTGGCGCAAATGGTTACGTGCTCAACTACTAATCAAAAGTTTGGTGATTCGAGCTCACCCAGAGGTGCTTCAGAAGAGAGGCCTGCCAATCTGTTTCTGAAAGGTTACAACCATTGAAAACTTATGGAGCACAGTTCTTTTCCGACACATGTGGGGTTACGATGAGTCAAAGTTGACCTAATGGTAACTGGTGTGGTTTTTTGTTTTACTACTACTCCTATTACTACTGTAATCTATATCTGATATATGAGGAAACTGAGCCAGAAGTAAGTTAACTAAGCTATCAAAGATCAACCCAACTCGTAAGTGGTAGAGCAACGTTTTGAACTCAAGCATTCTGACTCCTAAGCCAAAATTTTAACCACTACTTTATATTCTGCCTGACAATAAAGAATTTGGTATTTCTTTTTATTCAGCTCCATGATCATGTGACTAATTACATAGCAAGCATCCTCACATCTATGTCATTCCAAATATAAAAGATCAATATTAAACATCAATGACTTTTGCAATAAATGGACCCTAGTCTAGTGGATATCAAAGTGGGGAAAAAAATGTATCTAGACCTGACTTCACACCAAACACAAAAGTTAATTATAAAAAATAACCACTGACATCTTCTTAAAACCCAACAAGAGTCTAGCTTAACTAGTAAAAAATGTCTGCCTTGAGCATTACACTCTTTTAAGAACTGTCTATATGGATCACATCAACAACAGCAACTTGAAAGATCAGATAGGAACCTTAGGGAGAAGTGAGTTTATGTCAGTGGGGGAGGAAGGGCTGAGAGAAGGAGGGTGAGAATGGCGGGTGAGAATGGCTGCACAACTCGAAGAATGTAATCAATGTCACTAAATTGTACATGTAGAAACTGTTGAACTGGTGTATGTTTTGCTGTGTGTATTCCCAACAATGACAACAAAATAAAAATTTTTAAAAAGTCAATTACAGACAAGTTGCAGATTTAAATGTGAAAGGTAAAAAAATAAAGTTTTTAGACAAAAAGAAAACACCCTTTTGGCCTCCTTCTTTCCCCACCTCCTTTCATAGGGTGCAGATCTGCATTGCAGTCTGAAGGCTCTTTCTGTTTAGTCCCGCTCTCTCTTCATCCTTCGTAGGCATCCCGCAAATACATCCCTTGCACATCTAATTCTATCTTAGCAGCTGCTTCTTGAAGGAACCAAATGGACACAATCACTTTGAAAAATAGCTTGGCATTACCTGGTAAAGTTGAACATATTCTATGATCCAGCAATTACATTGCTAAGTATGTTCCCTAGAAAACTTGTACCATGAGACATGTACAAGAATGTTCATAGCAGCCTTGCACCAAATTGCCAAAAACGGGAAACAGTCCAATTGATAGAATGGTATATGAATTCTGGTCTACTCGTACAAGGGTTACTCTACAGCCAGGAATGCTGCATATGGCTATGTATGGCACAACTCCAAGGAAGGCGATGTTCACCTAGACCAAGAACAAACTACAGTCAGATGCATCAACATGGAAAATCTCAAAAAGACAGTAAGTGAAAGAAGCAAGTAACAGAAAATTCTCTAGAGTATTATTTCATTTAAAGTTGAAAACCAGGTAAAACTAAACCACACACTGTTCAGGGATGCATGTGGAAGCAACAAAAACTAAAAAAAGGAGCAAAGGAGTGATCAATACAAAATCCAGGAGAGAGATCACCATTGGGCAGGGAAAGGAAGGGGTTGGCTAAGGGTGGGACACAGAGGGCTTCTAAATTACTGGTAATGTTCTATTTCATAAGGTAAATGGTGAGTTCTTCTGATTAATTGTTATTACTATTCTATTGTGTGTATGATATATTTCACTATACTTTTAAAGAGATTGGAAATCCCAGGTCAAGAAAATGTAAAGCAATCTTTTTGCTAATCCCTTTTAATAACCAATACTAACAACTTTCAGCATATGCCTTACAAGGCCGATGCGCTAAACTTGATTTGGGGAAAGGAACAATGAGCAGTCACTAATGATGATTTCCATATTTCTCCTTTCTACACCCGGTGAACGTGTTCCTGTTCTCTGGAGAGCCGAGATCACCATAACAGATCAAACGATCAAACAGGTGTTACCGCCCGATGCTTCCCTTAAGTCCTAATTAGTCGTGCAGCAAGAGAGACACAATAAAGCGGCCCATGCTTTGCTATCATTAAATGACTAAAGGTAAAAAAAAAAAAAGTAGCATGTGCTTCCCTTCCAGAGCCAGAGACTTTGAGGAGGTGGGCTTGTAGGGGAGCCTCCTGTTAAGACACTTCTGGCAGAAACTACCCCTCCTTTCTGCAGACACAGGGTGTGTGCAGTCTGAACCCCTCCTTAGCCAACCATCGGGCCTTGTTGTTGTTAGTAGTCGTCAAGATGCCGGAGTTTCATCCCAAGACCTTTAACATCCCCACTACTCTGGAATTAAGATGCTTTGGGAAGTCCTCCTTCAGGGGTGAGAATGCCTCCACTATTGAGAGAGAACCAGCCAGAGTGATCCTGCAAAGATGGAAGCTGAGGTTTCAAGTGGTCCAAGGTCTCCAACTTCTGCAGTCACTGACTCTCCTGCCAACTCTACTCCCCGAACAATAATGCCAAGATTATTACAGAATTGTCAAAATATCAAAGAAATATAAGAAAACAAAATGGTGTTTCATCAAATCTAATCCAGCATAATCTTATGAAGCAGACACTTGCTGCCCCATTTTACAGATGAGAAAATAGAAGCACAAGAGGGGAAGTGGTCCATCAAAGGGCACTCAGTTTATAAGTGGTATAGATCTTCTAAGATTGGATCCCAAAGCTCAGTCAAGGCTCTTTGAATTGTGGTGTTGGCGAAGAATATTGAATATACCATGGACTTCCAGAAGAATGCACAAATCTGTCTTGAAAGAAGTAAAACCAGAATGCTTCTTAGAGGCAATGATGACAAGACTACATCTCACATACTTTGGAGATATTATTTGGAGGGATCAGTCCCTGGAGAAGGACATCATGCTTGGTAAAGTAGAGGGTCAGCGAAAAAGAGGAAGACCCTCAGCGAGATGGATTGACACAGCGGCTGCAACAATGGGATCGAGGATAGCAACGATTGTGAGGATGGCGCAGGACCGGGCAGTGTTTCGTTCTGTTGTACACAGAGTCACTATGAGTCGGAACTGACTTGACAGCACCTAATAACAACAACAACAATGTATTTAATATTTACTGTGTGCCAAGAACTAGGCAAATGCTTTGTATATATTATCTCATCAGTCTACACCACAAGGAGACCTGGTGCACAGTGGTTAGGTGCTTGGCTGCTAACCGAAAGGTTGGTGGTTTGAACCCGTCAGCCACTCTGTGGGAGAAAGACCTGGCAATCTGCTCCCATAAAGATTACAACCTAGGAAACCCTATGGGGCAATTCTACTCTGTCCTACAGGGTTGCTATGAGTTAGAATCGACTCAATGGCACACAACAACAAATGCATTAGGACTATCATTTTCTTCACTTAACAGCAGTAACTGAAGTTTAAGAGGTAGCGCCTTGCCCAAAGTCACACAACTCATGAAGGGAAGTGGCAGGATTTGAACTCAGAGCACTGTGACAATGATGCTGATGCCCTCACTCATTTAGGCTCTGCAGTCTCTGAGAATGTGCTTTAGGGAGAATGGGACTGGGGTGATAATCAGGTATACTGCAAGCACTGTAGGAGGGTCAATACTGTCAACTGCCTCCAGCCAGAGGCCATCAGGAGCATACCTGTAGTCCAATAAATCAGGGTTAATGACTCACTGCAATGAAGGTCACCACACACCACAGGGGACTGTGGGGTGTCATAGGAAGAGGATGATAGAAAACACTTCTTATAAAATTTGGGCTTTCATTAGTTGCTTTTTGGGGCCTGTTCAAGGAAGCAGGGTTATACTCTAGATTGGATGTTGACAGAAAATGGTGGTAAGTCTATGATGGGGTATCTTAATTTTATCTAGAAACCAAAACCAAACCCGTTGCCGTCAAGTCAATTCAAACTCATAGCGACCCCATAGGGTTTCCAAGGAGTGACTGGTGGACTTGAACTGCCAACCTTTTGGTTATCAGCCAAACTCTTAACCACTGCACAGGAAAAATAGAATGAGGCTAAGGATGTAACTGATTAAAATTTTTTAAAAAATGTAGCAGTGACTCACAACAGCCAGGAGAGAGGGCTGTTTGGACCAGGTTCATGTTTTTGTCTGTGCTCAGGCATGATTACAAGGTGCCTTGATCCACCAGGGTCACAGAATGGCCATGTCCGATGTTGACCTTCTGGGAAATTGCTTACATCGAACAGGAGAGCACCAAGGCCTAGCTAGGAGTGCCTGGCCAGCTCCTGGCCATCAGGGGCTGCTGTTCACTCTCTCAACACTTCCTTGGGTCTGTTGGTTTGTTACCCGGACTATTTGAGTCTGTTGACTTGAGCATTTAATGAGACATTATGTATAAGAATGACGCCTACCATTTATTGAACGCCAGGTTCCACAATAAGTACTTTGCATGCAGCAATTTATTTAATCCTCACACCACCAAGTGAGGTAATGTCAAATAGTATCATCTCCATGCTTTTTAAGAGATGAAGAATTGGAGGTTTAGAGAGATTAGATAACTTTCCCAAAGACATACAGTGAGAAAGTTGCAGAATTGGGGTCTACCTGAGGGACAATCTGAGCCCCAGCCTGCATACTTATATATCTTATATATACTTATATATCTTATATCTTATATCTCACACTGTGGCTGGCAGTCAAGGATAAGCTAAAGAACCAGACGATCTGAGGCCATTCAGTGCAGGGACAGAAAGGGCTGTGACACTGAGTCCGGTAGGAAAAGGTCACCTTTACTATTGGGCACTTCTCAAATTAATATCTAAAGCATTTTAGAATAGTGTACATTAAAATATATATTTTATAAATTATTTTATATATAAAATATGGTTTTTAAATTTGAAAAAGGAAAATATTTAGTTGTAAAAAAAATCACTGATTTGAGAGGTACTTTCTAGCCTAGCTCCGTCACTACCTTTCCATATAATCTGAAGCAGGTCACATGGCTAGGGAATGGTGAGTATGGATTGGAACCCATGATCTCATCCCAGCGGCTCCCTACCACCAGAGGCCATGCAGGATTCAGCTTTGCAACTCCCGTGGCACAGCGCAGCGTGGGGCCTGGCACTTAGTAGGTCCTTTTTGGAAAGAAATGTAGATATTCCAAAGTTGGAATCAGTCACACATAGGACTTTGGTGACCCAGCTGTTGAAGTATTTTCATAGTTGTAGAAGTGTTGGGGAGCCAGGAGATGGTGAAGCCCTCACAGCTATGGGGGTAGAGCAAGTCTTGAGGGAAAGGAAGAAAGCAGAGGGGCAGGGTCCCTGGGTGACAGGACCACAGGTCTGGTGAAAGAGTACATCCCAACTCCCTAAACAAAGGGGACAACTGAAGAAGGATAGGAATCACTACATGTTCTTTCATTTTTCTTTCTTGTTTTATAAGGAAGGGATTTCCTGTTAATCACTACGGGGAAAGAGAGGAAGAGTGGGTGGTGGAGGGGAATGGGGTAGGGGGTGGGTGTACAAGAAATATTCAACATGGGGAAAAACCAAAGTTCATGAAATGGTCTTGTAGTCATGGTTGTGGGTTACACTCACTGACTTCCTTGCTAAAAGGATCTCCCTGGTCTCCCTTTTTTTCTGGTTATGTTTAAAATTTATCATTTATTATTATTACTGTACCAATAACATTATAAAATTAATAGATATCAAAAGCAAAATAATTTACCTATGATTCCACTACTAAATCAATTGTATTAGTCAAGATTCTCCAAAGCGGAGGTGGGAACAACAGGAAAGATAGATAGATAGATAGATAGATAGGTAGATAGGTAGATAGATAGATAGATAGATAGATATTGATTAATTTTAAGGAATTGTCTCACATAACAGTGGAGGCTGGTAAGTCCAAAATTTATAGGCCAGGCAGGCTGGAAATTCAGGCAGGTTATCTATGTTACAGTATGGAGGCAAAATCCTTCCTTTGGGAAACTTCTGTCTTTGTTCTTAAGACCTTCAACTGATGGGATAAAGCCCACTCACATTATGGAGGCTAATCAGCTTTACTTAAAGTCAACTGCTTTAAATGCTAATCACATGTAAATACCTTCATAGCAACATCTAGACTAGAGTTTGACCAAACAACGGGGCACCATAGACTAGCCTAGTTGACATATAAAATTAACCATCACATGAATCAAACAGTTATGTCATAGTTGAAAGACAATCAGGTTTGAGTCTGCTTCTGCCACTCCCTACTGATGTGATCTGCAGCTGCTCAGCTTCAATGAGCTTCACCTGTGCTCATCTGCAGCCAGAGCATAATAATGCCAACCTCCCAGGGCTGTTGTGAGCATTAAATGAAATAACATACAGAAAACTACCTCATAACTGTAATTTACTGGGTACACTGGTTATAATTATGTTTGTGTTTTTATTATTATTATTATTATTTATTGTACTTCAGGTGAAGGTTTACAGAACAAATAGTTTCTCATGAAACAGTAGTACACATATTGTTTTACGACATTGGTTAACAACCCCATGACATGTCAACCCTCTCCCTTCTTGACCCTGGAGGACCTTTATTTTGGTGAAAATATACATAGCCAAAGATACACCATTTCAAAAATTTCTACATG
>NW_004444015.1:247991-352783 GCF_000243295.1 Trichechus manatus latirostris | reverse complement strand
TTTTCTCATTTATTGATTGTAGATTTGTTTGTTTCATGCTTTTTTTTATTTGGCTATGTCTGAGCAGGTGTGCTGTGTGTTCTTTGTTGTTTGCTTGTCTGTGGGTATGATACTTTTCGCCTCCTACTCTAATTGGCAGTGTCAGTCGCTCAGCTATGGTACAGCAGGGCAGGTCTAGCTGAAGAGGAGTTACTGGGATGGGTTGTTTGTGGCACTTACTATAGCCACCAGGATGGGTCGGTAATCAGTGCAGGGCAGGTTCCAGTAGGCTGTGCTTGTGCTTCTTGGCAGTGTGATGTTAAGCACACAGTGCAGGTAGGCAGGATGTAGGGGGGGAGATTGTTATGTGTGGAGCTAGGATGGATATGGGAGAGAGGAGAGAGGAACAGGAGCCAAAAAACAAACAAACAAACAAAAAAGAGTGCTAGGGGAGCCTGCTGTTTGAGTGGAGAGATGAGAGACTATGAAATGGAGAAAAACAAAAAGGGGAAGAAGAAGGAAAAGAAAAGAATGAGTAAGTAAAAATCAAAAAGGAAAAAGGACAGCAAAGCTCTCATTGATCCCACTGGTGTGGCTATGAGGTCTGGGGAAGTTGTTCTCAGTTGTTGCGGTACAGCCTGGCTAGAAGGCGTAGACATATTCAGCGCCAGGTATTCAGGGAACAGAAAGAGAAGGAAGGTATAGAGAGACAAGAAACTGAGTAATGAAGAAAGACAAAAAGGGGAAAAGAGGGAAAAGAAAACAAACCAAATTAAAAAAAAAGAACAAAAAAAAAACAGGAAAAAAAAAACTCACAAAAAAAGAAATTCCCTCAGGGATCCCTCTGCATGTCTGTGGAAGCCAAGGGGGTAGGTTCCAAGCTGCACAGCACCGCACAGACAGAAAGGGCTCCCAACTCATGAAAAGGAAAAGAAAACAAACAAACAATTCAAAACAAACAAACAAAAGTGCCAGGATCCCACCAGCATGGCATCCCAGACCGGGAAGCAGTTCCACACTCGAGCAGAGCTCTGCAGCCCCTCAGGAAGAAGCAAAGATGGTGCACGAAGCCAGGTATTTGAGTGAAAGGAGGGGGAGGTGGTGACAGGTAAGGAAGAAATCAAAAGAAGCGGAAAAAAGCAACACCAGCAGCCATCAAATGGCACTCAGAGAGCCGGCCAGTGTGGGTGGGTGGAATCCAAGCAGCTGGTGCTTCCCGGACAAGAGACTGTGGCTGCGGTAAGCAAAGGAGGCTGAGTGGGGGTGACAAGGGGTGCGGGGTGGGAAAGCGTATATCGCGAATTACCAGTTGTTTTGTCTGCCACTGGAAGCTCCTTGAAGCTGCTTTCTCGTACCCCCGTTTGCTGGTCTCCGATAGGAGTCCAAGATGGCAGATCCACACTGAGTTAGCTGATAGGGGACCTCTGCATGAATCTCTCCTTGCTCTCCATTCTCTGTCAGTTTTCTCACTCCATTTGGTGCTTGGCTGAGTTCATTATCTCATTTGATGTTTTAGGGTTTCAGGATTGCTGTTTTCTCTGTTTAGCTTAGTTTTTCGGATCTTTGCTGTGGAGGGGATGGCGTGGTGCTTCTGCCTAGAGCGCCATTTTGCCGGAAGTCCTTATGTTTGTGTTTTATACTCTCTTCCAGCTCTTGTCCACAAGCCTATAGACCTTTCTTAGCTAAGACTTGTGTGAACACAGTTCATAGCTTGTCCTTTGCTCTTACCATAGGCATGCTTGCCTGTTACTACATCATCACTCTCATCATTTTTAAAGGTTGTGTGCTGTCTTAAGAGGATGTGCCAAGATGCATCAAACCATTTCCCCACTGTTGAGTGGTCTATCTATTCCCAAAGCTTTGTTATATAGATAACAGCAATGAGTATCTTTTTTTTTAATGGTTTGTATTTTCTTAAACATCAACAGGAAACTTTAAACTCAAGGTCTACAAGGGCTGAAGAAGTTCTTCTAAGAGCACAAATGGCCAAAGTCAGTCTTGCTGCCAGGAAGGCTTTCATGAGCCAGAACAAGGCCGCCACAAAGGCAGTGCCTCAGGACCCATAAACTGTGCTCTGTGCCTCTGAAAACACAGGAAACAAAGACAGAGAGAGGCCTGGGCAGTGATTTTTTAATGTAACTGCAGGAATTGCTATGCATATTGCTGGGAGCACTTACTTAGAGACTGGAATAGATGTAAACACAACTTTTGAGCACCACAAGCCAAAGTCCTTGCCCAAAGAGGTTACAATTCACAATGGCCTAATTGGATGTGAGAACAAAGAACAAAGTGTTAGGGCTGACAGTCACAATGAGTCTGGAGATGGGATTGGTGCCATCAGTGGCTTTGCCAGGAGGCAGGTCTGGGGCAGGCCAGAGTTGCAGGAGGAGTCAGAGGGAAAGAAGGCCAGAGCCAGGGGCCACACAGGGGAAGGAGATAGAGAGTGAAGGCAGTGAGGTTAAGCAAGAGGAATCAGAATTCAACACAGGGGAAGAGGTCTTTTCAAAGCCACTTCATTAGGAACAACCAGGAGAAATGGAGGGAAATGCCCCCTCCTCGTAATGGCAAGAAAACCAGATGGTGGATGGCTTCCAGAACAGGAAGTAAGCCCAGAGGACACAGGTGCTAACCATCATATAAAGCCAGGAAGCATGCAGACAGGGCCTGGTTCCTTCCACTGTGACACATGGAGGAGGTGATGGGGGCAGAAGTAATCACAGGCCAATCTGAAAGTGTCACCTCTCTACTTACAACTTTTCAAAGGTTCCCTCTTGCTCATAGGACAAAGTCTGACTTCACATCATGGCTTAAAAGGCCTTGACTGTTATGGCTTCCACCAGCCTCATGTCTTCCTTCCACCCCATGGGATGGTTCTGACTCAGAACACATCCTCTCAGTCCTTGGATGAGTCATGTCTTCAAGCCTTCTTACATGCTGTCCCCTCTTTTCTTGCAATGCTCTCCCTTCCCACATTCTTCATCTGGCTAATTCCTACTCATCTTTTAAGTCACAGTTTAAATGCCACTTTCCCCAGGAAGCACAGTTTTCATGAGAGAGGCTGATTTCAGGCCAAACCTGTGATACACTCTTGCCTGGTACAGACCAACCACATGGAAGGGTTGCAGTATAGGCATAGGTGCTAGGTACCAAATGGGTGCAGTGATCAGGGTACAGGACAGGAAAACAGGTTAGGATTCCAGCTCCTACTTTGCCCCCGACTTGCTGTGCAACCTTGGGCAAGTACTGTCTCTCCTCTAGGCCTCAGTTTCCCCTCCTAAATCTTTTTCATTCTAATGCCCTGTGGTTTGATGGAGTACACTGTTGACTTTTGGGGGATGAGTTCTGTGCAAATGAGAAACAAAGGGCCCCTTCCTCTGGACTGTTTACTTCCATTAGTTGGAAAACTGATCTAAGAACTACATGAATCTGCGGGGTCTAGTAAGTGAAAGGTGGTGTAGCTCACAACCTACACAGCTGTCTCATGGCCCCAGAGCCACACAGTATTCATGTCAGAAAACAGGGACTAGGAGGGCCATCAGTCTGGCCCAGTGAGGCATATCTTACCGGTCCAGGACCAGTGAGGTAGAAAGTGGCTTTTAAGATGAGCAAAGTAGATTATGAGGAACCTGTCATTAAGCAAGAAACAGAGTGGATCCCAACAATGAGGTGCTGGTTGTGGACCTGAAGCCCTCTCTTCTCCATGGGCTAAGCAAAACTCTCCAAACATGACCCTAGCCAGAGATGACACACGGATACTCTAGTGCCCAATTACTACACATAGTAGAAAAGGGATGCCTTTCTGGAACATCCCCTTTGTGGGACAAAGACAAGGACTTGAGCAGGTCCTCTCAGGCAAGAGTTTCTCAAAGACATTTCGAAGTGGCCCTGCACTGTGGAGACTATCTCAGACACCTCAGACGCCCAGACACAGAGAGCAACAGTGGACTTGGCACAGAAGTTTCCTGAATATTTTAAAGGACTGGTGTTTACTCCCCTATGAAGGAAACCCTCAACAACATACGATGAGTACATTTAGCCAAGACTGACTTATTTACCAGCAACTAAACATGAAATTAGCTGCTCCCTAAAGGCAATTTTGCCCTTCCCTGCCTGGCGCTTTAATAAATCATCCCAATCAAGGGGGTCGGCAGGCATGGGGGGAAGGCACCACATTTGTTTTTCATATTCTCACATTCTGCATGAACAATCGTTTTCCATTTAGAATCTGTGATGATCCCCTTGAGAGCGTCTGCATGATCCTGTGATTTCTCGTTTCTGGGGGACTGGAAGTGTGTTTGCCTTGGCAGACTATAACAGGAAACTTTCTTTTACTTTTTTTTTTCCAAATGTAAAGTCCTGGGAATGTTTTAGAAACAGGCCCCTGACCAAGACAATGTTTCCACTGTAAGGGAATGTAGCAGAGATGGTTCTCCAGAGCATAATCCTTCTCCTTCCCCAGCTCCATTTTTTAAGAGCCCGAAAGAGACTATATTTGATTGGTCATATTTTCATCAATTCCCCTGCTGCCGCGAGAAATGTGAGCATGCATGAAACACACTGCTCTTGTGTTGTCAACCCAGGAGCTCCAGAAGATGCCATTTTTCCACTAAGCAGAAAACCCACATGCTGCTAGGAGAAAGAAGGATTTAGTCAGCATGGGGCTGGCCCTGGCTTATGCCCTGGTGATGATGACGGTCGTGCTAAGGCCAGAGGGGACTTTCTCTTGGGCTGAGGGGTTGGGGGAGGACCTGCAAGCTGTGGGCCTTAGGGACCCATCTATAGACAGTGTGCAATCCTGCCCAAGGTTCCCAAGAGTGACTGTATATTCCTTGCAACCAGCCTGCTCTCAATCAAAAGGAGCACTCAAAATCACAGGTACCTTTTGATACTTTACAAAGCCATTGATGATGTGAAAACAAAAGTGACACACACCTTTTAGATCCTCGGCCTTCCTTGGTTCCTTTTCTTAAGTAGGCATTGCATCAGTTAATTCAAAGTTCCTTACTAGGTATTTGTATTTTCTTAGATTTTATATGATTTTTTTTCACAAATGAGTACCCCAGATATCAGGATCTGGAAATGAGGCAGTGCATGAGTTATCATAATCTTAGACAGCATGCTTTTTCATTTTTAAAAATAATCACTAAAGCTTTTGCGCTGCCTTCGATAACAATTTCATGAACCAAATCACAACTTGTCTCATTTGATAGCTATTTGCGTTCATTATCTGAGAAAGTAAGTGATGAGAAAGCTCAAAATTTCATTGTCTGGTTCCAAGGTTGTAGAATATTAAAAAGTGAGACGGCTATCCCTAATTTTTGCTTTTTAAAAAAGATTACCATATGACCCAGCAATTCCACTCTTAGGTATGTACCCAAAAGAATTGAAAACAGGTGTTTAAGCATATACTTGTACACACATGCTCATAGCTGCACTATTGCCAATAGTCAACAGGTGGAGATAACCCAAATGTCCAACAGCAGATGAATGGAGAAACACGATGTGGTACGTACACACAATGGAATATTACTTTGCCATAAAAAGGAATGAAGTGCAGATACATGCTACAACATGGATAGACCTTGAAAACATTATGCTGAGTGAAAGAACTCAGACACAAAAGGACAAATATTACATGATCAAACTTATATGAAATATTTAGAATGGGCAAATGCAGAGACCAAAGTTTATTAGTGATTGTCAGAGGCTGGAGGATGGGAGAAATAGGGAGTGACTGTTAATGATTAACAGGTTTCCTTTTGGGCTGATGAAAAAGTTCTAGAACTAGATAGTGGTAGTGAGTGCACACCCTTGTGGATGTACTGAATGCCACTGAACAGTACACCTTAAAATGGTTAAAATGGCAAATTGTACATTGTGTGCATTTTACCACAATTAAAACAGGTCAAAAATCATTTTAATAGAAATGAAGAGGATAAAATCAGCTTTGGCATTTTACCATGAAGTTAAGAAATTGAAGACAAATGCCCGAGTGTCCACTCTAGCTTGAGCTCAAAGAGAGAGCCAGGAAAGTCCTTGACCGTCTGAGCCTCCATTGCTTCAGCTGTGAGAGGAGGCTGTCAACACAGGTGTGTGGTGCTGATTGGAGCCAAAGCATGGTGCTCAGAGCCTAGCACGGGGCAGGTTTTCAGAAAGAGGATCTTTCCAGACTCTGAGGAGGCTGACCAGGAGGACTCTGGGCAGTGGTGCCCAAGAGCTTCAGCTTGCCCTCTTGGAGTGTGACACAGCTCACCATCTTCCAGAGCTGGGATCCATAGCGGCATGTAACTAGATACAAGGGAAGAAGGATTGTCGCCTGAGAGTTGGCCTACACTTAGAGCTGTTGTTCGAGAACTCTACCCTTATCCAGAGGTAGCCTTATTCATGACCTCTGAAGGAGCTATTTGAGGAAACAGATGGGGCATCATTGTATGACAACTGCATGGCCATTTTCAAAGGGCCTACAATGTGTCACTAGGCAGGAACTGCTATGTATCATCAAGCCTTCTCAAGTCCTTTGTAGAACCAGCTGAGAAATAAACAAAAACCATTGTCTGGTGATGCCTTATATTAACTCTATGAAGTAGATACTAATTTTATGAGTAAGGAAACTAAGGGTGAGACAGGTCAAGTAATTGCCCAAGATCACACAGTCACACTTAGTAACTAGAAAATCTGCACTTTGAACCCAGGACTGTGGAGTGCCAGATTCTATGTTCTTTCCTATAATTCACTTTTCCCAGAAATAGGATGACTGAACGTTTTCAATGGCAGCATAGAATCCTAGAGATATCACAACTGGATGGAACCTCAAGACATCGTCTAACCTACCTGCCTTTTTTCACAAATGAAGAAGCTGAAGTTTAAATTGGGATAGTGATTTGACCGTGGTCACAGAGAAAATAATTGGCAGAACTGGAACGAGAATGAAAATGTGCTGGCCCAGAAGGTACCCTCCCTTGGAAACCACTACTTCAGAAGAAGGAGACAGGGGAGCTAGCAGGTGGGTCTCCCGCCACCCGGCCCAGGGCTTCTCCTCCTGCAGTAAGGTGTCTGACCCATGGGCTGTGAACCTGGATGAGAAAAAAGTTCCATTGGTATTTCCACCAACTTCAAAGTAGAATTTAGAATTCCCTCAAATTAATGAATGCAGATGAATGTAGGCAATTAGTTTTAGTGGTACCTGTAATACATTAGTATTAGTGGTACTTATAACTTGTTAACAAGAGAAATGGGAGATATTTCCAAATCATATTAGGGCTGTTGCAGGTATCTTGAAATGTCATTTATACTCACAACTTCAAAATTATGGTAGTTGTTCATAACTCCTTGATAAACAAGTGCACAGATGACTACTATCACAAATTTGTTTTGAAAAAATATTTTATAACTATTATTTCAATGTTATTGGTTTCCTTTGTAATCCCATGTATTTTATTTTCTGCATTTAAAAACTTTTCTTATAAGGGGTCCGTAGAATTCACCAGACCACCCAGGGGGCCTGGGCACTATATAGGTTAAGACTCCTGCCCCTGAGTAAACAGTGCTATCAATCCAGGCACAACTAACATCCAAGAGGAAACAGCTGGACACAAATCCATCACAACAGTGGTCCAATTCAGAGATAGTGTGGGAAAGCAGGCCACTCTTGGGCTTGGTCCAAGGAGGGAGAAGTAGCAGTGCTGAAGCAACTGGGATTATGTCATCAGTCAACCCCAAACCTCAGCCCAAAACCAGCGCTTTCCCTTAGTAACCTCACAGGCTGCTTGAGCTCCTTGGTTGCAGTGCCATTGGCCTATGTAGGTCAGGTTCCACTCCTCAGTGGACAAAGATAAAGCATGTTATGGTTCTTCATTCTAACAAATGATTGTCCCTGGATTCCTGCAAAGAACATGACAACAAAATAACTTGTTAAGTGCACATCAATCTATACCCTGCCAAACCCGTCCACCAGTGTTGGGCGTTGGGGGAGAACGGAAGAAATGCCCCTATGATACTTGAAGAACTTTCCACTGTCCCCTCCTGCCTCCTCCCTTCCCCTCTGCTGAGTCTATGCACATTGAAATTGGTCATTGGGATAAAATAGGGGCATTTCACTGGGATGAACTTATTACTGTGAAAAATGTGCACTCTATCTGATCCCTACCCATCTTCAGTGACTTATATTTAATCCAAGAAATGGTGTTTTGTTCATAAATTATTTCAACACGTGGTTTGTGATCCCTCCATGTACAATTGTACCAGTATCTGTGTTTGTATACACAATTTTCCCATCTGTACAGGAAACACTATAATTTTCATATGAAAGAAGTGCCCACAGGGTGAGGATGTAGCAACAGTCCCTGTAAAGTGAGAAGAGCGGCCCTATGGAATGGCATTTCACAGTTTATACAGCATCATGATGTTTCACAAACATCATTGCATTTCATCGCCATGACTCTCTAGGAGGTAGTATTAGTTCCATTTTAGAGGGATAAGGAAACAAGGTCATGTACCTTTCCCAAGTTCACACAAGCAGCTTGAAGTAGAGCTAGGACTTAAATTTAGGTCTTCTCTTATCAAGGCTCTTCATACCACCCAACAGGTCTAGTTTATCTGGAATCTTAAGAGAGTGCTAGGTGACAGGAGAGCAGCAACAGGCCTGTCTCAAAAATGGATGACATTCTTCCAAATCCCAAAATATATGTCTAATGGCATACCCAAAACTAGACCTAGAAATCAGCTCTTCCCGCTGTTGGGTTTCAGCTTTACTCCCTTCCCCTTTCCCAACTGAACACAGGTGGAGTACTCTAATGAGACAGTGAAGGCACTATGGGGGACAAGGAGAGATCGTTCCCCAGCTACAAACCCTTTTGGAAGGAAAGAGAGCTGGCTCTTCCTCCTTTGAGCCCATCTCCACCAACCAGCAACAGAGTGCACATTCCCATTCCAAAACTTCTGGGACACAATCTTTGGGGAACCAAGAGGCAAAGTCAGCAGGGCAGGAGTCTAAAAATTTTCCACTTGGAAGGACAGAAAATGAGCAACAGAGTAGTTAAGGGATGTTTCGCTGAAAGGTCGCTGCCAAACTTTCTCTCTGGAAGTAATGGTGGTTCCCACGGTGGTCTGATTTTGGAGGTATCCAGAATACACCTGTAAATACTCAGCTGTTGGCGCAATTATGGGAGTTAGCTGACCATCTTTCATTTGGGGAAACAACTGCCTAATTGCAACCCTAACTGAGTATTTGCTGATGTGTTCAATGTAGTCAATATATTTGAATGTATTTCAAACAGGCCTTCAAACTGGTTCATTCTGGTTTGAACCCCTGCTGAGAATTTGCAGTTACACCCCAGATATACTGAATCAGAATCTACATTTTAACAAGATCCCAGGTGATTCTCATGTAAAATAAGTTTTGAGAACCACTGCTCTACTAGTGGTTCTCAGAATTGGTCCCTAACCAGCAGCTTTAGCATCTCCTGAGAACTTGTTAGAAATGCAAACTCCCAGCAGGGGTTTGAAGCCCTGATTGCAAAAGAGAAGGCCAGTCAGAGCCATGAGCAGGGGCCTTGGTGTCACATTACCATGTCCTGACACAGAAACCAAGAGGCAACCTGCAAGTCAGAAGCTTTCCTCCTGACCAGCCATCCTGGTGAAGAGAGGGAGGGAGATAGTGAGGGAGAGAAAGAGAGACAGTCATGTTCTCTTCCCAGTGCCATAACTAAGCTTCTGGAGTGGTCAGCCTCAACCAGGCTCACTGAGAGAGAAGAGGCCCCAAGGCACCAGGTGGGAAGGAAAGAGGGCAGTTGGTTCCCTGTAGCCTTGGACCTGGCATCCAGCCCATGTGAAGTTCAGTCAAGTCCTCCAGAGCAGGGCTTCAAACCAATTCAAACTGGTTTGGTCATGGCTGACGAAGCAAAACAGAACAGACCTGAATTTTTACAATTTGGATGAACCGGAATGATAACCAGAATGGGAAAAATTATAAGTTGAAGCCCTGGAATGGAAGACTCAGAAGTGTAGTGAGTCCCTTCAGGAGCCTGATGCATGAGATTGGATTATTGACAGGACTGTGGAAAACAACACGTATTCAAAGTGGCACAATTGGTCGCCATCTTTGAGCAGGGCACCGCTGTTTCTGACTACTCAAAATCCTACGGGCAAGAGATTTAGTTGCTATGCAACAGATATGCTGCCCTTGTTTTCCAAGAGGGAGATTAGGTTTCCAGCAGAGCTTTGAACCATAATTTTTCTCGTTCTGTTCATCATTCCGGTTCACCTAAACTGTAAAATTTCAAGTCTGTTTCAGTTTCACTTCCTCAGCCATGACTGACCCGGGAAGAACCAGTTCAAAGTCCTGCTCCAGAGAAACCCACCATCCTTAACCATGCACTGCACTGATTGAACTGGGGCCAGTACGCCTAGTGGGCCAGCTTTGAATTGCTGGAGCTGCCCACAGAGCTGCCTGCGAGCAAGTGAGTTTAAAAAGTGATGGCAAATCCAAAGATTTGGCCCAAACAATCTCCTCTTTTCATGTATGGTCACCAAAGGAATTGGGGAAGGGGTTCACTTGTCCGGGCCTCTTGGTACCATGATTGAACCCACTTATTGGTCAGACAGCTGCTGCCTGTTCAACCTGAAAAATCAGAGGACTGAGAAATGCCAGAGCTCGGAGGGCATGTGAAGAACGGAAGCCTACCCCTCCTTTATTTTACAGATGAGGCCAGAGTGGTCGAGAGAAGAGGCTTGTCTGAGGTCACACAGACAGTGAGGGACAGAACTGAGACCCAAATCCAGGCCTACTGGTGCAAGGACAGGACACTACCTGCTCTCCAATTGCTGTTTAATATGAAATTTGTAAAGATGGCCCGTTAGGTAAATGGTATGTCTCTTCTGCCCTCCTCCCCCTCCCAAATCTGTCCTGAGGAGCCCTCAGCTGCACCTCATTTCTGATTAATACCTAGAAAACAGAATTCCCTCTATCTGTGTTGTCTCAGTGGTGTAAACGATTAAGCGCTCGACTACTAACCAAAAGGCTGGTAGTTTAAACTCACTCAGAGGCACCTTGGAAGACAGGCCTGGTGATCTTCTGAAAAATCAGCCACTGAAAACCCTATGGAGTACAGTTCTACTCTGACACACATGGGTTCACCATGAGTCAGAGTCCACTCGACAGAAACGGGTTTGGTTTTTTTGGGATTTGTGTTGTCCCAAAGATTCCCTTAAGTTAATGACACTGAAAATATGCATAAATTTATGATGGCTGTAGATGGCAAAATCTCGTGGCAGGCAAAGCCATAAAAATCGGGAACAACCATCCCTGGGTGTAAATATAAAACCCCTCTGGGAACATATCTAGAGGAAGAGTGTTTCTATAACACTGAGTTAAAATCCAAATTATATTATTTGAAGCTCTACAAGCATGGACTAATAAATAATGCATAAAATAAAAAAGTAGTTTATGAGGAAGACTCCTATATTTCAAGCATTTTTCTGCTCTTAAATTCTTTATTTAATATGGACACTTTTAGCCACAAAATTTCTAGAGTTTATTCAATATCTTTTACGTGCTTTACAAGGTCATTAGAGAATTTATTTGCTCTTTCCCTTACAGCTTGGAAGGTGGGCAGTGATATATGAGGTTTTACATTTTATTTATTCACCAAACTGTTCCAGATGTGATCCCGTCATTTATCCACTGACACATCAAACCTGCTGTGTGCCCTGCACACTGACCTCCTCCCCACGTCCGCTTTCATACTCTTAAAGTTATAGCCCGGCTCACTTCGATGGAAAGACAAGAGAATTGCTATTTGGGGAGAGGTGGTGGCTGGAGGGAGGCGATCGAACTTCAGTAATAAAAAATTTAATTGCTCAGCTACAATTTGAAAACGATATCCAGGTGGAAAAGTGGCCCAGGACCATTCCCCCCCCCCCCCCCCAATTATTGCTTCCCACTTGCCCTCCAAACAGGGCTGCATGCCTGGGCTTTGGAATGTGCAGGATCTGAATAAACGGAATGGAGCAGGTACTAAATCATTCCCCTTTTCTCTCAGTGATTTGTCTCCGTAATAAGCATTCTGAGGGTGATAGACCTTTTATTACTACACACTGTTAAGCAGGAAGGAGGCTGCAATGTATTCCTGGCACTCTTTAGGGAAAATAATTACCCCATGCAGACACTTTTTTTAAAAAATATTGATTTAACAGAAAGAATTATATTTAAACCCAAGGGCTTATTTAGTGCAAAATATGAAACATTGTTATGTTTGTGTTGGAGAGGATAATGGTGACTCATTCCATGACACCATAGTCCCTGAGATGCCGTCTACACTTTCCCATCCACCTCTCTACTTATTTTTTTGGTGGGGGCAAAAAGAGGAAGAGGGGTTCTCTTTTGGGGAGCTCCTCCATAAGGCTAGTTCTACATATACTATATATAAATACTGATAAAATAAAAAAAAACCCAACCCGTTGCCGTGGAGTCAGTTCCGATTCATGGTGACCCCAAGTATTACAGAGTAGAACTGATCCATAACGTTTTCTTGGCTGTAATCTTTACAGAAGCAGATTGCCAGGATTTTCTTTCATGGCGCCGCTAGGTAGGTTCAAACCACCAACCTTCAGTTAATAGTCAAGTGCAAACTGTTTGTGCCACCCAGAAACCTATAAATACTGATACTACCATCTAATATTTGGAGAAGGTTTTATAATTTGCCAAGCAATTTCATATATATTATCCCATTGGATCCCCACAACAACCCTGTGAGGCTTTCAGGGCTGATGTTATTAGCCCTTTTTCCAGAGGTGATTGAAGCTGATGTGGGGATACAAAAAATACACAGAACTGGCACCGTAACCAACCAGTAAACCAGTTTCTGCTGAGTTGATGTCAACTCATGGCAACCTCATGTGTGTCAGAGTAAAACTGCTCCATAGGATTTTCAATGGCTGTGATCTTTTGGAAGTAGATTGCCAGGCCTTTCTTCCAAAGCACCTCTGGGTGGACTTGAACCTCCAACCTTTCTTTTAGCAGCCGAGTGTATTTATCATTTGCACCACCCAGGAACTCCTACACTGTAGCTAGGGTTGCCAAATTTAGAAAGAAAAAAAAAGTATATTTCATGGGACTTACTTATACTAAAAAAATTATTCATTGTTTATCTGAAACTCAAATTTAACTGAGCATCTTGTATTTTATCTGTCACTCCTAACTGTAGTGGGACTCCAAAATAAGCAGTCCTAAACTCCCCACCCCAAGGAGCCTTGGTGGCACAATGCTTAAGCGCTTGGCTGCTAACCCAAAGGTCGGTGGTTTGAACCCACCAGCTGCTCTGCAGGAGAAAAGACCTGGTGATCTGCTCCCATAAAGATGACAGCCTAGGAAACCCTATAGGGAAGTTCTACTCTGTCATGTAGGGTCACTATGAGTTGGAAATCAACTGGATGGCACACAACAATAAGCCTACCTACCCCCCACCAAAAAAGAAAGTTATGAGTTTGGTTAGTGTCTTAGTTATCTTGTTTTTGTTAGGTGCCATCAAGTCAGTTCTGACTCATAGCAGAACAACAGAACGAAACACTGCCCAGTCCTGCGCCATCTTCACAATCGTTGTTGTGCTTGAACCCATTGTTGCAGCCACTGTGTCAATCCATCTTGTTGAGGGTCTTCCTATTTTTTGCTGACCCTGTACTTTACCAAGCATGATGTCCTTCTCCAGGGACTGATCCCTCCTGATAACATGTCCAATGTATGTGAGACAAAGTCTGCTATCCTTGCTTCTAAGGAGCATTCTGGTTGTACTTCTTCCAAGACAGAATTTGTTCATTCTTTTGGCAGTCCACGGTATATTCAATATTCTTCGCCAACACCACAATTCAAAGGCGTCAATTCTTCTTCGGTTTTCCTTATTCATTGTCCAGCTTTTGCATGCATTTGAGGTGATTGAAAACACCATGGCTTGGATCAGGCACACCTTAGTCCTTAAAGTGACATCTTTGCTTTTTAACACTTTAAAGAGGTCTTTTGCAGCAGATTTGCCCAATGCAATATGTCGTTTGATTTCCTGACTGTTGCTTCCATGGGTGTTGATTGTGGATCCAAGTAAAATGAAATCCTTGACAACTTCAATGTTTTCTCCGTTTATCATGATGTTGCTTACTGGTCCAGTTGTGAGGATTTTTGTTTTCTTTATGGTGAAGTGTAATCCATACTGAAGGCTGTGGTCTTTGATTGTCACCAGTAAGTGCTTCAAATCCTCTTCACTTTCAGCAAGCAAGGTTGTGTCATCTGCATATGGCAGGTTGTTAATGAGTCTTCCTCCAATCCTGATGCCGCTTTCTTCTTCATATAGTCCAGCTTCTCGGATTATTTGTTCAGCATACAAATTGAATAGCTATGGTGAAAAGATGCAATCCCGACTCACACCTTTCCTGACTTTAAACCACGCAGCATCCCCTTGTTCTATTCGAACAACTGCCTCTTTATCTGTGTACAGTTTCCTCATGAACACAATTAAGTGTTCTGGAATTCCCATTCTTTGCAATGTCATCCATAATTTGTTATGATCTACACAGTCGAATGCCTTTGCATAGTCAATAAAACACAGGTAAACATTTTTTCTGATATTCTCTGCTTTCAGCCAGGATCCATCTGACATCAGCAATATCCCTCGTTCCACATCCTCTTCTGAATCCACCTAGAATTTCTGACAGTTCCGTGTCAATGTACTGCTAAAGCTGCTTTTAAATGATCTTCAGCAAAATTTTATTTGCGTGTGATATTAATGATGTTGTTCGATAATTTCCACATTCAGTTGAATCACCTTTCTTGGGAATAGGCATAAATATGGATCTCGTCTAGTCGGTTAGCCAGGTAGTTGTCCTCCAAATTTCTTGGCATAGATGAGTGAGCACTTCCAGCACTGCATCCGTTTGTTGAAACATCTCAATTGGTGTTCTGTCAACTCCTGGAGCCTTGTTTTTCACCAGTGTCTTCAGTGCAGCTTGGACTTCTTTCTTCAGTACACCATTGGTTCTTGATCATATGCTACCTCCCGAAATGATTGAACATCAACCAGTTCTTCCTGCTACAGTGACTCTGTGTATTCCTTCCATCTTCTTTTGATGCTTCCCACATCTTTCAGTATTTTGCCTGCAGAATCCTTAATTATCTAGTGCTGCTGTAACAAAAATATCATAAGTGGTGGCTTCAACAAACAGAAATTTATTCTCTCATGGTTTAGGAGGCTAAAAGTCTGAATTCAGGGCACCAGCTCCAGGGGAAGGCTTTCTGTCTCTGTTGGCTCTGGGGAAAAGTCCTTGTCATCAATCTTCCCCTTGTCTAGGAGCTGCTTTGCACAGGGACCCCAGGTCCAAAGGACGTGCTGTGCTCCCAGCACTGTTTTCTTGGTGGTATGAAGTCCCCATGTCTCTCTGCTCACTTCTCTCTTTTATATCTCAAAAGAGATTGATTTAAGACACAACCTAATCTTGTAGATTGAGCCCTGCCTCATTAACATAACTGCCACTAATCCCACCTCATTAACATCATAGAGGTAGCATCCACAACACATAGGAAAATCACATCAGATGACAAAATGGTGGACAATCACACAATACTGGGAATCATGGCCTAGCCAAGTTGACATAAATTTTGGGGGGACACAATTCAATCCATAACAGTTAGAAAAGGGAGAGTAACTTCCCCAGGGTCCCAGGGTGGTGAGTAAACAGCAGAGTTGGGGATTGAAGCCATGTCTGTGGCCTCTTAGCTGAGCGATGTTTAAACACTGCCTTGTCCCCCAACCTCCATCTGGGACCAGTGGCAGAAGAGCCGACATGCCTTGTGACAGGATCACAGCACGCTTGACCCAACTGAAGGGGGACAGGACCTTGGGATCCCCGTGCTCAGGAGAATGCAATGACCCAAAAACCACCTTTGCCTGGCATCCCCCACACTTACCCCTAAACGGTGTCATCTGAACCCAACCCAGCCTATCAACCACAGTTCCCAAATGTATGTTTCACTTACTGTAGGCATAAGAAAATACTCTGTCTCACCCATAATTATAGAAGTGTTCATCAAAACAATGCGATACTGGTGTTTGTTTATCAGATTGACAAAACACCAAGTTATATTACAGCTGGTACTTATGAAGGTGAGGAAAAACAGGCACCTCTCTTATGCTGTTGGTGAGAGTGTAGATAGAAGCCATCTTTCTAGGGATCAATTTGGCGTTATCTGTCGCAATTTACCACTACCTGTCTGTCAGCTTGTTGTGCTATGGTGGCTTTCGAGGATTCACATTAGAGATTGGTGGGATCTTAGGTAAATGCCTTCACCCTTCCATAACTCAATTTCCTCATCTGTAGCATGGGAATACTAATGCCTGTCTTATATCTTGAAGGTCGCTGGGTGTCACAAATAGTTAACCTAAAGGTTGGCTGTTCGAACCCACCCAGTGGTGCCATGGAAGAAAAGCCTGGCAATCTGCTTCCATAAAAATCACAGCCAAGAAAACCCAATGGAACAGTTCTACTCTGTAACACATAGGGTCACCATGCGTCAGAATAGACTTGATGGCAATGGGTTTGATTTTCAGGTCTTATACCTCACAGGGCCCTTACTATATTAAAAGTAGAAATAATAGAGGTGAAAGAATGTACACAAAATCCAAAGCATAATGTGGATGCCTGTGCTACAGAAATGAGGCAGTGAGGCTGTACCAGAGAGGATACCAAACATCCATCTCAGTTTGGCAGGGCTGGCCTTGTGACCTTGGAAAAGTCACTCCATCACCTCCAGGACTTCCTGTGTGTGTGACTCTGTTTCTGTCCTTCTCAGCAGTTCAAATGCACCAGGTACTCCTTGGAAACCCTATGGATTAGTTCTACTCTGCCCTATATGGTCGCTATGAGTTGGAATCAACTTGATGGCAATGAGTTTTTTTTTCTTTGATAAGACACCACTCAGGAAGGATTAGGACACACCCTACTCAGGTATGACATCATTAACTGATAACGTATGCAAAGAAAAATCCTATTTCTCCAGACAAAGTCACATTCACCAGGGCAGGGATTAGGACTTCAACAGATCTTTGTGGGAGACACAATTCAATCCATAACAGATGGTAGCTAAGGTAATCATGCCCTTTTGTCCGGTGGTGAAACACATACTTGACAACTGGCACTCAGGGACACATGAAGAGTGATTCTAGAAAGGAAAAGTGTAGGACCTGGAAAAACTGGTATCCGTGTCTGACTTGGTACGGCCAAAGACCAGAAAGCCCCAGGTCAAACCAGCGGCCTCTCATCTTACAAGCATGCCCCATACATGGTCAGCTTTGTTGTCTACGTACAGGTGATTGCAACAGCCAGGTGAGAGGTGGTGGTGGCCCGACTTGGGCAGCCGGCAATAGGGACAAATGGGAGAGGATCAATATGAGAGCTATTATGATATCGGCAATACCAGTCCTCAGTCTTTTGTCTGCATTTATAAAATTCAGCTTGCTCTGAGCATGGAACGGTTTTCCTTCATTCATTGTGTAGCAAAGCCAGATTTGAATGAGGGGGCTATTTGTAGTCTATTTATCCTATGCCATGCAAATGTCTGTATGTTTCACTGCAGAATCGTCATTTGTTTGGCTACAGGGTGCTGCCCTGGTATTATGCGATATATGATATATGCAATATATTCCCGTTCTGAGATTTGAAAGTTCGGAAAATTTGGAAACACACTTAGCTCCAAGGGTTTCAGGTGAGGGATGGTGGGCATGTACAGCACAGTGGTTCAAAAGATGGCTCTGGAGCCAGACTGCCTGGTTCTTGTCCCAGCTCTGCCACTTAAGAGCTGTAGGTCCTCTGGTAAGCTACCTCACCTCTCTAACAGAGCTTCAAACTGGTTCTAAATGGTTGTCGTGGCTAACCGAAACAAGGCAGGGCTTCGAACAGGTTTGAAACAGTTCCGTCAAGGCCTATAGAAACAACGGCAGCGTATGTGTTGCATAGCAACCAAATCTCCTGGATGTCAGCTTTTGACCGGAGTAGGAAACAGGCAGCACTGTCCTACTCAAAGATGGTAGCTGACAGCACTACTTTGAATGTGTGTCACTCTTCATAGTCCTGGAAACAGACTCCTAAAGTTTTCCTGATGCGGGAGATTGGATTATTGGCAGAACTGTGAAGACTGACATGCATTCAAAGCAGCATGCATTCAGCCACCATCTTTGAGCGGGGCACTGCTGCCTGTTTCCTACTTGGGTCAAAAGCCAACGCCCAAAAGATTTGGTTGCTCTGCAACACATACGCTGCCCTTGTTTCCATAGGTCACGACGGAACCACTTCAAACTGCTTCAAAGCCCTGCTTTCTAGCCTTGGTTTCCTAATGAAAGTAATAGTATATACCTCACTGGGTTAACGTGAGAATTAAATGAACAAATAAACACAAAGTGTTTTGAAAATATTTGACATTATGAATCATTACCTGCAGACCACTGGTGTAAACCTAGACTCCTCAGGAAGCCAGGTATATGGTTACCCTAGGAACTATCAGCCATATTAAAGAGGTGGACTCTACCACACCTGGGGACCCTGGATGCTGGAAGAGAGAGAAAGGAAACATTTGCTGGTAAAATTAAACATCACAGTCATCCTTTGGGGCCACAATGTTCAAGACCTGACATATTCTTTGGGTTCCAGACTCGACTCTGCTATTGACTTACTCTGTGACCTTGATCCAGCCACTTGCTCTCTCTGGGCCTTTGGAACACGATGGGGGGTCAATTAGATGATGTCTAAATCCCATTCAGCTTGAACCCATTGGCTCCAACAGGAACACACTGCAAAAGAATCATTTGGGTCGGGGATTTGAAACCCTCTCTCTTGCTAATTCCTGGGGGCTAGGGCAACATGATCCTTGTTTTCGTAACCCAGAGCTCAGTCCGGGGCCAGGCCAGAGCAGCGGACAGACAGACCCACTCCTGGGTGCTTGTAATTGATCAGGACACACTGTAATGAAGTAATTTTCTTGTCTCCATTCTCCATGTCAGCAGGGGCCTGTCTGCCACGCAGGAAGGGTGACAGAGTAATCCGAGCCACAGCTGAAAACCTGCTTTTGCTCCACAGTTATTTCGCCTGCCAGAAGCTGTGGCAGGCAGTGGGAAAGAGTCCAGACGAGCAGGAGAATTTGGCTGCGCTCAAAATATCATACAGGAACTTTAAAAATGGAACTGATTTATGCTTTGTAATGTTTTCAATAATGTGTAAATTAAGTTAGAGTTGGAATCTGGGCTTAAGGAGAAATTTTCTCTGTCACCAGCCATGAAAGGGCCCCAGAAAAATCTAATTGTATGATAATGTTCCCTCTACTGTACCAAGAACTGCTCTTTGCATAAATAATGGGTTCCGGGGAAGAATCTGCAACACGCATTACTTTGCAGCATCAAAGAATGCTCAAAAGTACCTGGAGGTCTGAAAACTCTTTTGGGTCTTCCGAGTCTCTAGGTTTGGGAGAAGGCATGGCCACTGCCAGCCTGGCTTACAAGCTCTGCAAGGTAAAGGCATTGCCATGTGAACTTGACCTTCTCAGGTGAGGCATAAACAGCTCAGGCCCATCATCTACCCCAAACCAGATTCTGGATTAGGAAACCAACCACATTCCCAGTGCGAATCCATGTGGAAGATGATAACCCCTCCCCTAGAAAACTGTGTTAAAGGCCAAGTAGTGTGAGTCCAAGTAGCTGAAGAGTTACCATGCCTTCCATGCAGCCATTCTCTGAGCCAGTGCCCCATTTTTATGCACAAAGATTCTAGTCTCACTCATGGCCTGTTTACCCAGTGCTTGTTGTTGTTGTTATACGCCATCGAGTCAGTTCCGACTCATAGTGAGCCTATAGGACAGAGTAGAACTTCTCCATAGGGTTTCCAAGGAGCACCTGGTGGATTCCAACTGCCGACCTTTTGGTTAGCAGCCGACCCCTTAACCACTATGTCACCAGGGCTCCAGTGCTAGAATGGTGATTATTAATGGTAATACAAACCAGTTGCTATGGAGTCAACTCCAACTCATGGCAACCCCATGTGAGTAGAACTGTGCTCCATAGGGTTTTCAATGGCTGAGTTTTTAGAATTGCCAGACCTTTCTTCCAAGGAGCCTCTAGGTGGACTTAACCCTCCGGCCTTTCGGTTAATAGCCAAGCATGTTAATTGTTTACACCACCCAGGGACTCCAATAGTAATTCATTCCTGGCATAAATACAGAACATGTGCTTTTCAAAGCATTTCTCCATCAGTGAATTCATTTTGTCTCTACAGAACTCTTAGGCAGTTAGGGTAGGTGTTATCATCACTTGCATAGAAAGACAAGTTTCTTAGCTAAGGTCAACCAGCCAACCAAGGACAGAGAAGCAAGTGGCCTAGCCTCTAGGCTCAGGCTTTTTTACCAGCCTCATGTCCTTTCTAAGGACTGACTGGCACAAAACCAGTTAGGTTTCCCCTGGTGAATAACCCATTTCCATAGAACCTCCAGCTCCTCAGCTGCTTAGGACCATGGCCCCTCAATTTTCCAATAAGTCTGTAATTTAAACACTAGATTGATGAGAAGTATCTGGAGTCTGATAAAGGCTAATTACAGTTAAGGAATATGAAAATGGGGAACTTAAAGAAGATTGGCTTCTACTGCTGCCTGGGCCGAGTAATCAAGAAATTAGCAGAAAGTGATGGCGACTATAAAGAGGCACTAGAGGATAATTGAAGTATTAAAATTAAAGATATGCTGGCAAGAGGTCTGCCCCTTGAGGATCCAGGCCATCTTCCTTGCTATCAGGACATAATACGACTGAAGAGCTTTTCAACAAGGCCATGAGGGCCTTCTAGAGGGGTTGTCTTGTCAGCTAGGGCTGGGGCTGAGGTACACTTGTTAATGAGTAGGTTTTTCTGTGTGAATCCTGGGGATCCTTGCTGGGCCCCATACTTTTAGGGCTGCTGTGACAAAGTAGAGCAAGCCAGAGAAGGGCAATCAGAGAAATGAAGGGTCTGAGCTCATAGCACGGCAGAGTCCACTACAGATGGCTGGGTTTTTAGCTGGTGAGACAATGGCTCTGATGGACACAACCAGTATTTTCAGTTATTTCAGTGGGGACATCACAAGGAGAAGGGATTACATGTAGTCTCTGAATTCCCAAAGGAAAAGCTGCATTTAAAACATTTTTAAACCAGCATTGCCGAGCGCCTTTTATGTGCCACACAATGAGCATACACTGTTGTTGTTATTGTCCGTCCAGCCAGCCCCCGTCTTTGGTGACCCCATACACAATGGGATCAAACCATTGTGATCCATAGGGTTCTCACTGGCTGATTTTTCGAAGTAGATCACCAGTCCTGTCTACCTAGTCCATCTTGGTCTGGAAGCTCTTCTGAAACCTGTTCAGCATCATAGCAACACACAAGCCTCCACTGACAAATGAGTGGAGGCTGCGCATGAGGTGCATTGGCTGGGAATTGAACCCAAGTCTCTTATATGGAAGCAAGAATTCTACCACTGAAACACCTTAATTCCTAGGACCACCTGTGAAGTAGGGTCAGACTTACAAAGTGTGATATTTATCTTTCTTTTACAATTGGCAGAACTGAGGCTCAGAGAGACAGAGTGACTTGTCCAGGGTCAAGTAAAGGGAGACTGAATCTTGGGCTCAGTTCCGTCCTGCCCCATAGCCAGCACTCTTGCTATTACATCACACAGATCTTAATTTGACATAAGAAAAACCCAACATTTAGAGATTTGCAATAATGGAATCCGTGCTTCATGAGGTAGTGAGTGAAAATTGCCAGGGATTCAGACACTAGTTATGAGTTAGACCACATGACCTCTCATGTCCTTACCAATACTGGGCTGTTCAGACCTGGCCACCTCAAAAGCACATGTGAAGTGGGTGGAGCACATGTTGTAAATAAATCCCTCATTTATCCCCAGTAACTGGAAAGAGGAGAGATCAATGACTCACAAATCATTCTAAATCCCTCTTTTAGCCACCTAATCCAGAGGCTATTTATTACGCACTTCACCAACTTCACTAATTTGACAGCAGCCTTCTGTTTTCTTGCCCTTTAAGGCAAAGTAGAGAAATGTCCATAGAGGAAAAGAGGGACAGATGGCCCAACCTGGATACGCAGCTTAGAATTGAGAACAGCTGCAGAAGGTCCAAGGCAAAGAAGTGATGTGGCCCACCATGACATAGGACCTGTCAATTGACCATTTTCCAGAAGGCCCAGGGTCTTACTTGACCTAATAAAGTTTTAATCTTTGCCCTAGAGCTACATAACAGGCTCCTCAAGGACATCCCCCACTCTAAACTATTCTCACTGGTGGGATCTTTCTGCTACCCTCCCAGGAAATTGGGCTCCAACATTTCCATCCCCTTTCCAGCCAACCTTAACTCTGTATGCTCTGAATGTGTGTGCTTAGTAAGCCTTAATGTGATTCCCAACACAACTTCATTTGGTAATATAATTGAAGCAGACACTCTTAAATAATTAACTTTGGGAATACAAGTACATGTAGATGTATTGTTGTTGTTGTTAGATGCTGTCGAGTTGATTTTGGCTCATAGCGATCCCATGTGACAGAGTAGAACTGACCCAGGGTTTTCTGAGCTGTGATCTTTCTGGAAGCAGATTGCCATGTCTTTTCTCCTGCAGAGTGGCTGGTGGATTTGAACTGCCAACCTTTCAGTTAGCAGCTGAGCACTTAACTGTTCACCACCAGGGCTCCTTATGTAGATGTATAAGAACGTTTTTTTATATCTTTATACCCTGCCTGGGCAGTCCCTAGGTGGTGCAAATGGTTAAGTTCTTGACTACTCACTGTAAAGTTGGCGGTTTGAACACACCCAGAAGCACCTAGGAAGAAAAGACTGACAATTTGCTTTCAAAAGGTCACAGTCTTGAAAACCCTATGGAGCAGTTCTACTCTGCACACATTGTGTCGCCATGAGTCAGAATCAACTCAATGACAATTGGTTTGGTTTTTTTTTATACCCTACCTACTTCTCCAGAAGGATTTTAGGCAGCCTAAACAAAACATTTTAGCACCAATACAACAAAACCAAAATCATTTAAACAAAAGAGAAAGGCCAAGTAATAATAAGGAGTAGAGAGGTGGAAAAATGATTACATAAGAAGAGATAGGCCAGAGGTTGCAAACTCAGATGTCTATAAGGGCCAGGCCCATAGCTTCAATGTGTGGATCAGGCCAGATTTAAGACAATGGAGGGAGGTAGGGCCAGTAGAACTGAAGAGAATATATGTACCCCAAAGCCATGTGATTATTTTTAAAAGCAAGGCTATATGAACACAATTCATCTATAGGCAAGCTTTGGGCCCCAGTTTTTTACTCCTGACCCAGATGAAGGGAAACTGTCAAAAATGAGCAATGCTTTGACTCTGAGGTTCCTGGAAGACAAGGCAAAGACGGACAGATGATGGCCTAGAGTAGGTTCGATGGCTCACAAAAGCCAGTATACTGATCTATCAAGAGAGACAACCTGTTTCTTAGTTCAGAACTCTAAGAAAAATCTGTGGCCTAGGTCTTCGCTTACGGGAGCTTGTACCATAATGGATGGTATCCTTCATGGGAGTTTTATCCAATAATGGACTGATAGTCCACATATGGTGTCTATTATGTCCACTCTCAGGAAAAGCCAAATGCATAATGTTAAACTATAGTTCTGTGAAGGCAATTCCATTGGGGAGCAGAGTGATAAAGACCAGGTCTGTAGCTTCCTGGTTCTCTGCTATGATATTGAGATAAAGCTTGGAGAATCTAGAGGAATTCCCCAAACCTTGCACACTTGCATATCAACAGCTTCCTCTAAGTTTTTGACAGGAACTACAATGCAAATGATTCAAACTAGAGGTACCGAGAGGGATGGAAAGAAGGGGAGGTGCTCTTCAATGTTGATAGAAAGAGAATCCATATCCAACTCAGCATGGAGGTAGCCAGAGTATCACCTGAAGACTGCGCCTATACTCATCTCAAAGGGCAGCTCAAGTCATGCATCTGGGATGGATTCTCCCCTTCCCCAGCCAGTCCTTAGCTACAACACATCTGTGCACACTGTAGATATACGAGGGACCATGATAACATCCATTCCCATGGCTTTAAATAGCAACTCTATGCTCACGGCTTTCAAATTGCTATCTTTTGTACAGACCTCTCTCCTGATCTAGAAACTTGCATAGTCAACTGCTCGCTCTACATCTTCGATCAGATGTCTCATAAACATCTTAAACCTTGCATGGCACAAACTAAACTCTTGAATTTATCTTCCTCCAAATTTGTTCCTCTTCCAGTCTTGCCTACCTCAGTAAATGGAATCAGTTTCTGCCCAACTGATCAAGCCAGAAACCTGAAAGTCACCCATGATTTTCACTTCTTGAGATCAGACTTGGACATAGAGGTAAAGAGAATGGGTCCTGGAGTCCAACTGCCTGGATTTGAATCCCAGCACCATTTTGGTGAAACCAGTTGTGTGACCTTGGGCAAGGCATTCAAAATCTCTATGACTCAATTCTCTCATTTGCAAAATGGGAATAATAGTAACAACACCTCTTTGGTAGGGTTTTCAGGAGGATTAAATGAGATAGGGCATATAGAGCTCTTCAAATACTCCCTGACACTTAGTAGTGCATGTTCAACAAACATTCACTGTTATTATCCTCCCTCTATCTTGTATTCTATCTATTAGACATTTTCTTCCTCTGTAAAATATAGATAATGCAGCCTTACCTTACAGGGAAAAGAAGCCCTGTGGTGTAACGGTTAAGCACTTGGCTGGTAACACAAAGGTTGGCAGTTCGAACCCACCCAGTGCTCCATGAGAGAAAGACCTAGCCATCTGCATCTGTAAAGATTACAGCCTAGAAAACCCTATGAGGCAGTTCTACTCCATAACACATGGGGCCACCTTGAGTTGAAATCGACTCAATGGCACCCAACAACAACACCTTACAGGGATGTTTGTGTGATTAAAACAGGACTTCAAACCGATTCTGCCTGATTCAGTCATGGCTGAGGAAGCATCACTGGGACAGATTCGAATTTTTAAAGTTAACGGTGAACCGGAAAGATAGCCAGAATGGGAAAAATTATCTGTCAAAGCCCTGCTAGCAACTTAATCTCCTTCTTAGAGAACAAGGACAGCCTACACATTGCATAGCAACCAAATCTCTTGCCCTTGAATTTTGAACACAGTCTGAAGCAGTGCTACCCCACTCAAAGATGGTGGTGCCCCACTCAAAGTTGGTGGTTGACCACACTGCTTTGAATGCGTGTCACTCTCCTACAGTCCTGCCAATAATCCAGTCTCATGCATCAGGCTCCTGAAAGGGCTCACTATGCCTCTTATGAGTCCCATTCCAGGGCTTCAACCCATAACTTTTCCTGTTCTGGGTTCTGTGCCTAATCTGCCAAATTATAAAACTTCAGGCCTGTTCCTGCTTCTCTTTGTCAGCCATGACTGAACCGGTTTGAAGCCCTGGATTAAAAGATATAGCATACATACAGCACCTGAGTGGCAGACCTCAGTAAACAGTAGCTTTTATTAAGAATAATAATTATTTTTGCTTAGGCATCAAGGGGTAGTACAAAAGAATTCATTAATTCATTCATTTTTTTAAATTTTTTAGTGTACTTTAGATGAAGGTTTATAGAACAAATAGTTTCTCATTAAACAGTCAGTACACATATTGTTTTATGACATTGGTTAACAACCCCGCGACATGTCAACACTCTCCCTTCTTGACCTTTGAGGACCTTATTTTTTTGGTGAAAATATACGTAGCCAAAGATACACCATTTCAAAAATTTCTATGTGTATAATTCAGTCATCGATTACATTCTTCCAGGTGTGCTGCTATTCTCACTATCCTTTTCCAAATTATTCCATCACCATTATCTTCAACTCACTGGCCCATAGGTTTCCCATTAAACCTTTTGAATTGTTCTTGTCAATTTGATCTCACATACATAATTCTTTTTTTTTTTTTTGTACTTTAGATGAAGATTTACAGAACAAATAGTTTCTCATTAAACAGTTAGTACACATATTGCCCACGACAACAGGTAACAACCTCATGACATGTCAACACTGTCCCTTCTCAACCTTGGGTTCCCTATCACCAGCCTACCTGTCCCCTCCTGCCTTCTAGTCCTTGTCCCTGGACTGCTGTGCCTCGTTAGTCCCATTTGGTTTTATGGGGCTGTCCAATCCCCAGCTGAACAGTAAACCTCAGGAATGACTTCACCACTGAGCTAAAAGGGTGTGCGGGGGCCATACTCTTGGGTTTCTCCAGTCTCCTTTAGGCCAGTAAATCTGGTCTTTTTCTTGTGAGTTTGAATTTTGTTCTACATCCTTCTCCAGCTCTGTCCAGAACGTGCTGTTGTGATCTTCGTCAGAGCAGTCAGTGGTGGTAGCTGGGCACCATCTAGCTGTACTGGACTCAGTCTGGTGGAGGCCTTGGCGGCTGCGGTCCATTAGTCATTTGAACTGATCTTTTCCTTGTATCCTGTTCTCTTCATTCTCCCTTGCTCCTGAAGGAATGAGACCAGTGGAGTATCTTAGATGGCTGCTCACAGGCTTTTAAGATCCCAGACGCTATTCACCAAGGTAGAATGTAGAACTTATTTCACTCAGCATAATGTCCTCCAGTTTCATGCATGTTATGAGATGCTTCACAGAGTGATCATTGTTCTTTATCGTCATTCATTCATTATTGATTCAACAAAATATTGATATTTCTGAAGCATCTACTAATGTCAGGTATTGTCATGGATGCTGGGAATAGAACGATGATGAAAGCAGACAAAGATCCCTGCCCTCAGGAGAGTATTTTCCACTGGGTGCTGTGGGCACAGACAACAAATGTAGCAAATAAGTCAATTATATCTTATGTTAGTTGGTGAAAAGTGCTACTGAGGAGAAGAATGCTGAGAAGGAAAATAAGGCATTTGGAGAGGGGAGGGTTATAATTCTATACATGATGACCAGAGAAGGCCTTCCTGAAAAGGTGACATTTGAATAAAAACATAAGGGAGGAGGGAGTAAACCAAGTAGATACCCGAGGAAAGAGCATTCTAGCAGAGTGAAAGCATGTGCTAGGGCCCTGAGGCAGGCCCACGGCCAGCTTGAGGAAGAGCAGAGCCCAGCATGGCTGAAGCGGTAGCCAATGAGGTCAGCTAAGCAGCAAGGGATCAGAGCAGGGAAGACCTTGTAGGGCATTGTGAGACTTTGGATTTCACTTTGAGTGAGATGGGGTGCCAGGAGAAAGTTTTGATCACAGAAGAAACATGATACGTTTTAAAAGGTTCCGTCTGGCTGTTGTACTGAAACTAGACTGAGATGAGGTAAGAACGGAGGCAGGGAGTCCAGTCTGGAGGCTATTGCAATAAGGTGAGCCAGATATGATGGCAGCTTAGACCAGAGTGGTATCAATGGATACATTCACTCCATAAAGATTGTTTGATGAAAGAAGGTTGACTTCCAAATTCACATATGGAGACATGAGTGGGCAGATTCAGAAATAGAACCCAGGTCATGGCTCTTCATTCTCATCCCTCCCCCCACTCAGTCATCAATACCCAGAAGCAACCATTCTAGAGTATCTTCTCTAAAAAGATTAAGCACTCTCTCAGCTCCCCACATTATAATTGCTGTGCACAACAGCCAAGCTCATGGATAAGGTCATCACAGAAGTGGTCTTTCCCTAAGCAGTTCCCAATCTTGACAAGCTGAGCTCTTGTGGTGAGGGTCGACAGGACTTTTATTTGTTCATCAGTCTCCTTGACTGGGAAGTTTGTGGTAAATTGGCAATGCACCCTCTACCATATTGCAAACATTTTTTAAAGGGCTGCCAGTGGCAATTTTCTGATGGGTTTTCCATCATCTCAGATTCTGAAGCTTTCAGGCCAAATCCTTAGCATAATTTTGTAGAAGTCACAGAGTGTCAGTTTTGTGAATCTTGGCAATTCATGTGTTGAGTTTTTTTGTTTTCTTGGCTTAGAAAGTTGGCATGTTTTATGCTTTTGTAGACTTGAGGCCAGAATTCTGCAGTTGTCCATTTGCTCATATTTGTGAGGTTGGTAGCTGATGGTTATCTCTCAATCTCTCTCTCTCTATATATATATATGTATATATCCCATCAGAATTTATAGAGATTGTGGCAATCATATATGGTCATATTATCCCTATTGGCCAATCACATTGCATTCAACCATCCAAACCAATTATATGTCTAATAAATTAAAATAGGCCCTGGTTTTAGTCTTGTCTGCAGTAAACACATTCAAACATTCTTAAGGCAAAACACACAAAATAAATGATTTCAGCAAAATAAATCCTTTTGTAAATTAACACTACAGATGCATTGTTTACCCACTCAGACAGCTAATCCTGCAAACCACTGTCTCCACGGAAGCACCTATGAAGACTCGTGCTCTCTGCTGCAAACGTTGCCCATGGAAACCCCACACTTCCAGATCCTGTCTATGGCCAAAGGCTAATGTGCGCCTGAAGCTTGGTGGTGTCTGTCAGCCTATGCATCCAGGCTGGCTGGGTCCCTACTCTGGGCCAGTGTCATGCCCGCCACATGATAAGAGTGGTGAACTGAAGGAAATGAACACTACAGAAGCTCCCAGGTTATTTGTCAACTTGGTCTAGGTCACCTCCTCTAGCTCTGCCAGCTTTATAAATGCACCATGGCCCAGATCCATACTAGAACAGTGAAATCAGAATCTCTGGAGGTGAGACATAGGAATTCATATAGTAAAAACTCTCTAGGTGTTTCCAAGTTTGCTAGTATTCCTTTGATCAACCACAGGTACAAACACTCCACTCAGTCATTGTAACCCCTGCTGCAACTCCAAGCTCATTGGTAATCTTCAGATTCCAGAAGGACTTGGTGAAAATGGATTCATATTCAGAGAGAAGCTTGGCCTTCTAAAGGAATCTCTACTGGTAGAAAGAACTGTTGGGGATGGAGGAAAGAAATTTGTAGTCAAGTGCCAGCCCACAGGCTCTCCCTAGAGTCAGTTCCCCAAGCTTTGTGTCCCTCTTTGGCACGGTTCTTTCACTCCAGGTGTTTGGGCAGCTCTGAGCTATGGCATCAGTTCACTATGCTTAGTGATAAAAGTGACAAAGGAATGGTAAGTCTTCCTTCAAGTGACAGGCTCAAAATGGTGTCCTTGGGGATCCTACAGAACAAGTCCAATACCCCTTCAGGGCTGAAAATTCAGCTGATATTTTGTCCCAGTCTCTTGAAATAACTTGGCTTACCAACACCAACATAATTTAGGAGCATCTAATAGCTGCAATAATAGTTAACACATATTGCTAAGTATTAAATGCTTTATGTATGTTAATTTATTTAATCTTTATAACATCCTATGCAGTAAAGACTATTGTTATCCTTATTTTACAGACGAGGAAACTGAAGCACAGAGGGGTTAAGTAACTTGCCCAAGGTAATAAAGCTAGTTAAGTGGCAGGGCCAATATTCAAATGCAAGCAGTTTGTCTCTAGAACCTGCAGGCTTTAGTGCTTCGCTCCACCCACTCACACTCCTTCCTCTCACCACCCCTGGTTTTTCTTTTTCTTTTATTTCCAGTTGGTTTTTTTTTTTTTGTCCTTTAGGTGAAAGTTTACAGCTCAAGTTAATTTCTCATTCAAAAATTTATACACATATTGTTTTGCGACATTAGTTGCAATCCCCACGATGTGACAGCACACTCCCCCTTTCCACCCCAGGTTCCCTATGTCCAATCAATGAGTTCCTGTCCCTTCCTGCCTTCTCATCCTGCTTTTGGACAGGAGCTGCCCATTTGGTCTCGTATATCTGGTTGAACTAAGAATCACAATCCTGACGTGTATTATTTTTTGTTTCGTAGTCCTGTCTAATCTTTGTCTGAAGAGTGGGCTTCCGGAATGGTTTGAGTTCTGAGTTAACAGTGTATCCGGGGGTCATAGTTTCAGGGGGTTCCTTCAGTCTTTGTCAGACCATTAAGTCTGATCTTTTTATGTGAATTTGAGTTCTGTTCTACATTTTTCTCTTGCTCTTTCTGGGACTCTCTGTTGTGTTCCCTGTCAGGGCAGTCATTGGTGGTAGCTGGGCACTGTCTAGTTCTTCTGGTCTCAGGCTGATGAAGTCTCTTGGTTTATGTGGCCCTTTCTGTCTCTTGGCTAATACTTTCCTTGTGTCTTTGGTGTTCTTCATTCTCCTTTGCTCCAAGTGGGATGAGACCAATTGATGTATCTTAGATGGCCACTTGCAAGCTTTTAAGACCTCAGATGCCACTCAGCAAAATGGGATGCAGAATATTTCCTTAATAAACTATATTATGCCAATTGACCTAGATGTCCCCCAAAACTATGGTCCCCAGGCCCCAGTACTTTGTCCCTCAAAGTGTTTGGTTGTATTCAGGAAACTTCTTTGCTTTTGCTTTGGTCCAGTTGTGCTGACTTCCCCTGTATTGAGTGTTGTCCTTCCTTTCACCAAAGTTGATCCTTTTCTACTATCTAGTTAGTGACTTCCCCTCCCTCTCCCTTCTCACCCTTGTAACCATCAAAGAATGCTTTTTTTCTGTGTTTAAGCCTTTTCTTGAGTTCTTATAATAGTGGTCTCCTACAATATTTGTCCTTTTGTGACTAACTTATTTGACTCAGCATAATGCTCTCCAGATTCATCCATGTTGTGAGATGTTTCACGGATTCATCATTGTTCTTTATAGTTGTGTAGTATTCCATCGTGTGTATATACCATGATTTGTTTATCCATTTAGTCTGTTAATAGGCATTTAGGTTGTTTCCATCTTTTTGCTTTTGTGAACAGTGCTGCAAAGAACATGGGCATGCATATGTCTGTTCATGTGACCCCTCTTATTTCTCTTGGGTATATTCCTAGGTGTAGGATTGCTGGATCATATGGTATTTCTATTTCTGACTTTTTAAGGAGGCGCCATATCATTTTCCAAAGTGGTTGTACTATTTTACATTCCCACCAGCAGTGCATAAGAGTTCTGATCCCTCCACAGCCTCTCTAACATTTATTATTTTGTATTTTTTGGATTAGTTCCAGCCTTGTTGGGGTGAGATGGTATCTCATTGTAGTTTAGATTGGCATTTCTCTAATGGCTAATGATCATGAACACTTCCTCATGTGTCTGTTAGCTGCCTGAATGTCTTCTTTGGTGAAGTGTCTGTTCATAACCTTTGCCTTTTTTTTAATAGGATTGTTTGTCTTTTGTCCTTGAGATGTTGCAGTATCTTGTAGATTTTAGAGAGTAGACCTTATCAGATATGGCGTAGCCAAAATTTTTTTCCCAGTCTGTAGGTTCTCTTTTTATTGTTTTGGTGAAGTCTTTTGATGAGCATAAGTGTTTGACTTTTAGGAGCTCCCAGTTATCTAGTTTCTCTTCTGGTGTTTGTGCATCGGTACTTATGGTTTGTATACTATTTATGCCATGTATTAGGGCCCCTAGCTTTTTTCCCTATTTTTTCTTCCAAGATCTTTATCATTTTAGGTTTTATATTTAGGTCTTTGATCTATTTTCAGTTAGTTTTTGGGTATGGTGTGAGGTATGGGTCCTGTTTCATTTTTTTACAGATGGATATCTAGTTATGCCAGCACCATTTGTTAAAGAGACTGTCTTTTCCCCATTTAATGGACTTTGGGCCTTTGTCAAAAATCAGCCACTCATAGTTAGATGAATTTACATCTGGATTCTCAATTCTGTTCCATTAGTCTATGTATCTGTTGTTGTACCAGTACCAGGCTGTTTTGACTACTGTAGCAGTATAATAGGTTTTAAAAATCAGGTAGTGTGAGGGCTCCCACTTTGTTCTTCTTCAGTAATGCTTTTACTTATCTGGGGCCTCTTCCCTTTCCATAAAGTTGATGATTTGTTTCTCAGTCTCTTTAAAAAATGTCATTGCAGTTTGGATCAGGATTGCATTGTATCTGTAGATTGCTTTGGGTAGAATCGACATTTTCACAATGTTGAGTCTTCCTATCCATGAACATGGTATGTTTTTCCACTTATGCAGGTCTCTTTTGGTTTCTTGCAGTAGCGATTTGTAGTTTCCTTTGTATAGGTTCTTTACGTCTCTGGTTAGATTTTTTTCCTAAGTACTTTATCTTCTTAGGGGCTATTGTAAATGATATTGATTTGGTGATTTCCTTTTTGAAGTTCTCTTTGTTGGTGTAAAGGAATTCAACTGATTTTTGTATGTTTATCTTGTATCCAGATACTTTGCTGAGACCTTCAATTAGTTCCAGTATTTTTCTTGTGGATTCTTCTGTGTATAAGATAATATCAACTGCAGATAGGAATACTTTTACTTCTTCCTTACCAATTTGGATGCCCGTTATTTCTTTTTCTTGCCTTATTGCTCTGGTTAGGACCTCCAGCACAATGCTGAATAGGAGTGGTGATAAAGGGCATCCTTGTCTGGTTCCCGTTCTCAAGGGGAATGCTTTCAAACTCTCTCCATTCAGGATGATGCTGGCTGTTGGCTTTGTATAAATACCCTTTATTATGTCAAGGAATTTCCCTTCTATTCTTATTTTGCTGAGAGTTTTTAATCAGGAATGGGTGTTGGACTTCCTCAAATGCCTTTTTTGCATCAATTGATAAGATTATGTGGTTCTTATCTTTGGTTTTATTTATGCCATGGATTACATTGATTGATTTTCTAATGTTGAACCATCCCTGCATACCTGGTATGAATCCTACTTGTTCATGATGAATTATTTTTTTGATATGCTGTTGAATTCTCTTGGCTAGAATTTTGTTGAGGATTTTTGCACCAATGTTCATGAGGGATATTGGTCTGTAATTTTCTTTTCTTTTCTTTTTTGTGTGGTGTCTTTGCCTCAATTTGGTATCAAGGTTATGCTGGCTTCATAGAATGAGTTCAGGAGCATTCCTTCCTTTTCTATGCTCTGAAATACCTTTAGCAGTACTGGTGTTAACTTCTCTGAAAGTTTGGTAGAATTCTCCAGTGAAGCCATCCGGGCCAGGGCTTTTTTTGGGGGGGAGGGAGTTTTTTTTATTACCTCTTGAATCTCTTCTTTTGTTATGGGTTTATTTAGTTTTTCTACCTCAGTTTGTGTTAGTTTAGGTAGGTAGTGTGTTTTCAGAAATTTGTCCATTTCGGGTTTTCAGATTTGTTGGAGTTCAATTTTTCGTTGTATTCTGTTATGATCCTTTTTTATTTCAGTTGGATCTGTTGTAATATCACTCATCTTGTTTCTTATTTGGGTTATTTGTTTCCTCTCCTGTTTTTCTTTTGTCAGTTTGGCCAATGGTTTGTCGATTTTTTTGGTCTTTCAAAGAACTAACTTTTGGTCTTGTTGACTCTTTCAAATGTTTTTCTTTTCTTTATTTCATTTATTTCTGCTCTAATCTTTATTATTTCCTTTCTTCTGGTGCCAGAGGGCTCCTTTTGCTGCTCTCTTTCTATTTCTTCGAGTTGTAGGGTTAATGTTTTGATTTTGGCCTTGTCTTCTTTTAGCATTTATTGCTGTAAATTGATTGACCTCTAAGCACTGCTTTTGCTGTGTCCCAAAGGTTTTGGTAAGATGTGTTTCTATTCTCATTTGATTCTATGAATTTCTTTATTCCATCCTTGATTTCTTCTATAACCCAGTAGTTTTTGAGGAAAGTGTTGTTCAGTTCCCATGTATTTGATTTTTATCCTTGCTGCTTCAGTTATTGATTTCTACTTTTACGGCATTATAATCAGAAAAGATGCTTCGTAGTATTTTGATATTTTGGATTCTGTTAAGGCTTGCTTTGTGGTCCAAAATGTGTTCTATTCTGGAGAATGTTCTGTGTGCATTGGAAAATGATGTATACTTCGCTACTGTTGGGCTCCCCTGGTTTTGACCCTGTTTGGCTATGTACATAGACTTGTTTTCTGGCCTGACCCTGGCACTCTCCTTTTAAAAGAGCCATTTGGGTACTTACCCTTTAGCTCCATCCAAGAGGACCACACATCACACTCACTTGCAGTGCCACCTTGTGCCACTCCTCACCTTGGCCCTGTGGGCCTGAGTGCTGGGGAATGCTCTCTGCCCAGCCTCCCCTCTGAGGAAAGGAAAATCAGTGAAGAGCCACTAGGCCCCACTGAGCTTTCTCTTTTCCAGGTTAAATATCTTTAGATTCTTCAATCTTTTCTGGTAGCTCCTGAACTCATGCACCCTCCCCATCTTGGACCCTCTGCTACAGACGTGCTCCAGTAGGTCCCTAACCTTCTTCCACCAGAGTGTCAGGTCCAGGACTGCACCTACTACTTGCTGAATCTGACCATAGCCGAGTGGAATAAGGCTACCCTGGGGTCCTTAATGGACCAAAGAGGAAAGGAGTTGTTATTCGCCTTCCCCTCCCTGTATACCCCAGAGCTAGATTACTACCACCTCATTTGGAGAGCTTGTCATTGTGGTAATTTTACATTTATTAGTGTAAATACTGATTGTTGCCCCTCCTACAAGAATACAAGTTTAAGGGCGGGGACCTTGACTGTTTTTTCACCTCTGTATCTTTAGCGCCTGTCACACAGAAGGGGTTCAACAAATATTTGTGCATATTTGCTGTGAGTAAGTGAATGAATATGCAATCAAGATGCATTGATAATTACTGGTGATTGGAATGCAAAACTTGGAAACAAAGAAGAAGGAAAACATGGCCTTGATGATAGAACCACCTCTGGAGATTGTATGATAGAATTTTGCAAGACCAACAACTTATTCATGGTAAATACCTTTTTTCAACAACGTAAACGGTGACGATACTTGTGAACCCTACTGGATGGAAAACATAGGAATGAAATCAACTACATCTGTGGAAAGAGACGATGCAGAAGTTTAATATCATCAATCAGAACAAGGCCAGAGCTGACTGCAGAAGAGACCATCAATTGCTTATATGCAAGTTCAATCTGAAGCTGAAGAAAATTAAAAGAAGTCTGCCAGAGCCTAAATACAACCTTAAGTATATCCCACCTGAATTTGGAGACCATCTCAGGAATAGATTTGATATATCGAACACTAATGACTGAAGACCGACGAGCTGAGGGATGACATGAAAGATACCATACATGAAGGAAGAAAAAGATCATTAAAAAGACAGGAAAGAAAGAAAAAACCAAACTGGATGTCAGAAGAGACTGTGAAACTTGCTCTTGAAAGTAAAATACTTAAAGCGAATGGCAGAAATGATGACGTAAAAGAGCTGAACAGAAGATTTCAAAGGCTGGCTCCAGAAGACAAAGTAAAGTATTATAATGACATGTGCAAAGACCTGGAGTTAGAACACAAAAAGGGAAGAACATATTCGACATTTCTCAAACTGAAAGAAATGATTAAAAAATTCAAGCCTCAAGTTGCAATACTGAAGGATTCTATGGGCAAAAAATTGAATGACATAGGAAGCATCAAAAGAAGATGGAAGGAATACACAGAGTCTCTGTGCCAAAAATAATTGGTCAACATTCACCCATTTCAGGAAGTAGTATATGATCAAGAACTGAAGGTATTGAAGGAAGAAGTTCAAGCTGCATTGAAGGCACTGGTGAAAAACAAAGCTCCAGGAATTGGCTGAATACCAACTGAGATGTTTCAACAAACAAATGCAGCACTGGAGGTGCTTACTCATCTATGCCAAGAAATTTGGAAGACAGCTACCTGGCCAACTAACTGGAAGAGATCCATGTTTGTGCCCATTCCAAAGAAAGGTGATGCAACAGAATGTGAAAATTTTCAAACAATATCATTAATATCACATGCCAGTAAAATGTTGCTGAAGATAATTAAAAAATGGTTGCAGCAGTACATCGACAGGGAACTGCCAGAAAGTCAAGCCGGATTCCGAAGAAGACGTGGAACCAAGGATATCATTGCTGATGTCAGATGGATGTTGGCTGAAAGCAGAGAATACCAGAAAGATGTTTACCTGTGTTTTATTGACTATGCAAAGGCATTTGACTGTGTGGATCATAACAAATTATGGATAACATTGTGAAGGATGGGAATTCCAGAACATTTAATTGTGCTCACGTGGAACCTGTACGTAGACCAAGAGGTAGTCAACTGAACAGAACAAAAGGAGACTATGTGGTTTAAAGTCAGGAAAGGTGTGCATCATGGTTGCATCCTTTCACCATACCTATTCAATCTGTATGCTAGCAAATAATCCGAGAAACTGGACTATATAAAGAAGAACAGGGCATCAGGATTGGAGGAAGACTCATTAACAACCTGTGATATGCAAATGACACAACCTTGCTTGCTGAAAGCAAAGAGGACTTAAAGCACTTACTGATGAAGATCAAAGACTACAGCCTTCAGTATGGATTATATTTCAACATAAAACAAAAATCTTCACAACTGGACCAATAAGAAACATCATGATAAATGGAAATCAAGGATTTCATTTTACTTGGATCCACAATCAACGCCCATGGAAGCAGCAGTCAAGAAATCAAATGACGAATTGCATTGGGCAAATCTGCTGCAAAAGAACGCTTTCAAGTGTTGAAAAGCAAAGACGTCACTTTGAGGACTGAAGTGTGCCTGATCCAAGCCATGATATTTTCAATGGCCTCATATGCATATGCAAACTGGACAATGAATAAGGAATACCGAAGAAGAACTGATACCTTTTGATTGTAGTGTTGGCGAAGAATATTGAGTATACCACGGACTGCCAGAAGAACGAACAAGTCTATCTTGGAAGAAGTACAGCCAGAATGCTCCTTGGAAGTTGTGATGGTGAGACTTCATCTCACATACTTTGGACATGTTATCAATAGGGACCAGTCCCTGGAGAAGGACATCATGCATGGTAAAGTAGAGGGTCAGCAAAAATGAACAAGTCTCTCAACCAGATGGATTTACACAGTAGCTGCAACAATGTGCTCAAACATAGCAATGATTGTGAGGAAGGTACAGAACTGGGCAGTGTTTCCTTCTGTTGTACGTAGGGTCACTATGAGTTGGAACCGACTCAATGGATGCAGGAATGAATGAACAGAGAGCTCACCTTCCTTCTTTTATGTAGGCTGGTCTTAGAACTAATCTCCACTGAAGAAGTTGAAATTTCAAAAATGCAAAGCATTGGTAAAAATAGGTATGAGACAATATAGTACAAGGGGACACACAGCCCAATCAAACTGTTATGCTATGAGTAGATCCAAGATTTGTGGTTTCAGGCTGTTCTATAATTTGAGGGGCCCAGGTGGTGCCCAGCAGCCACTGAAAGGGTCAGTGGGCTGCTATTTCCTTGACAGTTTTCCAGGCAGCTGGCAGTGCCACCTTCCTGTCAGCATCTCTGGGTTCCAGGTGCCCTATAAAACAAAACAAAACAAAAAACTATGGCCATCTAGTCAGCTCTGACTCCTGGCGATCCCATGTGTGTCAGAGTAGAACTGCTCCATAGAGTTTTCAATGGCAGTGACCTTTCTGAAGCAGCTCTTTAGGACTTTCTTCCAAGGTGCCTCTGGGTAGGTTCAAACCGCCAACCTTTAGGTTAGTAGTCCAGCACAACTGTTTGCACCACCCAGGGACCTCTCCAAGTCAGAAGAGTCTACTGTTTCCAGCTCTCTCTAGGCCCAAGAAGAGGAAACAGGCCCTCCTTTGAGAGGGAGAAAGAGATGTGGGTTGAAAACATAAATTACAAAGACTGTGGGAGCCATCTTACACAGTGGATCAGCCCAGCCAGGAGAGCTGCTGCCTGGCCTTCCTTTTGGATCCCAGAGCAGGCTACATATGCACAGGAGCAGAAGTCAGGGCCAAACCTGTTGGCCTGGGACTCCTCACTTTGTGAGGGCCTCAAAGATAGTACAAAGCAAATATCAGGAACTGGAGGCCTGTTCCTTCAGTGCCCTTGCAGGTGGTGGCTCCATGAGAACAGGGAGTGTCCCAGAGACATAACCTCTGGCCATGACAGTGCATAAGAGGTATTCAGGAATACTCATGGAATGGAGGTGATCAGGGCCACCCTCCAGCCTAGCAGAAGACAGCAGAATTACAGGGGGGCTGCTTTGCAATCACCAAGCTGCATCTTTCTGGGTTAACTGAGCCACAGCCCACAGAGACCTCCTGATATTACTTGAAAATAGTGCTCTTTGAAGCAATTGTGCTATCATTCCAAGGGACACACCTCCCTCTGTCAACAGTGAGGCCACAGACAAAGAAATGGCCAGTAAACATCATGAATCCCCCTTGACAGGACAGCCTGGAGAAAGAGATGGAGTTTATCCCATTTGTATAAAAATAAAAATGGTATCTGTTCCACAGCATCCTAAATTTCAGCAGCTCTGGCATCTAAAAAAAAATGCCTTGCCAATTTCCTTCAATGTCAGCTGCCTCAGAACTCAGGCTGCTTGTCAGGGCTATTGGTAAAAATATAGGCCCTGAAGGACACATTTCCTAAAGGACTCCTGTACCATCCACTACCAGCGAGGCAACCAGATCTCCCAACCTCTGTAGTGCAGACCCTGCCTCTAGATCAGCCTTATCATCTACAGAAAGGTAAATGAGGGTACTGGGCAGGGGCAGGGGTGGAGCATCCAATTGCCATGACTTGAACTTGTTCCTTTTTACATTTCTCTATTTATGTACCAAGCATTCTCTGTACCCAAGGTGGCAGGCTACTATGTGATCTCCTTGAGGGCTGAGATCATGTTTTGTTCTTTGCTGTCAAGGACCATGAATACAGCAGGGAATAAGATGTGGCCTTGGCAAAGTGAAGTGCATGGTCAAAGGCCTGGAATGAATAACAGCAGGACATGTCACGGGAACCTAAAGAAATCTATTTCAGTTGGAGAACCAAGTGTAATGAAGAAGAAGCAAGAGATGAGGTTAGAGAAATAGACAGAAGCCTGATTATGAAACCATGTTATGAAGTTTGAATTATCATTGTAGCAATGGGAAGCTGTTATGGATTGAGTTGTGTTCCCCCAAAATATGTGCTGAAATCCTAACCCCTGTACCTATAAATATGACCCTGTTTGGAAATAGATTTCTTTGTTATGTTAATGAGGCCATACTAGATTGGGGGTCGGTCCTAAATCTAATCCCTTCTGAGTTATAAAAAGAGTAGACTAGACACAGAAACACACACAAGGGAAAGATAGACACCAAGGAATACTAAGGAATGCCGAGGAACACCAAGGAAAGTCAAGGAATGCTAAGGAACTCAAGGAGCTATCAACAAGGAAGAAACTTTCTGTAAAGCCATGTCCTGTCTAGCCTTCTGGATGTGGGAAAATAAATTTCTATTCTTTAAAGACACCATAGCACTATGCAACTAGAACAGACGCTGTTGAAAGCTTTCAATCAATGAAGTAGCTGGTTAGATTTGCATTTTGGAAAGATCTCTCTGGCTGCACAGTAGAGGATGAATTGAAGAAGGAGAGACTATGTTCACGTGGGAGATTGATGAAATAGGTCCAAGTATGAGATTATGGTGGCTGAACTTAAATGGAGACAATGAGGAATGGAGAAAAATAGATTCAAGAGATATTTTAGGTGCTGTATTCAACAGGATTTTTAAAGTGAAGGAAAAGAAACAGGGCTAAGTATCTCCATTCCCCAGGACTTAAGTGAGAGGCTGGGACACAGTATCTATAAGGGAAAGCAAGTTCAGGTATGGGTCAAGAGAGTGCTGCTACCAAGAGGTCCAAGGAGGTAAAGATCAGCAGGAGGACCCCAAGGAGCAGGCCATCTTTGGAGTCAAGAAAGCTGTGGTCTGGGTAATCATTGAGGAGAAGTATCTAATCCAGTACCTAACTGGAAGGAGCTTGAGGGATCAAGAACTTGGTCCTCAAGGCATAACTAATTCCTGTGGACAAAGGAACAGGACTTAATCCAAAGTCCCACCTTACTGCTTCCATTGGGTCTGTTCCAGTCATGATAAGCTCAGGGACAGGAGCAAGCCAGGGCCCAAAGTTGATGTGCATTGGTAGATTCAACTGTGGGAGACAAAGGCAAGGCAATATTTCATGACTGTATGGGTCAGGAATTCTGGCAAGACTTAGTCGGATAATTGTTCTACTCCGTGTGGCATCAACTGAGCTTACTTGGTGGTATCCAGCTGATGGATGGGCTGATCTGGAAGATTTAGAATGGCTTCATCCACATGTCCGATTCATTGGAATGGCTGGAAGTCTGCACTCAGGTGGAATTATTGACCAGAGAGCCTACACATGGTTTCAGGGTAGTTAGAGTTCTTACATGGCAGCTCTGGGCTCCCAGACAGATGTCTCAAAATTCAAGAAATTGGTACAGCATCACTGTCATCGCATTCTACTGGACAAAGCAGTCAAAGAGCCTTCCCAGATTCAAGCAGAGGGGTTGTAGACTCTACCTCTTGATAGGAGGAGGGTCAATGACTTTGCATCCATTTTTAATTCACCATGAAGCATGAAATGAGACAAGGTAGGTAAACTGCTTAGCATAGTGCTTGACACACAGTAAGCACACAACACACGAATAGCTGTTACTTTTGTGTAGCTAATGGCAACATTCATGTTATAGATTGAATTGTGTCCTCCCAAAATATGTGTTGTAAATCCTACTTCCACTTTCCTTGATTCATACTTTGGACATTCCATATTCTGATTACTAATGGATGTTTGCAGCTGTTTCTTCTCATTTTGAGTCATGTCACATCAGCAAATGAAGGTCCTGAAAACTTTACTCCGTTCACGTCATTAAGATTATCTCTACTTTGAAGAGGCAGCTCTTCCACAGTCATATTTTGAGTGCCTTCTAACCTGAAAGGCTCATCTTCCATCACTATATCAGACAATGTTCTACTGCTATCCATAAGGTTTTCACTGGCTAATTATGAATTATGGTGTTGGTGAAGAATATTGAATACACCATGGACTGCCAGAAGAATGAACAAATCTGTCTTGGAAGAAGTACAACCAGAATGTTCCTTAGAAGTGAGGATGGAAAGACTTTGTCTTCCTTACTTTGGACATGTTATCAGGAGGGACCAGTCCCTGGAGAAGGATATCATGCTTGGTAAAGTAGAGGGTCAGTGAAAAAGAGGAAAACCCTCAACAAGATGGATTGACACAGTGGTTGCAACAATGGGCTCAAACATAGCAATGATTGTGCGGATGGCACAGAATCTGGCAGGATTTCATTCTATTGTACATGGGTTTGCTATGAGTTGGAACAGACTCAAGGGCACCTAACAACAACAACAACAAATCCTAACCCCTCTACCTTGGTTATAGTCCATCTGGGAATGAGTTTTCTTTGTTATGTTAATGAAGCTAACTTAGTGTAAGGTGTGTCTTAAATCAATCTCTTGAGATACAAAAGAGCAGATTAAGCAAGCAAGTAAGCAAGTACAAATGAAGGGGAAGATACATGCTACGTGATCGCTAAGGAAACTTAGAAGCTGAAAAGAGACAAGGACCTTCCCTCAGAGTGGACAGAGAGAGACAGAATCTTCTCCTAGAGCCGATGCCCTGAATTTGGACTTCTAGCCTCCTAAACTGTGAGAAAACAAATTTCTGTTCATTAAAACCACCCACTTGTGGTATTTCTGTTATAGCAGCACTAGATAACTAAGACAGTTCAAGTGCAAAAAACCATGAATTGGAAGGTCTCTCCATAATTCTCAAACTTTCATGACTTTTTACTAGTAAATACCATACAATCTGGTGGCATATTCTGCTCTCAACCCCTTGGACACTTTTATAATTACATTTTCTGCCTCTCTGCAGTTTACTGAAATCCTCAACTAAAAAAGAAATAAGATTGTAGTAAAGAATAGGGGCCCTCCATATGACAGTAATCCCACCCCTAGGCATATACCCAGAAGAAGTGAAGGCAGGAAAGCAAACAGAAACCTGTACACCAATGTTCATTGCAGCACTTTTCACAATAAGCGAAAGATGGAAACAACCAAAATGTCCATCAACAGATGAACGGATAAACAAAATGAGGCATAAACGTACAACGGGATATTATGCAGTCTTCAAGAGAAATGAAGTTCTGATGCATGCCACAACATGGATTAACCTAGAAAACATTATGATGAGCAAAATAAGTCAGTCACAGAAGGACAAATACTGTCTGATCTCACTTACATGAAAGAAGCAAATATGTAGAAACCAAAGATGATTGGTTACCGGGGTGGGAGGAAGGGGGAAATGGGGAGTTTCTGTTTGGGAAGCATTGAGTTTATGCTGATGATGGTAGAATGTTTTGGATGAGGATAGTGATAAAGGTGGCACAACATGAAAAATGTAATCATTGTCACTGAGTTGTAAATGTGGAAGTTGTTGGCGGATGTTTTGGTGTGTATGGTTTCACCGCAATTAAAAAAAAAAGGAAAAAAAAAGGAATAGGCTCCCTATGCAAAAACAGAAATCTGCATGTCAGCGTGTCCTCAAAACTGGTAGGCAGGAGGGAAGAGAGACAAGAGCAAGCCAGGGCAGAGCATGGCAAAAGGAGATGTGGGTTCCTGAGAGCCCCTTATCCACATGACCACTGCTTTTGCTCCCAGGATATGATGCCAGACACACAGAGATGTCCTGAGATTGTGAGGCCTCTGGGTGCCAGAAAGGGACATGTGCCACACATGGTGGGTACCCTCCTGAAGCAATCTTCCTTGCAAATCCCAATTCAGTTGAAAAAGAAGAAGCTGTCAGCCCTGATATATTAGGAAGACAATTCAAGCAGCTGCTATTTGTATTTTGTATTTTATTTTTAGACATCTTTTTTTCCTTCAGACTGATCACTATTTCTATAATATTATTCCTCCTTCTAGGTCAAACAACATCTGTTGTATAAAAAAGAAAATACACTAATTCACATTGTCAAGTTTACAACTACCATTTTTATTGTGCCACAGCAATCTCATGAAGGTATTTTATTTCCTCTCAGAAGAAGTCATTATGGTCGATGGTGTCGGTATCCCATGGATTAAGGGGTCCCCAAGCAGTTGTGACACATTGTTGAGGCTTTTAGTGTCAATAATCCTTGAGAAGGCTCTAATACAATAAACTACAACAGCTCCAAATGAGAAGTTCTTGTTTATAATTGAAACGGAACCCTGATTATGCCAAGGGCCACCTTCACAAAGTTCCCTCACAACACGTATGTGTTTCTTCCTGTCTTAGAATCTCTGTTAAATAAGAAACGTGGGTGAAGTCACTCCTGTAGCGTGGTGCCAATGATGAGGAAGGGATGCTATTAAAAGAACTGAATGAGCAAGTTTTCAACTAATAAGCAGATTACTGCAGCTCAGAATTCCAGAAGAATCAACCCCCTTGGCCTCCTTTCAGTTTCATAGACATGCTGTTTGCTCCCTCTGCCTGGAAGTTTTTTCCCTCTCCCCCTTCCTACCTAGTTAAGGCTCATACGTCCTTCAAATCTCAGCGTAGTTGTCATTTCCATCCTTAATCCCCTCCCTCGAAGAGCAGGTCAAACCCCCTTATTACACATTCTCATCACACCGTGTACCTTTCTATTTTAGCACTTACCACAGCTGCAGTCTTATTTATATTTGTGTGGTCACTTGCTGAATATCTATCTCCTCCACCAAGCTGGAAGTTCTGAGCCATAAGGACTATGTCTTTTTTGCTCATCACTATATCCCTAGCGGAAACCCTGGTCGTGTAGTTGTTAAGAGCTATGGCTGCTAACCAAAATGTCGGCAGTTCGAATCCACCAGGTGCTCCTTGGAAACCCTATGGGGCAGTTCTACTCTGTCCTATAGGGTCGCTATGAGTTGGAATCGACTCGATGGCAATGGTTTTTTGTTTTTTTTTTTTTGTTATCCCTAGCAGATATGGTGCAAATGGTTAACATGCTTGGCGGCTGACCAAAAGGTTGGAAGTTTAAGTTCACCCAAAGGCACCTGGGAAGAAAGGTCTGGCAATCTACTTCCAAAAGATCACAGCCATTGAAAACTCTATGGAATACAGTTCTACTCTCATACACATCGGGCCACCATGAGTCAGAATTGACTCAATGGCAACTGGTTTTATCCCTAGCACAGTGCCTGGCATATAGTGGAAATTCAATCATTATTTGTTGAAGCATCCATTTCTCTGTTTCTGTATTGATCAGGACAATACTAGCTGCTGTGACATGTAATCCAAAATCTCAGCGGCTTAACACAGTAAAGATTTATTTCCCATTCTCATCCTGATCTAGTGTGGATTGGGTTGTTCTCCTTGCTGGCTGTCTTCCAAGTGCTGATTCAGGGCTCCAGGCTTCTTCCATCTAGTGATGCGGCAATCCTCCATGATCTTCACAGAAGAGGAAGAGAGAGCACGGACAGTCATGAAGGATATTTTATGGCCAGATTTAGAAACTGCACATTGTCACTTCCACCCATATTCCAATGGCTGGAATCCAGTCACATGCCTCAACCTGGCCACAAGGGTGGCTGGGAAATGTAGTCTTCCTGTGTACCCAGACAAAGAAAACAGAACTGGTGAGTAACCAGTCCATCTTTGCAATAGTCTGCCATAGCTTACCATCATTTACAACCACAGGTACCCACAAGAAACCAAACCAAACAAATTAATACACTCCAAAACATTCTGCCCTCTCCCCACCTTCATACCCTGCCTTAGTCATTCCTGACCCCAGCTAGGAGCTGGGTGCTTTAAATCACTGGCATCTTGGTTTTATCTTGTCTAAGAAGCAAGTAAACACCTAGAGAGCTGAAGAAGAAAAATAACCCAGGTTTGACTCCCTGATCAGACCCTTCAATGGCTCCCCATTGCCCATTACTGGCTTACAATATCTCCATGATTTAGCTCTAACTACCCAGATGTGTCTGATCCAAGCCATGGTCTTTTCAATCACTTCATATGCATGCAAAATCTGGACAATGAAAAGGCTGAAGAATTGATGCATTGGAACTGTGGTGTTGGCGAAGAATATTGAATATACTATGGACTGCCAGAAGAATGAACAAATCTGTCTTCGAAGAAGTACAACCAGAGTGTTCCTTAGAAGCAAGAATGACAAGAACTCAGTCTGCTTACTTTGGACTCATCATCAGGAAAGACCAATTGCTAGAAAAAGACATCATGTTTGGTAAAGTAGAGGGTCAGTGAAAATAAGGGAAACCCACAACGAGATGGATTGACACAGTAGCCACAACAAAGGACTCAAACATACTAACAACCACCAAGGTGGCACAGGACCGGGCAGCGTTCAGTTCTGTTGTATACAGGGTCGCCATGAGTTGGAGCCAACTCAACAGCAACTAACAACAACAACCTTTCCAGAAGCAAGCAGGACATTCATTTAAGGTAACTTGCTTCCTCTTAAACATCCATGTGAAGTTTTGCATCCTGTACTAAAATATACAGATAGTGTTTAAATTTAAAATGTTTCCTTCCAAATCTCTGAGCACAGGTCTTGCTCCAGGAAGATGATCTGCCTTTATCCAATGGATTTAGATGCCATTTGGCTTGTGTGCATAAGTTTGAGTAGCATAGCCTTAGGCCCTGAGTAACTGTGGTGAATTGACTCTACTAGAAGGAGCTCAACAAAGACGCCCCTCACCTGCAAGGGTCCTAAAGGTAATCTGAAGAACAGGGACAGCCAAGGTGCTGCCAAAAGAAGAAAAATGTCCCCACTGGATTCACTGCAAGAAATGAATCCTCCTTCCCCAACACACACGCCTACCCATCCCTGTTTTGGCAGGTTTGGGTTCAGAGCATTTTGACTTCAGAAAGCTTGCCATCTGCCTGCTGGCTGTAGAGGAGTTGTGTGCTTTATGCTGATGGGTGTTTTGTAGTCAGTCTTGCCATGGCTGCTGCGCATCTCAAGCAATAAAAGGGATTCGAATTGAAATCATTTGCTTTCACGTTGCCCTGACTTGGTTGTCAAGCTTTTCTGGAAAATCAAAATCATACGCACACATTCTGTGCTGATGCCTGCCACCCCTCCATTTGTTTCCAGATAAATATGCCCGTCCCCTAGAATTCCATTCAAATGCCAGGCTGGGATCGATCCCACTGCCAGTCTTGTCCTTGTGTTATGTGACAGCCTTGCGTATAGAAGAGGTTTCCCCACTCCTCCCCCACCCAGCACGCAGCAGCTGCGGAGCAGCAATGGCTTTGGGGAATGCCAATGTGACAATTACACAGGTACCTGGGAGCACCCAAAGTGCTGGGCTCGGCTGCGTGAAGGCTTCAGGGAAATTAAGTGCAAGCTGTTTAGAGAATATTTCTCCTTCGGATGTCATGAAATCCCAAAGGTGGGGTGTATGGACAGTGTTTGCCTGTTCCCTTCCCTCCCCTCCCAGCCCAGCTTCCAGAAAGAAGAAAGAAAAAGCTGCAGCTTGGTATTTGATATTTAGAATTAATTAGAGCCCCAAATCCCACACCAGCGAGCAGGGCGCTTAATGAGGCCAATGTATTCATCTTCTTCAGCCTACTTCTCCAATCCAGATCCAACCCACACAGGGAGAGTACAGTGCTGCCTGATGCCCTGCGGTTTGCAAAGCGCTGCCATGCACTGCTGCCGCATTGGGCCCACAATCACCCTGGTAGGTGGTCAAGCCAGGAGTCAACCTCCCACTTCGTAGAAGAGTTTTCAGGGAGGCAAGGTCACTTTCCCAAGGTCACACAACTACTAAGCAGTAGAAACGGGATTTGAATCTGCTGGGCTAACGCCAGGGCTCCCGCAGTTGACCGCTGCCATTGTGCACTGACTCCCCAGAAAGGAGTATGACTGCTTCAGTGCCAGGGAGCCAGACTCCAGACTCCTGGGAACAGTTACTCAGCTAGGGCTGCAAGATAAAACACAGGAGGCCCAGTCACATTTGACTTTCAGATAAACAACGAATGCATTTTTAGTATAAGTCTGTCCCATAGTTATGATTATCTCAACGACTGCATGGTACATACATCTATGTACTAAAAATGCATTCTTTGTTTATCTGAAAGTCAAATTTGACTGGATGTCCTGTATTTTTATTTGCTAGATAAACCAATGCTAGAGTCAGCACGGAGACACTGGGTGATGATAATCGAAAGGTTGGGGATTCAAATCCACCAGAGGCACCTCGGAAGATAGGCCTAGTGATCTGCTTCTGAAAGATCACAGTCATTGAAAACTCTACGGAGCACAATTCTACTCTGACACACACGGGGTCGCCATGAGTCAGAGTTGACTTGACGGCAACCAGTAGGCTGGTGGGTAGGTAGATAGTCAGCACTAGCCTAACAAGGCTGGCCAACCATCTGGCCTGATTAGCACTGCTCCAGCCCTCTCCATCCTTGCCTAAGGCCACCTTCTTCCACTGACCAAGGCCTGAAGCCTGCCAACCACACCTTCTCCCTCTCCCTGACCTCAACTGTCCAACTCCTCACCAATTCCCAGAGTCAGCATCCGCTTTGGTTCTCCCATCCAGCCCTTCCTCCCCACACCCCTGACCACCACCCTCATCCAGAAACCTCATTCCCTCTCACCCGGATCAGGACCAGAGTTATTCTAGTTGCTCCACTTGACAAACCATTGCCAGACTTTTTCTGACCAAACCCCAGGGCATTCTCTTGTCCAAAAGCCTCTCGAGGCTCCCTAGCTCCTTAGTGTGGTCTTCAAAACCTTATGGATCTAGGTCTACCTTCTCCCCAACCATAGTTGAGTCACAGTTAGCCATGAGCTTGAGCCACACTGAGGATCCCAGCTTCCCACAATACACTTTTGCTTGCTTTCTCTCACTCCATTAGCTTCAAATCCCACCTCTCTTACCATCCCCACGTACTACTTCCTCTAGAAATTATGTTCTCTACCTCTATAGTCACAAATATTTTACCTTTACCTCAAACCTCACAACATTTACTAACCCTTTCAGCACATGCCATATTATGTTTCTGTTCTTGTTCTTTTGGCATATGTATTAGCTCCTCCCTCCACCATCTTTCATTCCTAGGGGACAAGAGCTGAGTTGGGTGGTTTGCTTCCCCTCTACGTGGCTTAGCACAGTTTATAGCATGCGCTAGATGTTCAGTAGAAATGTTTGGATATAGGTGAATGACTTGACCCCACAAACATTCTCTGTCCTATGACACCTACTCTATGCCAAGATTGGGCCAAGCCATAGGGATAGAGTTATGACTAAGATCTGGGCTAACCATGAAAGCAAACTCTAACTGGAATAAAAGCGGGCCACCCTGAGGCCAGTATCAGCCCTGTGTTTCTGCAAAAGAATCACATGCCCCACTCCAGGATACTCTGAAGAGTAAGGTGGGATTTTACCAAATGGCCCTGGAGAAAGTTGGAGAAGGTATAGAGGGGTGAGGAGGAAAATGTATTCTACAGCCTGCAGCAAAATATCCCCAAAGTCCTCTTTCCATTTCTCCATCTGAAACACCTGCTCTTCATGGTAACTGCTTGTCCCATCCTCCACACATCTGTCAGTTTGTCCTATGTGGGGGCTTGTGTATTGCTGTGATGCTGGAAGCTATGTCACTGGTATTCAAATATCAGCAGGGCACCCATGGTGGACGGGTTTCAGCTGAGCTTCCAGACTAAGACAACTAGGAAGAAGGACCTGGCAGTTTACTTCTGAAAAGAATTAGCCAGTCAAAACTTTATGAATAGCAGCAGAATATTGTCTGATATAGTGACAGAAGATGAGCCCCTCAGGTTGAAAGGCACTCAAAAGACGACTGGGGAAGTACTGCCTCCTCAAAGTAGAGTCGACCTTAATGACATGGATGGGTTCAAGATGTCGGGACCTTCATTGGCTGATATGGCACGAATCAAAATGGGAAGAAACAGCTGCAAACATCCATTAATAATAGGAACATGGAATGTATGAAGTATGAATCTAGGAAAATCTGAAATCGTCAAAAATGAAACCGAATGCATAAACATCGATACCATAGGCATTAGTGAGCTGAAATGGACTGGTATTGGTCATTTTGAATCAGACAATCATATAGTCTACTATGCCAGTAACGACAAATTGAAGAGGAATGGCATTGCATTCACTGTCAAAAAGAACATTTCAAGATCTATCCTGAAGTACAACACTGTCAACAATAGCATAATATCCATACGCCTACAGGGAAGACTAGTTAATACGACTATTATTCAACCACTAAGGCCAAAGATGAAGAAATTAAGGTTTTTACCAACTTCTGCAGTCTGAAATTGAGCGAATATGCAATCAGGATGGATGAATAATTATTGGTGATTTGAATGCAAAAGTGGGAAACAGAAGGATCGGTAGTTGGAAAATATGGCCTAGGTGATAGAAACGACACCGGAGGTCACATGATAGAATTTTGCAACACCAACAACTTCTTCATTGCAAATACCTTTTTTCACCAACATAAATGGTGACCATACACGTGTACCTCACCAGATGGAATACATAGGAATCAAATCAACTACATCTGTGGAAAGAGATGCTGGAAAATCTCAATATTATCAGTCAGAACTAGGCCAGGGGCTGACTGTGGAACAGATCATCAATTGCTCATATGCAAGTTCAAGCTGAAGCTGAAGAAAATTAGCACAAGTCCACAAGAGCCAAAGCACTACATTGAATATATCCCACCTGGATTTAGAGACCATCTCAAGAATAGATTTGAAGAGTCGAACACTAATGACCGAAGACCAGATGAGTTGGGAAGGACATCATACATGAAGAAGGCAAGAGGTCATTAAAAAGACAGGAAAGAAAGAAAAGACCAAAATGGATGTCAGAAGAGACTCTGAAACTTGCTCTTGAACGTCGAGTAGCTAAAGCAACTGGAAGAAATGATGAAGTAAAAGAGCTAAATAGAAGATTTCAAAGGGTGGCTCAAGAAGACAAAGTATTATAATGACATTTGCAAAGACATGGAGTTAAAAAACCACAAGGTAAGAACACGCTTGGCGTTTCTCAAGCTGAAAGAACTAAAGTAAAAATTCAAGCCTTGAGTTGCAATACTGAAGGATTCTACGGGGAAAATATTAAATGACGCAGGAAGCATCAAATAAAGATGGAAGGAATACAGAGTCACTATACCAAAAAGAACCGGTCGACTTTCATCTATTTCAGGAGGCAGCATGTGATCAGGAACTGATGGTACTGAAGGAAGAGGTCCAAGCTGCACTGAAGGCATTGGCGAAAAACAAGGCTCCAGGAATTGATGGAATACCAGTGGAGATGTTTCAACAAATGGATGCAGCATTGGAAGTGCTCACTCGTCTATGCCAAGAAACGTGGAAAATAGCTATCTGGCCAGTTGACTGGAAGAGATCCATATTTATGCCTATTCCAAAGAAAAGTGATCCAACCAAATACAGAAATTATCAAACAGTATCGTTAATATCACTTGCAAGTAAAATTTTGCTAAAGATCATTCAAAAGCAGCTGCAACAATACTTGGACAGGGAACTGCCAGAAGTTCAAGACGGATTCAGAAGAGGACTTGGAACCAGGGATATCATTGCTGATGTCAGTTGGATCCTGACTGAAAGCAGAGAATATCAGAAATATGTTTACCTGTTTTTTATTGACTATGCAAAGGCATTCGAGTGTGGATCATAACAGATTATGATAACATTGCAAAGAATGGGAGTCCCAGAACACTTAATTGTGCTCACGAGGAACCTGTACATTGACTAAGAGGCAATCATTCGAACAGAACAAGAGGATACTGCATGGTTTAAAGTCAGGGTTTTGTGTCAGGGTTGTATCCTTTCACCATACTTATTCAATCTGTATGCTGAGCAAATAATCCAAGAAGCTGGACTTCTTCATATAGAAGAATGTGGCATCAGGATTGGAGAAAGACTCATTAACAACCTGCGTTATGCAGATGACCCAACCTTGCTTGCTAAAAGTGAAGAGGACTTGAAGAACTTACTGTTGAAGATCAAAGACTATACAGCCTTCAGTATGGATTACACCTCAACATAAAGAAAACAAAAAGTCTCACAACTGGACCAACAGACAACATCATGATAAACAGCGAAAAGATTGAAGTTGTCAAGGATTTCATTTTACTTGGATCCACAATCAACACCCATGGAAGCAGCAGTCAAGAAATTAAAGGATGCATTGCATTGGGCAAATCTGCTGCAAAAGACCTCTTTAAAATGTTAAGAAAGGAAAAATGTCACCTTGAACACTAAGGTATGCCTGACCCAAACCATGGTGTTTTCAATCACCTCACATGCATGTAAAGGTTGAGTAATGAATAAGGAAGACTGAAGAAGAATTGATGCCTTTGAATTATGGTGTTGTTGAAGAATATTGAATATACCAGGAACTGCCAAAAGAATGCAGATCTGTCTCGGAAGAAGTACGGTCAGAATGCTCCATAGAAGCAAGGATGGCGAGACTTTGTCTCACATACTTTGAATATGTTATCAGGAGGGACGAGTCCCTGGAGAAGGACATCATGCTTGGTAAAGTACAGGGTCAGTGAAAAAAAGAGGAACACCCTCAATAAGATGGATTGACACCGTGGCTGCAACAATGGGATTAAGCATAACAATGATTATGAGGATGATGCAGGACTGGGCAGTGTTTTGTTCTGTTGTACATAGGGTCACTATGCGTCAGAACTGACTCAATGGCACCTAACAACAACAACAACTTGTCCCCTCTCTTCTTCTCTCTTATACCTAAACTCAAAAAGCTGGTTACATCCTGCCTCAATAGTGCTCCATCCACACTCTTCCCCTCTCCTGGGATTTTGTTTTGTTCTGAAGAATTGCTCTCCACACTCTCATATCAAACCATAGAGCCCTTCTCTTGGTTTCCATGTCTGCATCTCCAGGGATGACCTGCACAACAGGGTTCATAGAGAGGCCAAAATGAAAGACCGTAAATCATTTGTTCTCACCACAAATCAATGAAATGCCATGGAGGTTGAAGAGAAAAGTTCCAGAAGAAAAAGAGTTTGGAGGAAGGCCTGAAGAGGGGGTTGTGAGACCACATTGCTCCTCCATCTTCAGTGATGCTCTTCCAAGGCCCCTGTCGTGGATTGAACTGTGTCCTCAAAAAATATGTGTCAACTTGGCTAGGCCATGATTCCCAGTATTGTATGATTGTCCATGAATTTGTCATCTGATATGATTTTGCTATGTGTTATAAACTCTACCTCTATGATGTTAATGAGGCAGGATTAGTTATGTTAATGAGGTAGGACTCAATCTACAAGATTAGGATGTGTCTTAAGTGAATCTCTTTTGAGATATAAAAGAGAGAAGCGAAAAGAGAGTTGCATACTACCAAGAAAGCAGTGCCAGGAGCAGAGTGGGTCCTTTGGACCAGAGGTTCCTGAGTGGAGAAGCTCCTAGACCAAGGGAAGATTGATGACAAGGGCCTTCCCCAGAGCCAACAGAGAGAAAAAGCCTTCCCCTGGAGCTGGCACCCTGAATTTGGACTTCTAGCCTACTAGACTGTGAGAGAATGAACTCCTGTTTGTTAAAGCCTTCCACTTGTGGTATTTGTGTTAAAGCAGCACTAGATGACTAAGACAGCCCCTTCCCCTTGCAGCTTGTGTCAGGCAGCCTCTAAGGTGGCCTTTAAGAAGATCTGCAGTGGTCCCCATCTCCTGGCATTCACACCATTATGTGATCCCTTCCTCTTGAGTGTGGGCTGGACCTAGTGACTCACTTTGAACTATGAAGAACACAGCAGAAAGGATGGGGCGTCACTTCCAAGTTTAGGTTATTAAAAGACTGTCTTCATCTTGGTCTTCCTCTAGCTCACTCACTCTCGCTCTCACTCTCTTGCTCTCCCTGAGATCACTTGGCGTGGGGGAAGCCAGTTGCCATGCCATAAGGTAGCCATTTGGGGAGGTCAACAGGAGAGAGTAAGTGGTCCCACCCACAGTCCAGCCTTGAGCTGACTGAAGCTCCAGCTGCCATCAGGACGTGACTGCAACTTCATATGAGACCTTGAGCTAGAGGCACCCATCTCAGTGACACCCAGACTCCTGACCCACGGAAGCTGTGTAAGATCATAGGTGTTTGTTGTATTAAGCCACTAGGTTTTGGAGTCATTTTCTTATGCAGCAATAGATAACTAATACACAGCTGAAGCCTCTACATGCTTCTGTCCGACTGGGCAAGTTTCAGGAGCACAGCCATCAGGCCAAGAGGACTGCAGCAGACATGCCCAACCAACTGCATGTTCAAATGTCATTGGATAATGTTGCAGTCTTAGTGATACAGCCAGTGCTCCACAGAAAGTCATGGAACTTTTATAGCTGTTACAAATTCTACTTCACAAATCCCAGACCCATATGCAAATGGAGCTCAACCTTTGATAAGCCATTTGGTTTTCCTTTTAGTTAATGAAGTGAAAATACACTAAGATTAAATTGCTAAAATGTTTCACTCTAGTCCCCAGTTAGTTGTAATTAAAAATAGAAATGGAAGAACAGGAAAAGTCACTCGCTGTCTTCTGACATCCTGAGGCACAGAACGGGGAAAGGCGTGGTTCTCCACTCCCTCCGAGTGGAAGTGAGAGGGTGGGGGGGCTGGCCAGGAGCGAACACGAGGGCAGTCCTCCACCTCCACTGGCAAAGGATATACTCTCCTTGCTGTGGCCCCAGAAGCCAGGATGCAAGGAGAAGTGCTGCCCCTGCTCCAGGGAGACACAGTGGGGGAGGGATGAAGGGAGGGGGCTCTCGTTTCTCAATGCCTACACTACTCAGGGCTTCTTAACTTGAGGCCCACAAATACCTAGGAGGACTTGGGTGGGTTTCAGGTGGTCTGGAAATTCCTGACACACAGGAAGAACTCAAATGTATGTGTGTGAGTATATGTGCGAGGTACCTGTGTGAGGTACCTGTGTGAGTGAGACAGAATGGGTGAGGGGGGTGTGTATGCACTTGTGTGTGTGTGTGAGTGTATGGGGGAAGGTGGTATATAGGTACCTGTGTATGTGTGAGAAAGGAGGAACTGGGTGTGTATGTACTTGTGTGTATGGATGTGTGTGTGTGCACAGTGTATAGGTACCCATGTGTGTGAGAGAGAAATGGTGAGAGGATGTTATGTACTTGTGTGTGTGTGAATGTGTGGGTGAGGGTGGTGTATCAGTACCTGTGTGTGAAAGAATGGCTGAATCGGATGTATATGTACCAGAGTGTGTATGTAGTGTGTGTTTGTATGAGCACCACATATATGAAAATAGGTGATGGAGGTGTATATGCACATGTATGTATGTGTCTGCAGTGTATAGTTACCTGTGTAAGTAAGAGAGATCATGGGTGATGAGATGTTTATATAACTCTGTGTGTGTGTGTGTGTGTGTGTGTGTGTGTGTGTGTATTTGAGTGTCGTTAGTTGCCGTTGATTCGATTCTGACTCATGGTGACCCTATGTGTGCAGAGTAGAAGTGCTCCATGGTGTTTTTAAGGCTGTGACCTTTTGGGAGTTGATCACCAGCCAGGCCTGTCTTCCAAAGCAACTTTCGGTGGGTTCAAACAGCCAACCTTTCAGCTAACAGTCGAGCGCTTAACCATTTGCACCACCCAGGGACTCCTATATACAGTACAACCTGTGAAAGCCTGAACCTGTGTAAGGTGGAAACCTGTCAGAGAAGGAAAACTTAAATATTTTCCACCAAAACGAGTGATAGAAAAATGGTAAGAAAGCACTCTGTCAAAGGCAGAAAACTTGCAAGACCCGGAAAAACAAGGCAGTCCCTTCAAGTTCTAGTTCTTACAGGTTTCACTGTATACATATATATATAAATACATACACACACACATATATATGTGTGTGTATGAGGGTGTTTGTGTAAGTATACGAGTTAGGGGGTATATACATGTATGTGTTGGTGTTGAGGTTGAAAACCACTACACTACTGACACAAAGGAAAAGTGGTTCTCAGATTCTGTAATGGTTAGGAATTACCTGAGGAGCTTGGTAGGCAAGTACAGTCCCAAGCCCCACCCCCTGAGATTTAGATTCTGCCATCCAGGGAGGGGCCCAGGAATCTGCATGTTTAGAAAGCCTTTTAGGTGATTCCTAGGCAGATGGTCCGCAAAGAGTCCATCATTGTATGGAATTACAAAGATTCAGAGTGAAGAGGAACTGCAGAAGTCATTATTCCACAGATGAGGAAAGTGAGTCCAGATTGGGGAAGTGGCTTGCCCAAGGCCACACAGCTAATAGATGATAAGGCCATAACCTAAGCATGGTCTCCTGCGGACCAGCTCAGCACTCATTTCACTAATGACAACACTTTTCAAATGCAGGAGGCTAGGGGAGAGATGGAAGACCCTCAACAAGACGGATTGACATGGTGGCCACAACAATGGGCCCAAGCATAGTAATGATTGTGAGGATGGCACAGGACCGGGCATTGTTGCGTTCTGTTGTACACAGGATCGCTATAGTCAGAACCAACTCGACGGCACCCAACAACAACAACAGGGGAGAGATACCATCAGAGCAGGGGTCTTTTCAAAGCCCCCATCCCATCCTGGCCCCTGAGGACCCCTGCCATAGTGAGCATCCCTTTGTGTGTGTTAATTACATGCAAAGAGGGTATTCAGAGGAAGAAGGTCATTGGAAACCAGGGCTCAATGCCATGCAGCATCTCTGCTAGGGCTACTGTATTAAACAGCCAAGGTAAAGGACAAGACAGAAGAATGAGCCCTATGTAGGGGAAAATCCTCTTTGGGGTCCAAAAAATTGTGCCCAGGGGATTTCCTTTTCCAGGTGAGGGTTATGGAGCAATAATCAGGCTCAGGGAGGAGTCTGGCTTGAGAGCAACTGGGCGTAGTCAATGGCGTTCCATGGTGAGACCCTTCAGAGACCTGCTCACAAAAGAGCCGAGTGCTATTTTTAATTCCACCCACACCCAATCCAGCAGCCTCTCCCATTACCCTCAGCCTCTCCCATTCATCTCATACCCGAGCTTTGTCAGAGGCTTTGTCAAAATTGAAGCACACTGTAGCCCCTGCATTCCCTTTATCTACCATGAGAGCCAGGTCTTCAAAGAGTTTCCATGGGTTCTTTTTCAAATGACCTCCTCTTGCTGGGAGCTGAGTTTCCCAGAAAGCTTTCAATTCAGTGCTGGATAGGAGAGGGGGAGGACCTGGGAGGCTGATCCCATAGCCCTGCTGTGGTGACATCCCGAGCTCCCACAGAGGACAGTGTGTGGGGCCCATACTGTGAGTGGTGGTTGTGAGAGGAAGCTCCGTCTGCATCATGCACTGACTGCATCTTCCTTAATTTCCAGTGTCCTCAGCTCCACTGGCACAGCAGCGGCTTAGCCAGTAGCAAGATGGAGCCACCCCTGCCCTACTCACCAATTTATTCATTATGGCCCTGGGAGACACGCAGGGGCCAATGGTGTGGCAGCGGGCACCACAAACACTTGACAAACAGACCGGCTGTGCCAGAGTCCCACGATTTCGCCCCTTCTGTGCTCTTCTCCCAGGCTGCAAGGCAGGTGGCAATCCCAGGACTAAGTGGGAAGGGAGTGATTAGGGCACCTGAAGTCTCCTTTGTAGGTCAATAAATGTTGGGCCAGTGGTAGGAAAGCACGACCTCGAGGGCAGTCACTCTTGCCATCTGCTTTACAAGCTGCAGCACAGAGCTGGTGATTCAGCCTGGGAGTTCCCCACCATCCCCTCTGCTCCAGGTAGGGCTTGACTGAAGCTTGATTTCCAAAGCCCTCTGGCCTTCACTGCCCAGCCCCAACCTTTGAGGTCCCAGAGCCCTGTTCTGGAGGCTTTCCAGAACCTGAGCCCTCTGTGTCCTCTTACCTCACTGCTGTTATATGCTTCTCTGTATGACTATGGTTCTGAAAGCCAAACCAAAAAATGAAAATAAAACCAGTCGCTGTTGAGTTGATTTTGACTCATGGCGACCCCATGTGTTGCAGAGCAGAACTGCGCTCCATTGGGTTTTCTTGGCTATGACCTTTCAGAAGCACTGGGGTAAGGATAGGCAAAGCTGCTTTACTCTCCCATTGGCACCAGACCAGAATCCAGGCTCTGAAGGGAAATCTTTAGCCCCAAGGAGGTAGAAGTAACTGAGGGATATGAGGTCTGGAAGCAAATATTGAGGAAGAGAAGCTCAGTCTTCAAGGCAGGCCCCTAGGTCGGCTTCAGCAAAAGACGCCTTCACCCCTCATGCTTCTAGCCCCATCCACAGGAGGAATCCCCAGAGGCTGAACACCACTAGGCTGAGACAAAGAAGGGCGTAAGGAAGAGTGATTCCTTCTTGGGATCCTTGGCCACATTCACCCACAGCCCTTCCTGTAAATCAAGGTTAGAGCCCTAAGGAACTCATCATCCTAGGACAAAGGAATAGCCTAAGCAAAGGCACTGCCATTGGAGAGCATGGAAGTTTCCACAGGCTACAGCAAGGATCTCAGTCTGTCTGGAGGTCCAAGAAGGACAGGAATGAGAAATTAGGCTGAAAAGGAAGAGGGGGCCAGACTGTGGGGTGCCCTGAATGTCATTTTAAGGGGGTTTGGGCTTTATCCTGAAGGCAATCTGGGGGAAGCCATCCATGGAAGTTTAGGCAAGGGAACGATACAATCAGCTTCAGGTCTGCAACTGGTCTCTCTGGTGGTAGTGTGGAGAACAGACTGCATGGAAGCATGACTAAGGCACAGACAGACAAAGAGGAGACTATGAAGATCATATCAGCATGAGGTAGATGGTACGTGTTTAGGAGGCTGACTTGGCAGCGAGGGCAGTGGCAGAGGGGATGGAGAGCCATTGGAGAGCGTGGGTGTCAAGGACATGATGGGTCATCATGAAAGGTGGACCTGATGTGAGAGAAGGCTTGAATGTGGGGTCACAGATGACTCGAGCTCTGCAAAGAGCCAGGAACAGAAACGACAAACAGAAGAAGAGCCACAGGGGGTGATGATGTGGTTGGAGGAGTTTGGGGACAACAAGAACACAGAGACCTAATGGACCACAGCTACCAAGGCCTCCACAAGACTGAGTCCAGTACAGCTAGATGGTGCCTGGCTACCACCACTGACTGCTCTGACCGGGATCACAACAGAGGGTTCTGGACAGAGCTGGAGAAGGATGTAGAACAAAATTCTAACTCACAAAAAAAAAAAAAGATGAGATTTACTGGCCTAAAAGAGACTGGAGAAACCCCAAGAGTATGGCCCCCAGACACCCTTTTAGCTCAGTGGTAAAGTCACTTCCGAGGTTCATCGTTCAGCGGGGGATTGGACAGCCCCATAAAACCAAATGGGACTAATGAGGCACAGCAGTCCAGGGACAAGGACTAGAAGGCAGAAGGGGACAGGAAAGCTGGTAATAGGGAACCCAAGGTTGAGTAAGGATAGTGTTGATGTGCTGTGAGGTTGTTAACCATTGTCATAGGGGCAACATGTGTACTAACTGTTTAATGAGAAACTATTTTGTTCTGTAAACCTTCATCTAAAGTGAGAATAGCAGCACAACTGGAAGAGCGTAGTCGATGTCACTGAACTATGCATGTAGAAATTTTTGAAATGGTGTGTCTTTGGCGATGTATATTTTCACCAAAAAAAAAAAAAATGTCGAGAAGGGAGAGGGTTGACATGCCTTGGGGTTGTTAACCAATGTCATAAAACAATATGTGTACTACTGTTTCATGAAAAACTATTTGTTCTGTAAACCTTCACCTGAAGTACAATAAAAAAAAAAGAACACAGAGACCTGTCCTGGTCAGTTTGAACTGGAGGGCTCAGCAGCCAGCTGAGCGCAAATGCCTAGCAGGCAGCTGGGAAGAGAGTTCACTGACAGAGCAACCTGACATTGACCGCAGGAGATGACTCAACTCTCAAGCCAGGCAAGACCAACTTCACTGACCCAGAACACCGAGGTTCAGACAAATAGGCTATCCTTGCCTGCCACGTGGTGCAAGTCTTGTGCCATGCAGCCTGCCAGCAATGAGTTCTTAAAACCTAGAATCTACCTCCCGTATGGATGGCTGGAAGGAGATGCATTTAACTTAGGTTTAGAATATAAAATGTTTATACAACCATTTATTCCATTAGTACATTCACTTCCCACTTCAGAACTAAATGTCTCTACTAATTAAATACATTTATTTTAACTGCAGAAGCATTTATTTCCAAAATAAGGACATGTTAATTATCTGCAGAGTGAAATTAACCCCAGGATGCTAATCTATACATTTATCTGCCTGGATATATATTACCCATGGATGCCTGGGTGTGCTGCCAACCGTTTCACAGTGCCACTTGATGCACTCCCGAACACAGGCGCTCTTGCCACCTGGATCCACATCCTTCTTGCTACCCTCTTACTGAGAACTGTGCGGCTGGTGTGGAATGTGAAATTTCAATGTTACCACGCTCACTCCAAACCTAAGAAGGCTAGAGAGTCAAGATTCACAAGCATGTGCCAATATAATTCAAGGGCATTTTTACTGGGAGAGGAGATAACTCTCTCCAATTACCCTGAGGAGTTGTTTGCTCATGTTTTATGAGAACTGACACCTTAATTCTCTTGTCACTGACACTTCCTAGACACAGATACATATCTGAAATTCTCATGATAAGTCATTAGTATTAATTAAGCCACATCAATAGCATAATTTAGCTAGTCAGTCAACATCTTCAGAGAGCTCACAGTGGGGGCAGCCCCAACTCAGAGAACTGGAGAGTTAATAAGAGAAAAGAGAATGCAGCAAAGGAAACAGAGAATGTTCCAGAAGGATGGGCATTCTTGCTTTCACAGCCACTGGGGAGTCACTTGCAGAAACCTCAAGAAGGACGGAACCCCGCTTTTATGATATGACATCTGTTTTTCTCATCTGGCCCCAAAGGGGAGAAGCTTCAGTTAGAGTGGGTTCCAGTATCCCACGGGGAAAGACACATAGAATGCAGTTTGTTCCAGCAAGGATTTGGCAACTCTTCGGGCCAAATTCTGGACTTTGGTCCACCAGGTCTGGTCAGTCAGAAGTGGAAAAAGAGAGAGCCTTCTCAGTTAATAGAATTCCTTCCTCCCTCCCTCCCTTCCTTCTTTCCAGAATATTTGTTGAGCACCTACTATGTTCCAGGCACTGTACTAAGTAGTAGGGGATAGTAGTGAACAAATAAAAAGAGCTGAGGTCCCAAGGAGCTGAGAGCCTAGTGAGTGGAGATGGTCATAAATAAATGAACAAACAGTGTGTCAGGTAGTGAGAAGGGCTATAAAGAAAAACAAAGGGGGAAGGGGGTAAGGGAACAGCAGTGATGAGACGAGATGCTATTTTAACATCAGGTAGTTCCCTTGCAGCATAGAGACATACCAGTCCAATGAGGGGGTTCCCCACACACATGGACACATAACTCTAATGAAGGGGTCCTGTTACGGGTTGAATTGTATCCTCCAAAATATGTATTGGAACCCCAACCCCTACAACTGTGGATGTAATCACATTTGGGAATAGGGATTTTCTTTGTTACATTAATGAGACCATGTCAGTGGAGGATCTGTTCTAAACCTAAGCATTTCTTTGTATTGTACTTTAGATGAAGGTTTACAGAACAAATAGTTTCTCATTTAACAGTTAGTACACATACTGTTTTACGACATTGGTTAACAACACCACAACGTGTCAACACTCTCCCTTCTCGACCTTGGGTTCCCTATCACCAGCCTACCTGTCCCCTCCTGCCTTCTCGTCCTTGTCCCTGAACTGGTGTGCCCCATTAGTCTCATTTTGTTTTATGGGGCTGTGTAATCTTCGGCTGAAGCGTGAACCTCTGGAGTGACTTCATTGCTGAGCTAAAAGGTGTCTGGGGGCCATACTCTCGGTCTTTCTCCAGTCTCTGTCACACAGGTAAGTGTGGTCTGTTTTTTGTGTGTTAGAATTTGGTTCTACATCCTTCTCCAGCTCTGTCCAGGACCCTCTGTTGTGACCCTGGTCAGAGCAGTCAGTGGTGGTAGCCAGGCACCATCTAGCTGTACTGGACTCAGTCTGGTGGAGGCCTTGGTAGCCGTGGTCCATTAGTCCTTTGGACTAATCTTTCCCTTGTATTTTGTTTTCTTCATTTTCCCTTGCTCCCAAAGGGGTGAGACCAGTGGAGTATCTTAGATGGCTGCTCACAGGCTTTTAAGACCCCAGATGCTACTCACCAAGGTAAACCTAAGCACTTCGAGTTATGAGGAGCAGCATAGACACAGACAAGTGAGCACAAATGGGGGTGGAGGAAGATGGATGCCATGTGAAGATTGCTGAGGAATCGAGGAATGCCAGGGCAACAGAAGCTGAAAGAAACAAGGATCTCCCCCCAGAGTCGACAGGGAGAGAGTCTTCCCCTAGAGTCAGTGCCCTGAACTTGGACTTCTAGCCTCCTGAACTGTAAGAAAATAAATGTCTGCTCTTTAAAGCCACCCGCTTGTGTTATGTCTATTACAGCAGCACTAGGTCCTATATATCATACAGATACCCTGGCACCATGGTCACTGACCACCAGAGAGAGCTCCAAAGTCCAAGAGAGTCCCCTTTTGCATCTCCACTCCGAGTCTTCCCTGGAATGATCAAAGCATCGCCCATTGCAGGGACTAGATGAGTTGAGTCCATGTGACTTAATTTAAGTGTAGAGGCTTCTCATATCATTGCTGTGTGTCTATTAGACTGGATATTCTAAAGTGAGCAATGAAGGTCACCCAGACCCAGGAGGCATGAACACAGCATTAGTGATGATTGGAATGCATTCTAACCTTTTAAAAATGCTAGCTGGATGCTGTTGAGGCTCTCGTTATTGTTGTTGTGTGCTGTTGAGTCGATTCCAACTCATAGCAACACCATAGGACAGGCTAGACCTGCCCTATAGGGTTTCCTAGGCTGAAAGGAGCCCTGGTGGCCCAGTGGTTAAAGCACTGGGCTGCTAACCGAAAGGTAGGCAATTCGAACCCACCAGCTGCTCCATGGGAGAAACATGTGGCAATCGGCTTCCATAAAGGTTACAGCCTAGGAAACTCTATTGGGCAGTTCTACTCTGTCCTATATGGTTGCTATGAGTCAGCATTGACTTGATGGCAATGCTTTTTTGGTAATCTTTACAGGAGCAGATAGCCAGATCTTTTCCCCCTCAGAGTGGCTGGTGGGTTCAAACCACCAACCTTTTGGTTAGTAGCCCAGTGCTTTAACCACTGTGCTTACCCATTGCACCACCAGGGCTCCTTGCTGTTGGAACTACACCCAGATGGTCTTCCTAGCCAACTATCATTGTCCAATGCCCACAGAAAGACAGAGGCCATTACTACCTACTTTTTCTTCTGGAGTAGCATCTATTTGACTCTCCAAATTCAAGCTTAAGAGCTTTCCTTTGGGGAACTTCTGGCACCTGATGAGTGGAAGGACAAATAAGGTGGAAATGCAAGTCAGAAGTGATGTTTCTACTTCCTGGAATGAGACATGAGTTGGTCTCAAATTGAGTAAAAGAATTGAACGGGCCTTGATCTTTTTGAAAGTGGTCTAGAAGATGGCTTTCACTAAAATCGAGGGCTTGCAAAACTACATTAAAGAGTTCAAATTAATGACTTAAACCTCAAATCCTGTGCCCCTCTATGCATCCTTGATTGTGGTATGTGGAAGATATCTGGCAAAATAAGGCTATGCATAGGCTATCTTACACATACAATTTTTAAACACACTTAAACAGATCAATGTTACTTTGAAGACTAAGGTGGGCATGATCCAAGCCATGATACTTTCAAACACCTCATATGATGTGAAAGCTGGACAATGAATACAGAAGACTGAAGAAGAAATGATGTCTTTGAATTATGGTGTTGGCAAATATATTGAATATTCCATAAACTGCCAGAAGAATGAATAAATCTGTCTTGGAAGAAGTACAGTCAGAGTTCTCTTTAGATGTACTTTGGACATGTTATCAGGAGGGACCAGTCCCTGGAGAAGGACATCATGCTTGGTAAAGTAGAGTTTTGGCAAAAAAGAGGAAGACCCTCGACAAGATGGATTGACACAGTGGGTGCAACAATGGGCTCAAACATGGCAAGGGTTGTGAGGATGGTGCAGGACTGGGCAGTGTTTCGTTTTGCTGTACATAAGGTCACTATGAGTTGGAACTGACTCGATGGCACCTGACAACAACAACAAAACAGATCGATGTGCTGTACCCTAAGTTCAAGGCACTTGAACTTTGCATTGCTTGGCAGCTAGTGGTTCTCAGGACTAGACTGGAGGGATGGGTATTATCACATATACCTTTGATAAATGAAGGCAGAGCAAAGATTGCCTTCGTGTGTGGATTTCTACCAACTTCAAAGATATCTCATGTTATGAAGGCCCCTGTCCCTTATTGGTGACCATGGAGAATGTTAAACATATGAATTATCTAGAAGACTTAGTCTATGTGGATGACTATTAACTTTCAGTCTGTTCATTTGTTTTTGCCCAACTTCTCCCGCAAGAATGGGTGCTCCATGACAGTTTTGTGTACTGCTTTATTCCCAGTGCCTGAATAATGCCTGGCTCAGAGTAAATACTTGACAAATATCTGTTGCATGAATGAATGTCATGACTGTTTGCAGCAGATCTCTGGGACAACGTGAACCACAGCCCCTTAAGGTACTAGGCTGCCTGGAGAGGGCTGTTTGTTCCTTATTTTTGTTTTTTAATTTTATTGTGTTTCAGGTGAAAGTTTATAGCGCAAATTAGTTTCTCATTCAAAAATTTATACACAAATCGTTTTGTGACATTGGTTGCAATCCCTGCAATGTGCCAGCACTCTCCCCCTTTCCCTTTCCACCCTGGGTTCCCTGTGTCCATTCAGCCAGTTTTCCTGTCCCTTCCTGCCTTCTTGTCTTTACTTTGGGGCAGGTGTTGTCCATTTGGTCCGTATACTTGACTGCACTGAGAAGCATGTTCCTCACATGTGTCACTGTTTGTTTTATAGGCCTGTCTTATCTTTGGCTGAAAGCTGGACTTCGGGAGTGGCTTCAGTTCTGAGTTAGCAGGGTGTTCGGGGACCATAGTCTTGGGAGATTCCTCCAGTCTCTGTCAAACCAGTAGGTCTGGTCTTTTTGTTTTTTGTGAATTTGAATTTTGTTCTACCTTTTTCTCCCACTCTATCCAGGACCCTCCCTCTATTGTGATCCCTGTCAGAGTGGTCGGTGGTGGTAGCCAGACTCCATCTAGTTCTTCCGGGCTCAGGCTGGTGGAGGCTGTGGCTTATGTGATCCATTAGTCCTTTGGATTAATATTTTCCTTGCATCTTTGGTTTTCTTCATTCTTCTTTGCTCCGAACAGGATGGGACCAACAAACGTATCTTAGATGGCTGTTCTCAAGCTTTTAAGACTCCATACCCTACTTACCAAAATAGGATGTAGAACATTTTCTTCATGGAATATGTTATGCCAATTGACCTAGATGTCCCTCAAGACCATGGTCCCCAGCCCTCAGCCCCAGTAACTCAGACCCTCAAGGTGTTTGGATGTGTCTAGGAAACTTCTATGACCTTGCCATGGTCAAGTTGTGCTGACTTTCCCTATATTGTGTGTTGTCTTTCCCTTCGCCAAAGTTAACACTTGTCTACTATCTAGTTAGTGATTTCCCTTCCCCACCCTTCCCCTCTAGCATAACCATCAAATATTGTTTTTTCTGTGCGTAAATCTTTTCTTGGGTTTTTATAACAGTGGTCTCATACAGTATTTGTCCTTTTGTGACTGACTTATTTCACTCAGCATAATGCCCTTCAGATTCATCCATGTTGTGAGATGTTTCTCGATTCATCATTGTTCTTTATTGTTGCATAGTATTCCCTTGTGCGTATGAACCATAATTTATCCATTCATCTGTTGATGGGCAGTTAGGTTGTTTCCATCTTTTTGCTATTGTGAATAATGCTGCAATGAACATGAGTGTCCATATGTCTATTCGTGTGATGGCTCTTATTTCTCTAGGATATATTCCTAGGAGTAGGATTGCTGGATTTTATGGTATTTCTATTTCTAGCTTTTTAAGGAGGCGTCATATCATTTTCCATAGTGGTTGTACCATTTTACATTCCCACCAGCAGTGCATAAGAGTTCTAATCTCCCAGAAATCTTGTCAACATTTGTTATTTTGTGTTTTGTTTTGTTTTTTTATTAGTGCCAGTAATGTCAGGGTAAGATGGTATCTCATGGTAGTTTTGATTTGCATTTCTCTAATGGCTGATGATTGCAAACATTTTCTCATGCGTCTGTTAGCTGCATGAATGTCTTCTTTGGTAAAGTATCTGTTCACACCCTTTGCCCATTTTTTAATTGGATTATTTGTCTTTTTGTAATTGAGCAGTTGAAGTACTCTATAGATTTTAGAGATTAGACGCTTGTCGGATATGTCATACCCAAAAATTTTTTCCCAGTGTGTAGGTTCTCTTTTTACTCTTTTAGTGAATTCTTTTGATGAGCATAAGTGTTTAATTTTTAGGAGCTCCCAGTTATCTAGTTTATCTTCCTGTGTTTGTGCATTGTTGGTTATGGTTTGTATTGAATTTATGCCATGTATTAGGGCCCCTAGTGTTGTCTCTATTTTTTCTTCCATGATCTTTATCATTTTAGGTTTTGTAATTAGGTCTTTGATCCATTTTGAGTTAGTTTTTGTGTATTGTGTGAGCTATGGGTCCTGTTTCATTTTTTTTTTGCAGATGGACATCCAGTTTTGCCAGCACCATTTGTTAAAAAGACTGTCTTTTCCCCATTTAATGGACTTTGGTCCTTTGTCAAAGATTAGCTGACCATAGGTGGATGGATTTATGTCTGGGTTCTCGATTCTGTTCCATTGGTCTATGTGTCTGTCATTGTACCAGTACCAAGCTGTTTTGACTACTATGGCTGTATAGCAGGTTCTGAGATCAGGTAGCATGAGGCCTCCCACTTTGTTCTTTTTCTTCAATAATACTTTTCTTATCTGGGGCCTCTTTCCTTTCCATATAAAGTTGGTGATTAGTTTTTCCATCTCGTCAAAGAATGTTATTGGTATTTTGATGGGTATTACATTATATCGGTAGATCACTTTGGGTAGAATTGACATTTTCACAACGTTGAGTCTTCCTATCCATGAGCATGGTATGTTTTTCCATTTATGTAGGTCTCTTTCGGCTTCTTGTGATAATATTTTGTAGTTTTCTTTGTATAGATCTTTTACATCCCTGGTTAGATTTATCCCTAAGTATTTTATTTTTTCAGGGGCTGTTATAAATGGTATTGTTTTCCTGATTTTCTTTTCGTTGTTCTCTTTGTTGGTGTATAGGAATCGAACTGATTTTTGTATGTTGACTTGTATTGCTTCCTTGTTATACAGTTTGGAGGGCTCATTTTATATGATCCATTTCAAGTTAATTTCTGATTATGATGCTAGGTAGTGGTCAAGGGTCATTTTATACATTTGAATATCCAATTGTTCCAGCATCAGTTACTGACAAGATTATACTTTTGTCAAGATTGTAGCAGTTTTTTTTAATCTTTAGAGCTTTCTTCTTTTTTTTAAATTTTATTATTGTACCTTAGATGAAGGTTTACAGAACAAACTAACTCCTCACTAAATAGTTAGTAAACATATTGTTTGTTACTTTGGTTACCAACCCTACAACATGTCAACACTCTCCCTTCTTGACCTTGGGTTCCCTATTACCGCCTTTCCTGTCTCATCCTGCTTTCTAGTCCTTACCCCTGGGCTGTTGTGCCCCTTTAGTCTTGTTTTGTTTTATGGGCCTGTCTAATCTTTGGCTGAAGGGTGACCCTCAGGAGTTACTTCATTACTGAGCTAAAAGGTTGTCCAGGGGAAATACTGTCTGGGTTTCTCCAGTCTCTGTCAGGCAGGTAAGTCTGGTCTTTTTTGTGAGTTGAATCTTGTTTTTTCTCCAACATTTTTCTCCAGCTCTGTCTGGGACCGTCTATTGTGATCCCTGTCAGAGCAGTCGATGGTGGTAGCCGGGCACCATACAGTTGTACTGGACTCAGTCTTGTGGAGGCTGTGGTAGTTGAGTGTGGTCCATTAGTCCTTTGGACTAATCGGTCCCATATGTCTTTAGTTTTCTTCATTCTCCCTTGCTCCAGACAGGGTGAGACCAGTGGAGTATCTTAGATGGCCGCTCACAAGCTTTTAAGACCCCAGACATGTAGCAGTATTTTTAATAGCACAATATTGGAAACAATGCAAATGTTCATCAATAGAGGACCAGTTAAACTCTGGCACATCCATGCAGTGGAAATCCATGGCAACTTTAAAAACAATGAGACAGCTTTATGTATACTACTTTGAACAGTATATCTAGCTTTAAGTAGACACATAAAATTAATTTTTAAAAAATTATTATAAAAATAAAATTCATTTACATTTCCTTTACTGTGAACTGTCTGTTCATATCTTTTCATTCAATAAGTGTTCATTGAGTTGCTATTGTGTGCCAAGCACTGTTCTAGGCACTGTGGATACAGCAGTGATATCTACTGGGAGGAAACAGACAACAAATAATTAGCTACACATTAAGTCTGATGATGACTATGCATCATGGAGAGAAATAAAGCAGGGTAAGAAAGGTAAGGAGTGTTGAGTTAGAGGGTGAGAATTTTAAATAGGATAGACATAAAAAGTTTTCTCAAAAAGGTGACATTTGAGTAAAAACTTATAGGAGGTAAAGGAGTGGGCCACACAAATATCTGAGAAACAAGCATTACATACTGAGGGAGCAGCAATGCCCTGAGGCAAGAAGTGGAACAGCAAGGAGGCCAGTGTTGCTGGAGAAAAGTGAGAAAGAGCAGGGGGCTAGTAGGAGATGAGTAGGGGTGGACAACACATCATATAGGGCCTTATATGCTACTGTAAGGACTTTGGTTTTCACTATGAATGAGGTAGGGAGCAATTGGGGCATTTTCAGCATAGGAGAGACAGGATTATTTTGTTGATTTGCAAAAGCTCTTCACATATTGTGAAAATTAGCCCTTTGTCAGTTATATGTTAGACATTTGTATTCCCCAATTGTCATTTATGTTTCAACTCTGTGTATAATATTTTTGCTATGTGTTGTTGTTGTTAGGTGCTATTGAGATATTTCTGACTCTTACCGACCCTATGTACAACAGAACAAAGCACTGCCTGGTCTTGCACCATCTTCACAATCCTTGCTATCTTTGAGCCCATTGTTGTAGCCACTGTGTCAATCCATCTTTTCAAGGGTTTTCCTCTTTTTCACTGACCTTCTACTTTACCGAGCATGAGGTCCTTCTCCAAGGAATGGTCCCTCCTGATAACGTATCCAAAGAAAGTGAGACCAAGTCTTGCCATCCTCACTTCCAAAGAGCACTCTGGCTGTACTTCTTCCAAGAGAAATTTGTTCATTCTTCTGGCAGTCCATAGTATATTCAATATTCTTCTCCAACACCATAATTTAAAGGCATCAGTTCTTCTTCAGTCTTCCTTATTCATTGCCCAGCTTTCACATACATATGAGGCAACTGAAAATACCATGGCTTGGGTTAGGTGCACCTTAGTCCTCAAAGTAACATCTTTGCTTTTCAACACTTGAAAGAGGTGTTTTGCAGTAGATTTGCCCAATGCAATACATGGTTTGATTTCTTGACTGATGCTTCCATGGGCATTGATTGTGGATCCAAGTAAAATGAAATCCTTGACAGCATCAATATTTTCTCTGCTTATCATGATATCTTATTGTTACTGTTGTGAGGATTTTTGTTTTCTTTATGTTGAAGTGCAACCCATACTGAAGGCTGTAGTCTTTGTTCTTTGATCAGTAAGTGCTTCAAGTCCTCTTCGCTTTCAGCAAGCAAGGTTGTGTCATCTGCATATCGCAGGTTGTTAATGAGTCTTCCTCCAATCCTGATGCCCCGTTCTTCTTCATGTAGTCCAACTTCTCGGATTATTTGCTCAGCATACAGATTGAATAAGTATGGTGAAAGGAAGCAACCCTGATGCACACCTTTCCTGACTTTAAACCATGCAGTATCCCCTTGTTGTGTTTGCACAATTGCCTCTTGGTCTATGTACAGATTCCTCCTGACCACAGTTAAGTGTTCTGGAATTCCCATCCTTCTCAATGTTATCCATAATTTTTTATGATCCACACAGTCGAATACCTTTGCATAGTCAATAAAACACAGGTAAACATCTTTCTGGTATTCTTTGCTTTCAGCCAAGATCCATCTGACCTTAGCAATGACATCCCTGGTTCCACGTTCTCTTCTGAATGCAGCTTGAATTTCTGGCAGTTCCCTGTTGATGTACTGCCGCAACTGTTTTTGAATTATCTTGAGCAAAATTTCACTTGCATATGATGTTAATGATAATGTTAGATAATTTCCACATTCAGTTGGATCACCTTTCTTTGGAATGGGAACAAATGTTTATCTCTTCCAGTCGGTTGGCCAGGTAGCTGTCTTCCAAATTTCTTGGCATAGATGAGTGGACACTTTCAGCGTTGCATCCGTTTGTTGAAACATCTCAGTTGGTATTCCATTAATTCCTGGAGCCTTGTTTTTTGCTAATGCCTTAAGTGCAGCTTGGACTTCTTCCTTCAATACCATCGGTTCTTGATCCTTCCTGAAATGGTTGAACATCGACCAATTCTTCATGGCACGGTGACTCAGTGTAGTCCTTCCATCTTTTTTTGATGCTTCCCACATTGTTCATTATCTTGCCCATAGAATCTTTCAGTATTGTGACTCAAAGCTTGAATTTTTTCTTCAGTTCTTTAAACTTGAGAAATGCCAAGCATTTTCTTCCCTTTCGGTTTTCTAACTCCAGTCCTTTGCATATGTCATTATAATAGTTTGCTTTGTCTTCTCCAGCTGCCCTTTGAAACTTCTGTTCAGCTCTGTTATGGGCTGAATTGTGTCCTCCCAAAATGTGTGTCAACTTGGCTGGGCCATGATTCCCAGTATTGTGTAGTTGCCCTTCATTTTGTGATATGATGTAATACCCTAAGTGTTGTAAAATTCTAACTTTTATGATGTTAATAAGGCAGGATTAGAGGCAGGTATGTTAATGAGGCAGGACACAGTCCATAGGATTAGGTTGTATCTTGAGACAATCTCTTTTGAGATATAAAAGACAGAAGTGAGGAGAGGGACCTCATTACCACCAAGCAAGAAGTGCCAAGAGTGGAGCGTGTCCTTTGGATCTGGGGTCTCTGTGCTGAGAAGCTCCTAGACCAGGGGAAGATTGACGACAAGGACCTTCCCCCAGAGCCAACAGAGAGAGAAAGCCTTTCCCTGGAGCTGGTGCTCTGAATTTGGACTTCTAGCCTCCTAGACTGTGAGAGATGAAATTTCTGTTTTTTAAAGCCATTCACTTGTGGTATTTCTGTTATAGCAGCACTAGATAACTAAGACAAGCTCTTTTACTTCATCACTTCTTCCATCCACTTTAGCTACTCTACGTTCAAGAGCAAGGTTCAGAGTTTCTTCTGACATCCATTTTGGTCTTTTCTTTCCGGTCTTTTTAATGAGCTTTTTGCTTTCTTCAGAGCTACGGTGGTGTACTGGTTAAGAGCTCAGCTGCTAACCAAAAGGTCAGCAGTTCAAATCCACCAGCTGCTCCTTGGAAACCCTATGGGGCAGTTCTACTCTGTCCTATAGGGTCATTATGAGTTGTAATCGACTCAACAGCAACAGGTTTGGGTTTTTTGTTTTTTTTATTTTCTTCATGTATGATGCCCTTGATGTCCTCCTATAACTTGTCTGGTCTTTGGTCATTAGTGTTTAATGAGTCAAATCTATTCTTGAGATGGTCTCTAAATTCAGATGAGATATACTCAAAGTGGTACTTTGGCTCTCATGGCGTTGTTTTAATTTTCTTCAGCTTTAGCTTGAACTTGCATATGAGTAATTGATGGTCTGTTCCGCAGTTGGCCCCTGGACTTGTTCTGACTAATAATATTGAGCTTCTCTATCGTCTCTCTCCACAGATGTACTTGATTTGATTCCTGTGTATTCCATCTAGTGAGGTCCACTTGCATAGTCACTGTTTATGTTGTTGAAAAAAGGTATTTGCAAAGAAGAAGCTGTTGGTTTTTCAAAATTCTATCAGGCAATATCCCACATTATTTCTATCACCAAGGCCATGCAATACATGTTATGTAATACTTCTTAATTTTTACTTAGTCAAATGTATCCATCTTTGTGTAATGCATAGTTGTTGTTGGCCTAACCAGGACAAATTTCTGCTTCATACAGTAATAGGCCCTAGTTTTTGTTTGGGATCCAAACCTCCTCCTCCTCACTCCGCAGTGTATGCAGGGCCTAGGAGCCTAAAGTATGCCTAACGTGACAGGCCCGGCCATGCCAAGCATTGCATTCTTCAGGCACCACCCCTCTCAACAGAATGACTGGTTTGAAGCAGGTATGTGATCTCAGCTGCTAGCTTCCAGTTCCACCTGCTCCTCTGAGCAAAACAAACTTCACAGTAGGCTGCCTAAATCGCCCTGAGTGTCTACATTTCTCCACCCCATACTTCCTTCATGTATGGACAATACTGATAAGCAACTTCAGGATCTATTATCTGCATCAACCAGATGCCACTGAGTCGATTCCAACTCACCCAGACCCTAATCAGTGGGAGAAACAATAGTCAATGATACCCAAGAAGTTCTCAAATCTAACAATAGCTACTTCATAGAGTTGTTATTAGGAGTTAAGTGAGTTAATATATATAAACCATTTAGAGCCTGCAACAGAGTAAGTACTCAGTAAGTGTTAGTTATTATTATTATTACTTCCTTTAGGGTGGTCTTACATTGTCATCTCCTCCAAGACCATATTAGGCCAATGTTTCTGGTTCCTTCTATTAGGTCATTTTAATTTAGGGAGTAGCTTAGTGTTCTAGGAGACCTCTTTAGGGCCTGAGCAGTCTTTCTTTGATGATAACCTTAATAGAACTACTTTAACTCCAAGTATGTGAAAACGCATTATGTTTGTATGGCCATATGAGAACCTAGATGTTGCCTTTCTATTCTATCTTGCTAATGCCATCTGGACATTAGCCAATTTGTCTGTTTTTTCACTGTCTTTGTACTTTTGGTTTTGCTTTCTGGTAAAGACCTGTTTTTTTCAGATTAGTTTTTGCTTGTGTCTACTTTTTCTAAAACACTATTAAACATTAAAGCTCTTATTTATTTAAATTTATTTTATGCACCAAAAGTTGCATTGAATCTATATATTAATGTAGACTGATTTGACGTCTTTATAAGATTGAGTCATCTGATCCAAAACAGAATGTTTTTCCATATATTCAAATCTTTTACGTCCCTCAACAATTTCCCTCATATTTCTTAAGTTTATTCTGACTTTTTAATCTCTTTATTTTGACTATTTCCAATATGATCTTTAATCTCCTTCTTCTATATCAGGGGTTGGCAACTACAGCCCATAGGTTATATCCAGCTCCCCATGTAGCTAAGTGCCATCAAGTTGGTTTCAACTCATAGTGACCCTATGTACAACAAAATGAAACACTGCCATGTCCTGTGACATCCTCACAATCTTTGTTATGTTTGAGCCCATTGTTGCAGTCACTGTGTCAATCCATCTCATCAAGGGTCTTCCTCTTTTTTGATGACCCTCTACCTTACTGTTATGGATTGAATTGTGTCCCCCCCAAAGTGTGTATCAACTTGGCTAGGCCATAATTCCCAGTAGTGTATGGATGGCCACCATTTTGTGGTCTGATATAATTATCCTATGTGTTGTAAATCCTAACCTCTATGATGTTAATGACACAGGTTAGAGGCAGTTATGCTAACAAGGTGGGATGTAATCTACAGGATTAGGTTGTATCTTGAGTCAATCTCTTTTGAGATATAAAAAGAGAGAATCCAGGGAGAAGAGGGGGACCTCATACCACAAAGAAAGAAGAGCCAGGAGCAAGCGCATCCTTTGGACCCTGGGGCCCTGTCCTGAGAAGCTCCTAGACCAGGGAAAGATTGATGACAAGGTCCTTCCCCGAGAACCAACAGAGAGATAAAGCCTTCCCTGAGAGCTGGCACCCTGAATTTGGACTTTTAGCCTTGGAAACTGTGAGAGAATAAATTCCTCTTTATTAAAGCCATCCACTTGTGGTATTTCTGTTATAACAGCACTAGATACCTAAGACACTTTCCAAGCATGATGTCCTTTCCAGGGACTGATCCCTCCTGATAACATGTCCAAAGGATGTGAGACGAAGTCTCGTCATCCTCACTTCTAAGGAGCATTCTGGCTGTACTTCTTCCAAGACAGATTTGTTCGTTCTTCTGGCAGTCTACAGTATATTCAATATTCTTCACCCACACCATAATTCAAAGGCATCTGTTCTTCTTCGGTCTTCTTTATTCATTGTCTAGCTTTCGCATGCATATGAGGTGATTGAAAATACCATGGCTTGTGTCAGGTGCTCCTTAGTCCTCAAAGTGACATCTTTGATTTTCAACACTTGAAAGAGGTCTTTTGTGTGAACTTTCTCACTATGGTCTTATAACTTCCACCCAGATGATTGGGTGGGACTATGCACATAGGATAATTGTGGCCCACCAAAGGGATTGGTCAGTTTTGCCATCCTGCTGGGCTTGAAATGAGCCACCCCAGAGGTGGGAAAGAGATGATTTGACCACCACCAAGGAAGAACAGTCAGGGGTTGAGAGAACATCCTTTGGACCAGGGATTCCCTGCACTGAGAAGCTCCTGGATCCAGGAGACAGAGAGAGAGAGAATTGTAACAGAATTGTAACGCTAAAGGCAGTGAGAAGCAGATGCAGAGACTCAGCAGCAGGAGATGGTGTGGTGGGCTTCCTGGCCCACAGAGATAGAAAGCTGAGTGCCTTTGAGCAGAGGGAGAGGCATGCCTGCGAGCACAGCTGGGAAGAGGCTGTCCTGCTGGAAGAACTATCTCCTGAGTGTTCCTGAGCCTGAATTGTAACTGTTGCTTCCCTAATAAACCCCATAATCATGAGTATTGTCTGTGAGTTCTGTGTGGCCATTGCAATGAATTATCAAACCCAACAGAGAAGTAGAGAGTGCTGTGGGAGGTTAGAGTTGGTGTCAACATTGGTAAAGATGGCAGAGAGGGGAGGCATATTCGACCTCCGCCTCACAGGAATCAACCTTGGGCTGTTGATCTTGATTCTCCTTCCCCCTTGTGAAGTTAAAGAGGTCAGACTCTGCCCACACACCATTTTTTACAAAGGTAGATAAAAATAAAGGTTAGTAATATATCATATTAATTTGGTTATTTACATCCTCTACAATTACTTATGTTTTGACTATTTGTCATGGACTGATGGACTCCCACTGGATAAAAACTGCTCTAAATATATTTCTAATTCTTTTTGTATTCCTCTGTGTTTTGTTTTGTAAATTTGATGTTACTTGGTGCATAGATGTTCATTGCTGTTAAGTCTTCATTATAGATTGAACCGTGCCATTTTTTGTCTCATTTTTCCTTGAATTCAACATTGTCTGATATAAATTTTCAGATGCCTGCCTTTTTTGTATTCCATTTGCCTTACATGCCTTTGCCCATTCTTTTGGTTTCAATATTTGTAAGTCATTCATTTTATATGGGTACTTATAGTGAGCATTTAATTGAGTTTTGCTTTGTCATACACTATGAGAGTGTCTTTTTCTATATATCGATATGGAAGATATGTTTAGTGTTTGAGTGTTGCAATTTTTTTAAAAAAACATTGCTTTGTTTTGTATGGGATTTCCTTCTATCATTTTAGCGTGTGTAGTCTCTTTTTAGTTCTAATGGTTGCCTTACAATAATTTTATATACTGTACTTAATCCACGATTTATTTAGCCAGTACCTATTGACTCTTAACCAACAGTAATAAATTAAATATACAACCACTTCCAACATCCCCCTCCCCTCAACCTCTTAATTTTGTGAGGTATACTTCTAGTTCTTCTAGTTGTGAACTGCATACATTTAATACATATTTATATATATTTATAACTTTTTAACTTTTATTTCTGCCTTTGAAAATATATTTTGACCCCATCCACTAAGAAAAATAAGAAAACAAGTTTATGTACAGAAGTCACTTTTTTTCCTTTACAACTCCTAACTTATGTTGGTTATTGTAGTATTCCTCCGTTGTCATGGCTGATTACATTTACATTTAGTCTTTTAATGGTAATTCCTATGGTTGTTTTAACATTTAACCTTAGTTCTTCATTTAAGTGGAAAGCGAAAGTTGGAAACAAAGAAGAAGGATCGGTAGTTGGAAAATATGGCCTTGGTGATAGAAACCATGTCAGAGATCGCATGATAGAATTTTGCAACACCAACACTTCTTCATTGCAAATACCTTTTTTCACCAATATAAATGGTGACTATACACATGCACGTCTCCAGATGGAATACACAGGAATCAAATCGACTACGTCTGTGGAAAGAGATGCTAGAAAAGCTCAATATTATCAGTCAGAACTAGCCCAGGGGCTGACTGTGGAACAGACCATCAATTGCTCATACACAAGTTCAAGCTGAAGTTGAATAAAATTAGAACAAGTCCATGAGAGCCAAAGCACAACCTTGAGTATATCCCACCTGGATTTAGAGACCATCTCAAGAACAGATTTGACAAGTTGAGCACTAATGACCAAAGACCAGATGAGTCGTGGAAAGACATCATACATGAAGAAAGCAAGAGGTCATTAAAAAGACAGGAAAGAAAGAAAAGACCAAAATGGATGTCAGAAGAAACTCTGAAACTTGCTCCTGAACATTGAGCAGCTAAAGCAAAAGGAGGAAATGATGAAGTCAAAGAAATGAACAGAAGATTTCAAAGGGCAGCTCAAGAAGACAAAGTACGCATTATAATGACATGTGCAAAGATGTGGAGATAGCAAACCAAAAGGGAAATACAGGCTCGACATTTCTCAAGCTGAAAGAACTGAAGAAAAAAATCAAGCCTCGAGTTGCAATAGTGAAGGATTCTATGGAGAAATATTAAACGATGCAAGAAGCATCAAAAGAAGATGGAAGGAATACACAGAGTCATTATACCAAAAAGAATTGGTCGACTTTCAATCATTTCAAGAGGTAGCATATGATCAGGGACCGATGCACTGAAGGAAGAAGTCCAAGCTGCACTGAAGGCATTGGCAAAAAACAAGGCTCCGGGAATTGACGGAATATCAATTGAGATGTTTCAACAAATGGATGCAGCGCTGTAAGTGCTCACTGGTTTATGCCAAGAAATTCGGAAGACAGCTACCTAGCCAACCGATTGGAAGAGATCCATATTTATGCCTATTCCCAAGAAAGGTGATCCAACAGAATGTGGAAATAATCAAACAATATCATTAATATCATATGCAAGTAAAATTTTACTGAAGATCATTTAAAAGCAGCTGCAGCAGTATAGCAACAGGGAACTGCCAGAAATTCAGGCATTGAGCTCTAAATTCACAAAAGACTTCTTTTGTTAAGATCTTTGAATTCTTAGACAAATATTTGGTCATGATTTTCATCAGGTCCACTTCAAATGTTCACTGTGTGTAGGCTTAGTTTGCCTTTTTTTGTTCTGTTATTTTCCACCACTTTGTGACATTTTTGTACAGATCTTCTACTGATTCCTTTTTCATTATTATTCATCACCGAAAAAGTAGAAATTCTCTTAGCCAGATATTTTCAAAGGGTAGCGTGGAAGAGGTGCCACGGTCACGTCCTGGGTTAGCAGAGGATCTCCATGATTCTTAGTAAAGCCCTTTATGATTCACGGTCTTGTGGGAGAAGTTGGTGTGGTGGGTTGTGTGGATGTGTTTTGTGTTTGAGAGAGAGAGAGTGACTGAAAGGTGGTTTACTCTTTTCTTCTTTTTAGCTCGTAAAGAATGGCAGCTACAAAGCTATTTAACACCCACAGTTTTTCCTTCATATACTTCACATTTACAAAAATGGAGTATTTGTGATTTTTCTCACTCATTTCTACCTCCACTGCCACTTAAAGTATCCAGAAGGATTCATGGCTGCTCCTGCAGCCAAACATGCTCCCAGATCTTCTTGTTCTGAGTAAAGGGTTATTAGATTTTCTCTCAGAGAAGACCATCTACTTTGGAGGATTTTTGTGCTCTCTCATCTCTTCCTAAGATCTGGAAAGGTACCCATACTCTCTTGGAGGACCATTACTTTAGTCCAATGTTCACTGAACTTGACATCCCATCTTCTTTTTGTGGTTGATGATTGTAGGTGATTTCTAGTTTCAACAAAAATGGAGTTTTATTTTTGTGTCTCAATCACTTTTTTCAATATCTTAAAATTAATGTTTGGTAGGAACCTTTATTGTACACTGATATTTGCTTCACTGTAGTCCCTGGGTGGCACAAACGGTTAAGTACTCAACTACTAACCAAAAGGTTGGCTGTTCAAACCCACCCAGAGGCACCTCAGAAGAAAGGCCTGAAGATCTGCTTCCGAAAGGTCATAGCCATGAAAACCCTATGGAGCACAGTTCTCTGAAACACATGGCGTTACCATGAGTCGGAATCAAGTCAATGGCAACTAGTTTTTTTTTTTGTTTGTTTGTTTTTTGTTAGGTGGTGTGGCAGAGACTGCTATCTGTTTATCAGAATCTATTTCCTGTTCTTCTTGGCCACATAAGCAGACTACGTTTCCCAGCCTCTCTTCCAATTACACATGATTGATATTTAGCTGATGCATTGTAAGCACAAGCAAGCTATGTCATTTCTAGGCCTGGCCCGTAATAACCCCCCACATGCACTGTTCTACATTTTCCCCCTTCTGCCTGATTGGGTTGGAGATAACCATGGCAACACTGGAAGCCAAGAGTTGAAGAGGCAGAGCCTCCTTCAACCTGAGCCCCTGAATGACTATGTGGAACAGAGCCCACTGCCAGTCTGGGACAATTCTGGATTGTTACATGAACAAGAAACAAACTTCTATTATGTTAAACCATTAGATGTGTGGGTTTATCTATTACTGCAGGCTAGCCTAAGTAAAATAATATAGTGAGGGAGGCAAGAAAATAAGGAAGCCTACTCAGTATGAAGTTATCCTTAGGGACAAGTTACAAAAATCACAAGATCAGAAACCAGTGCTGGTCGACGCAACGCAGACCAGAATAAGCAGTGGTATGATGCCAGAGGGAGGTGACATGGTTGTGAGCAGAGGACTATTGCTATGGACAGAAGGGTAAGGGCAAGGTAGCCAACCACTGGAACCCTTGAATTAAGGAGGATTGGGACCTAGCTGTACTTAAAATACAAGGAGAAAACGGGGCAGGACAATGAAGGCAAATCACAGACAGAACCAATTGCCCATAGGAGAACTTAAAGTAAAAACTTCCCTTACTTACTTCATGCTATAGGATCCTTCTATATTTAAATAAGACTACATGATCCAGACCTTCTGGAACCCAGAGATGAATGGGAGCAGGTAGCTGACGGGTGGGAAGGAAATGGCCCAGCCCACAGAGTAGCACTTCTGGCCATTGCCATCCACCCAGCTCAAGTCTTCAGAAGAATGGGATCAAGAGGCAATACTTGGAAGCTGCTTCTTCCCCGCAAAGTGGATTGGTGGTTCAGATTTCCTCCTAGTCTCCGTTTCTGCATCCTCTCATTTAACACCTAGTCACTGAATACTGGCCGACACTGCACATTATACTGAGGAGAACAGGAAAGACAGCCACCCGTGAGCAGTCCTGGAAGGGAATTTGAAGACACAGCCCTGCCTCCAGGAGCGCAGTGTCTTCCCTCAGTAATACCCTACTCCCCAGCAACCTGCGGTGGATTTATTGGGAAGCAAATGAAAATTAATCTAAATGGTCCTCATTTGCAGGGTCCCTGCCAAGGCTCTGCACGCGATTTTGTATTTGCAATTTTGAATTCTTTTTCTCAAAGCGGCCCCCTAAATTATATACGCTTCAAGCCCTCTGAGTCTGGATCTGCCTCCTGGAAGCCACATAGCTTGTTCAGAAATAACTTCCAGGGCCCATCAGGTGCTGGAACAGCCATGGCAAGATATTTAAATAAAAATGCAGAGAATCTGAGAGCCTTCCTGCTGAAGGCTTTCGGCTTGACTGCCAGAAAACGGAAAGCGGACCATCGCCATCTGCTGGCCGAAGTCGAACACTGCACCATATTGCCTTGATTGCAGACATTGGGCTTTGTTTTCCTTTAAGTGAATAAATAAAATCAATCAAGCAACATCATATGGCGTTAAGAAAACAGGAGGAAGACTCACAGCCTCACCCCTACAACAAAGCCATCTCTTTCATTCGGGGAATCTTTCCAATCCCTGTTCACAGGCACTCGCATTTTTTACATGGGGTTACTAGATGGTCTTGCTTTTTTTTTTTTTTTCCCACAGATTATAAGTATCTTACATGCTTCTTGGAGCCCTGGTGGCGCAGTGGTTAAGAGCTACGGCTGCTAACCAAAAAGTCAGCAGTTCGAATCCATCAGCCACTCCTTGGAAACCCTGTGGGGCAGTTCTACTCTGTCCTATAGGGTCGCTATGAGTCAGAATCAACTGGAGGGCAACAGTATTTTTTATGTTGCCTTCAAGGAGCCCTGGTGGTGCAGTGGTTAAGCGCTTGGCTGCTAATGAGAGGTCAGCGGTTCAAACCCACCAGCTGCTCCGTGGGAGAAAGATGTGGCAGTCTACCCCATGGGGCAGTTCTACTCTGTCCTATAGGGTCTCTATAAGTTGGAATCGACTAGACAGCAACAGTTTTGGTGTCTAATGGGTTTACGTTGCCTTCAGAGCCAACTGTTTTCACTGCAACATCATATGTCAGCGATAGGAGCCCTGGTGGTGCAAAGGTGGAGTGCTCAGCTGCTAACTAAAAGGTTGGCAAAAAGTTGGCAGTCTAAACTTACCCAGCACTTTTGCAGGAGAAAGATGTGGCAATCTGCTTCTGTAAAGATTACAGCCTAGGAAACCCTATGGAGCAGTTCTAATCTGTCACATGGGTCGCTATGAGTGGGGATTGACTCGATGGCACCTAACTACAACAGCGTGCCAGCGATGGGCCTGGAGAAACGCCCGTAGTCCTCTTTAGGTAGCTTCCATGTTGTCAGTTTTATAAATAATGCTGCAGTGGCCACCGTGGCGTATAGAGCTTTGTCTTTTCAAGGAATTACTTAGGGGGTATTTTCAATCGCCTCATAAGCATGCAAAAGGTGAACAATAAATAAGGAAGACTGGAGTAAAACTGATGCCTTAGAATTATGGTGTCAGTGAAGAATATTGAATATACCATAGAACAAACAAATCTGTCTTGGAAGAAGTACAGCCAGAATGCTCCTTAGAAGGGAGGATGGTGAAACTTCATCTCACATACTTTGGACGTATTATCAGGAGGGACCAGTCCCTGCAGAAGGACATCATGCTTGGTAAAGTCAGTGAAAAACAGGAAGACCCTCAATGAGATGGATTGACACGGTGGGTGCAACAGTGGGCTCAAACATAACAACAGTTATGAGGATGGCACAAGTCCAAGGCAGTGTTTTGTTCTGTTGTACAGAGGGTTGTTATGAGTCGGGCCCGACTTGATGGCATCTAACAACAACAACATTTAGAGGGACCGAGGGAGACCAAATCCTATTCTCTAGCCTGGCTTAGGGGAAGCAAGATTCCAAAGGACAGAGCAGCTGGACCTAGAGTCAGAGCTCAGCACATGCATGTTGGATGAATGAGTGAGTGAGTGAGTCTGTCCCACAGTCAGTAAATAACATTCACAGCAACCGCAAAAGGTTGCTCCTGGAACTTTCTAGTGTGCCAGTCTCACCGCACTCTCACAAACATGGACAATCATCTTTCGCTGGCCGGGGCTGTGGAGCTGAGTGGTCAGGAAACAAGAGGAGGCACGGAGCAAAGGGGCTTGGCTAGGAGTCAGGGGACTCTACTCTTCTTCTAAACTGAAGGGTTAAAATAGTTGCTCTCTGAGGTGCTTCTAGTGCTAGAGCTGCCTGGGTTTATAAGATGAGACAGTCTCGGGACTTGTGGAGATCACTAGGCATAAGAAGGCCTGGGGAGCCCCTTCCTGCACCAATCATGCCAAGACTAGACCTTGTAGTAATGTCATCCTTTTATACAGGGGAAAGGACAGCATGGGCCACAGGACAGCTTGTTGCCACCTCAGGAGCTAGGGTGTAATTCCAGTGCTCATTCTCCAGGGAAGTAGCTGGCAGAGGGGAGGTGTTGGCACTGCTCTCTGTCCACTAGAGAGTGCACGACTTCACACCAGGCACGGGGTGGGGAGGGGCCATGCCACCACTGACCACACCTCAGCCCACTTCCACCAGCCTGCGGTGAGTTACTAAGCTCAAAACCCAACTTGGCGCACTTTCCAAGTCCCATGTCAGGCCAGGCCAGGCCAGCCTCTGGAGAACTCCAGAGAGAAGGCAAGCATAGTGTTTGTCCCCAAGGAGTGCACAGACTACTGGAGGAGATGGGCACACACCATGAGTATGGATGCCCAAACAGAATGTGCTGAGTTCTGGAGAAGCGTGCCAAAAAAAAAATAAAATTCAGGGAGAGATTCATTTAGACAGACAGGGAGAGATGGACCAGGATAGCTTCCTGAGGAAATGTCACTCGCAATGGGTTTTTAGTCAAGTTGGGTTTTGACGGAAAGCAGTAAGAAAGGGCAAGGTGAAGGGTGGTCCTGTCGGAAAGCCCAGTGTGAGCAAAGCCTGTACGCAGGGAAGCAGGGGGTGCTGTGCCACAGAGGAGAACGCAGCTTGGCCAGCGCCAGGGATTTGCAGAAGGCCCTCCTATCCACCAGCAGGCTCTCCTGCTTGGCGGGAGTCCACTGTGGTCGGAAATGGAACAAATCAAACAGAGTCCTGTTTGGGGTTTGGCCCAACCATGGGGCCAGCTGTTGTCTGTGGCCTCCAGCACCCTTAGCTGTGCCTTCCCCTGGTGTCGTCAGAGTCTCTGAAGGCAGTCTTCAAGTCGTGCCAAGACAGATGCACGTTAGGGCCTCTGTTTATTTGTTTGAAGAAGACAGAAGTGAAAGAATGCAGTCTCCTGAGAAAGGGCAGAATAGGGCTGGTCCCTGAGGACAACGAGGCTGCTCCGCCATGACTGCTCCGACTGTGCAGCAGGGCCTGGGTCCTCACAGCTTTTGGCTCAGTACCCCTGCTGCCAGACCTGATGCTGCCCATATGGTCAGCTCAGATGTGCAACACTCCTCGGTTTTTATTATTTGAGCAATATAATCATTATTGCTCTCGTTACCCAAAATCATATAAACACCCATTTAAGAGTAATGTAAGACTCATTTTTCTCTTTTATTTGATGAGCTAACCTTTCTGTTTGGCTCTTCTAGTGGGAGGGGCAGGCAGTGGGCAGCAGCCTTCCTCAGCACACTCGCTCCTCAGCCGCACACCCCACAGACCCGACAGCGGCAGGGAGGAGAAAGCACCCACTGAGGGGCTCAGGTGGTGGAGCCTGGGCAGAAGCTCCACGTCCTGACATCCGGGAATATCACCCATCAGAAGCCATCACTCCTTAGGCCAGCTGCCTGTGACTGGATCAGGAACAGCAAACAGGAAATCATCTCATTTTCCAATTCGGAACAATTGGCAGTAGCTTCTTGGAGTGCTGTGTTGAGAAGGACTCTGTATGAACATGCCTTCCCCAGACCAGATAAAGCTTTCAAGATCTGTGGTTTTAGAAAGTCTTGGTTGAGTGGTCGTTGGTGAAGGATTGGTAACAGCCATCATTGACTAAGCATCCACTATGTACTAAGCCCTGTGGCCACTCCCTCTGTGTCCCAGGGCACCCTCTGTGCATGACCGTCTCCCCATACAAAGCTCTATTAAACCAAAAAAACCAAACCCACTGCTGTCGAGTCCATTCCATCTCATAGAGACCCTATAGGACAGAGTAGAACTGCTCCATAGTTTCCAAGGAGTGTCTGGTAGATTCAAACTGCCAGCCTTTGGGTTAGCAGCCGTAGCACTTAACCACTACACCACCAGGGTTTCCAAAGCTCTGTTAGTGCACTGCTAATACCTTAGGCCCATCCCCTGTCACTGCCTTTTGAGAGCAGGCACCACATTCCATTCCTTGGAACCCCCAGAGCCCAGCTCTTGGCCTAGCCCAGCGCAAACTTGCAGGGAAGAGTCCCTTGAGTCCACTCTAGGAGGGCTGGGCCCACAGACAGGCCTCATTTTGATAGGGTCTTTGCAGATATAATTAGTTAACACGAGGCCATGCTGTCGAGTTGATTCATAATCGACCCTATAGAGTAGAACTGCCCCATAGGGTTTCCAAGGCTATAATCTTTACCAAAGCAGACTGCCACATATTTCTCCCATGGGAAGATTTTTCTCCCACAGAGCCTCTGGTGGATTCGAACCACTGACCTTTCAGTTAGCAGCCAAGCACTTAACCACTGAGATATCAGGGCTCCTTAGGCCATGGATTAAGTGGGTCCACAGTGGTTAAGAGCTCAGGCTGCTAACCAAAAGGTCAGCAGTTCGAATCCACCAGCCTCTCCTTGGAAACCTTATGGTGTAGTTTTACTCTGTCCTCTAGGGTCACTATGAGTCAGAATCGACTCAATGGCAATGGGTAATCGAATGACTGGTGTCCTTATAAGAAGAGGGAAATTTGAACACAGAGACACAGACACACATAAGGGAGAAGTCCATGTGAACATGGAGGCAGAAATTGGTATGATGCAGCTACAAGCCAAGGAATGCCAAGGAGTGCCAGCAACCACCAGAAGCTGAAGAGGCAAGGAGGATCCTCCTCCAGAGCCTTCAGAGGGAGCATGCTCCTGCCGACACATTGATTGTGGACTTTTGGCCTCCAGAACTATGAGACAATAAATTTCTGTTGGTTTAAGCTACCCAGTGTGTGGTACTGTGTTACAGCAGCCCCAGAAAACTAATATACCCAGGCTAGAACACATTCTTCCTGACCCACACACTCCAAGCACATTGACACAAGTCTATTCATCCCCGAGAGCTCTGCTAGAGGGGATGCGCCCAGGTGCCCTGATGAGTGACAAAGGAAATAAGAAGGCAAATATGTAGTCAGAGGCCAGCAATGAGCAGTGAGGTCACAAGAGCCTGAAAGGCTTTCTGAGGGAGGGGGAGAGAGGTGCTAGAAAGAGAGTAGGGAGGGCAGCCTTGCCACTTTGATACCTGCTGTCCTGCCCCTGCCTCTCTGGGTTGTTGGGGAGGAAATGGGAAGAAATGTGCTTCCCTGGCAGGAAATCACGTGTGACTAGCATTAGTGCAGCACGAGTGGTGGCATATGCCATTGGGTCGCATCACCCTGCCCCCACATGCCCCATGTGCTCCCCAACAGGTATAACCGTGTGTCCAGGAACATGCAACAAGAGACCACCTCAAAGACATTAAACTTCATAAAGTGTCTTATTTTTCTAGTGCTGCCATAACAAAGCACCACAAAGTGAGTGGCCTTAAAGAACAGAAATTTGTTGTCTCACTGTTCTGGAAGCTAGAAGCCCAGATCAAGGTGACAGCAGCGCTATGCCCTCTCTCTGTGGGCTCTTGGGGAAGATCCTTCCTTGTCTCTTTTAGCTTCTCATAGCCCCAGGCGTTTCTTGGCGTTCTTTTGCTGCTAATAAATGCATCTGCCTCCATTTTCACATGGTGTCGGTCTTTCCCCTATGTCACTCTATTTCCATGTTTGTTCTCCCCTTTTATAAGACGTCACTCAGAAGGAACTAGGATTAAGACCCACCCTACTCCGGTATGACACCGTTTAATTTAACTGATAACATCTTCAAAGAAAGACCTTATTTCCCCAAACAAGGTCACATTCACAGGTACAGAGGTTAAGATTTCAATATATGTTTTTGGGGGGACACAATTCAGTAGATAACACTGAGCTAGAAGACCTTCCGGCTCTCACCTTCTATAGCTTCATGATTGTCCACAGAATAATAGCAAGTGAAGTTTTGCTTAAACCTGATTGCGTGTATGGAGTGTCTGAGGCTCAGAGAGAAGAGACTTAACCAAGGTCACACAGTGAGTCACAGACAGAACTGGAACTTGATCTCCAGTTTCCAGCATCTGATAAGAACTCCTGGACCATGGGGACGGCCAAACCCAGTGTTCTCTCTACCATTCTACCTTCTTCCTGGGATGCCAGCTTGCTGCTCTTGCTAGGAAGGTGGTAGCAGATTTTCCCGCCCTACTTGGACCTGGAGGATTGTCAATACGGGCTTCCTAGATACACCCCTTGCTCCAAAGAAGGGACTCTTGGGGGGGCACTTCCCGTGTTGTATTGAAGTATGAGCTTTGCACGTCCCCTTCACTGACCTCCACACCAGGATGATTGTCAGACAGCCATTTGACTAAAAGATAGCCCTTGTAAATGCTTCTTCAGCAAGACCTGGGATACACAATTTGTCTGGGGACACTTGCATTTGTCACCTTTCTCACTGCCAACTATTATTAAAGGCATTAAAATAGACCTAGAGTAACTATTTTACCATTAACATACAGATGGCTTTTAAGTTGTCTTAGAGTAAAAGAAAGTGTAAGACTGTTCAAATGTAGGAGGTCAAGCACCTAAGTGAGTGGCTGTCCCATTTTTTAAAGTACCTAACAATTTGCATGTAAGAGATTTCATGCAATGAAAGGAATTGAAAAATAAAGGTGAGAATAATGTTTATATTACCTTTCTAAACCACAGAATATACTAGAGAACTGAAACGTTGTACTAGCACAATGCATTTTTACAAGCTCCCCACTTTACATTGGCTTTTAAATAATACCTCTCTGAGCTCCATCATCAGAAATTCCTCAGGGTCATCCTGATTTAAGGTCTAATGAGGAAATGGAGTTGACAACCAATTCATCGACATGCTCATTAACATGTGTCAAGCTAGATGGCAGGTCCCACACTGCGTCCCTTATACTTGACCTCCTGTGTGCTTGGCAACAACACCATGAGGCAAATATTAACACCATGTTACAGCTGGGACAACTGAGGCCCAGAGAAGTGAACTCACTTGCCCCAGGTCACACAGCTAGTAAGTGGTAGAGCCAGGATTTGAACCGAAGTCTGTGCTCTTTCTTCTGCTGCTATCCAATCACCAGCCAACAGTAGCCACATGTGGCTCTGCATAGACTGCCCTGGGGAATCAATCACTTGGCCAGGGCTTCCTTCACCTTTGTAGGCCATGAGGGACCAGGTCTCATAGCCACATAAATGCTGAAATGCCTCTGCATATCATCTCATAGCTAGTCCCATTGACACATGCGCCCAACATTTCCATCCAATGAGACATGGAGGGTGGGGATATTCATTTGTGAGAACAGGCCTGCATCACCTTCCAAATGGTGGGCTAGCATGCCCTGCGGGGGCAGCCTGACTCCCTGACTTATCCTCTTCTCTGGATTAATGCCTCCGAACACCTCGTACCTGGGAGTGCACAATAAATACACATTCAATAAATACATAATAAATGAATCAATAAATGAGAGAAAGAATGAATGAATGAATGAGGAGGCTACTGGAGTCCCCCTTGTCTTTTATTCTTTGAATTAAGTTTCCAGAGCTCTCTCACCCTTCCCAGTCCATGGCCAGCAGCTTGGGTTTGCCCAACCCAACAAAGACCTAAGGCCAAAGAGGTCCTAGAAGTAGAGAGAAGCAAGGAAGATTCAAGAAACTTTGCATTAAGACCAGTCAAGTTTTGCCATTTTAATCCTAGGCCCCAGGTTCACCAGCAAGGCCTTTTTCTCAAAGTTGGTAGTTTTCTGGATGTCTAATTATAAAAAGTCTTTAGATGTAAAGAAATCTATATAAAATTTATTCAGCCTACATACAGCTAAGATACTTCAGACACATCATGATGGTGGTGGAAAGGGTGCTACTAGGGAAGGGTCTCTGACGGTGAGCTGGAGGAGATAGAAATGGAATGAAAAGTTTTAGGAATGAATCAAAGTGCAGTTTCAGCAGAATCCAGGGCCTCCAGCCCCCAGACCCTTTATAGAAACAGATGTGGTTGGAGCAGATTTGCTGTGTTGATGAGTTCACTCATTACAACTTGGGCAACATGGGCGAGACAACATGTTCTCCTGGCACAAATGCAGATCTTGGATTATCTTCCCTCCCTGTGGGTAGAAATCATTTCCGGAAGAAATGGAAAACATCTGGGGAAAAACACAACCCAGCGGTGAACATCAGATGCCATCCCCCAGATTAGCTCCTGAGATACATTTCCCGAGGAAGAACAATACGTCCTTAATGCAATTAGATGACAATATGGCAAGCCAACCAAGAAGCTAAAAAGCTGAGGTCTCTCACGAAGTTCTAAGTGGCTTTGTATCCGCTGGTTTAACTTTCCACCAAGATTTTAGGAGTGTGACATTGAAGCCTATGAATTTAGATAGCTCATTGGTTGTGGGACACTAACCATGCTCCGGTATCAAGTATGTTTTTAGATCTCCCAAACAGGAGGTGAATTCAGGTAGAGTATCATACGTTACTACTTACTGCAGACTCGGACACAGCTCTGAATTTCTATTACAGTCTTATCCATAACTTTCAGACTTCATTAATTTGGGGAGAGTTATGGTTTGGCTTTGGCTTTTTTTTTTTTTAAGGGGTGTGTGTGACAAAAAAATTATGTCTTCAATTTGTAAAAGCAAATACCTACGTGGGCCCTCTGCACGGCCACCGTGAGCAGCAGACAGTCTCATTGATGGGGTTAATTGCCATTTTAAAATCATTCACTGCCTCCAGATTGATTCTCCTGTTTTTTGTCTTTATACAACATTACGGTGTCTCACTCTAATTATTCAATGCTAAGTTCAGATTTCTGAAGCAGGAGACTGGAGTCAGAGGAAATGGTGTTTGATTTGTTGCCATGGAAACATCTCGCTGTAGATGGACTCTAATCCCATGACAACTCTCTCTCTTAACAACCATTTTTTTCTGACATAATAAAAATCTGATCAAGGTCAGATTTAATAACCATCTCAATTCCCCGACTTTCCCCTGTATTTGGTGTCAGAGTGTCATTTTTGACAAAGAGATGCTGAAAAGGACTTCGGCTTGCTTACCGTATAAAATTATTGTTTATGCCTTTAAATGCATAATAAACCTGGCTCTGTGTCATATTAATTTTCAGCCATACCTTTTGTGATTGTGTAATTTCTGCATTAAAAGAAAGTTACTTGTAATTGTTTGCACTGCATTGGCAGATGTTAACATTTTGTGCTGCATTGTTCTTGCTAATACATACATTAGGGGTATCAATAAAGCTTATCGTTTGCCAACAAATGGTGTTTACAGTATTAACAAATGCTATGACCATTTATCTTTCCGTTTGCACTGTAATAATTTTCTGAACTGATTATCATGCAAGCATGAAACTCACTGAGACAGGAACTGTGCAATGCCACACTGGAAGAAAATGCTTCATATTAGAGAAAGGCAAATAAAAAATGGCCTGTTGTGTGACCTGAAGTCAGGACCTCCCTCTCTCCGGGCCTGGGCAGCCTCTTCTGTACAAGGAGGGGTAAGAACACATGGTCTCTAACAGCCCCTCCCGCTTGGGCGGACCCTGATCTACACTGGCCCACCAGGCAGAGGTCAGATGCTCCTGGGAGCCTACCTGGCCCCTCCCATTGACCTGTGATTGACTTTCCTACATGTCTTGCACCTGGCACTTGGCCATCCCAAATGCTTTTCACTGGCTTCATTGTAGCCTCACGTACTCACTCTGTAAAGGGGAAGGAGGGCCGGAGGGTTAGTCCCACCTTATAGATGAAGAGCCTGAGACTCAGAGAGGTTAAGTTACATGCCCAACATCACACAGCTACTGATTAGTAGAGCTAGGTCTCAGATCCCTCCTACTTCACACTGCCAAGGGCATCAGGTTAGTAAAACATTGCCCAGGTATACAGATGAATCCAACTCCTTTCATAGTCAAGATTTTGAATCCAAGCTCTACCTCTTACCACTATGTGTCCTGGGGAAGTTATTGAACCTCTCTCTACCTCAGTTTCCTTATCTGTAAGAAGGGGAAGCTGACGCACTACCTCACTGCGTTGAAGGGAGGATTAACTGTGCTTAACACAGAGCCCAGCACACATGAGGTACTCATAACTGTAGTGATGATTAGCATCATCATCACCCAGTAACCACCAACTAACCACCCACAAACTAACTAAGAGCAGTGGTGGTTTGGTGGTAGAATAGTCTCGCCTTCCATGCGGGAGTATTGGGTTTGATTCCCTGCCAATGGACCTGAAGCGCATCCACCACCCTTCTGTCAGTGGAGGCTTGTGTGTTCCTATGATGCTAAACAGGTTTCAGTGGAGCTTTCAGACTAAGACAGACCAGGAAGAAAGGCCTGGGGATCTACTTCCAAAAATCATCCAGTGAAAACTCTATGGAGCAAAATGGTCCGATCCCCAACTGGCCATGGAGATGGTGCAAGACCAGACAGCATTTCATTCCATTGTGCATGGGGCCACCATGAGATGGGGGCCAACTCAAGGGCAGCTAGCATCAACTGACTAACCACCCACTAACCACTCCAGATGTAGCCTGGCCCACTGCCAGGGAGTGGGGGTCCCTCATGTTAACACACCCTCTGACCCTGCCTTCCCGGCAATTGCTGGAGATTCAGGGGCTTGCTCTCCCCTCCCCAGGCTTTGGGGCACTCGTCATTCCCAGTGACTACAAATCTTACAGAAAAACATCAAACATAAAATAAACCAGATGCCTACATGCTTAAATCATTCCATTCCTTGACAGTCATTCTGTAAACATGGTTCTGATCTCCCTTTAGACATAAGGGCCCCATGATTTGTGTGACAAATGTAGCAGATGCAAATATTTTTCTTGCCTACTTTTCTGCTTTCCTTCTACCAGTCATCAAAGCTTATTATGCTGAAATCTGTGAAAGAGGTGTTCTCTAGAGCCAAGAGTCATCATAAGGCCAGGTCACCAAGAGCCCATCCATCTGGGCAGGGGATTTTCTCCCAGAAGACTTCATTCATTCTGCAGTTCTGTGAATGCCTAAATGTTCTGCCCCAGTGCAAGTCTTGGAGTGGTGCTGAAGGAAGAGGATCAACTTGTCACTGCTTAAGAGGACACAGATTCATCTCACTGCCTCCGAGCAAAAAAAAAAAAACCTAGCCCTGAGTACTCTCAGTTGTTTCTTATACTCCTTGTTTGGGGGTGGTGAAGTTCCAAGGGACAACCAGTAAAATAACAGTTGCCACGGAGTTGATTCTGACTCATGGTGACCCCATGTGTGTCAGAGTAGAACCGTATTCCATAGAGTTTTCAATGGCTGCTTTTTCTGAAGTAGATCACCAGGCCTTTTTTTCCAAGGCACTCTGGGTGGACTCGAATCACCAACCTTTTGATTAGCTCCCAAGTGCTTAACTGTTTACACCACCCAGGGACTCTGCCAAGCGACAAGAAGTCCTCAATTGTAGCTCTGGGGCCTCCAGGACTTGCTCATACAAGTCTCTTCTCCCTCTTTCCCATCCACTCCCCCAACATACCCAGCTCAGCATGAATGGATTGGACTAGATGGCTTCCAATGACCCCTCCTGTGCTGGACACAAGTCTGGCTGGCAGGACTCTGTAATTGATCTGAGGACTGCAGACTCAAGCAGGGGCAAACACTGAGTCACCATTGGTAAAAGGAGCCAATAAAGAAAAAGGTTAAACAAGAATTAAACTGTTCTACAGAACTACCGTCAAATTTTTGCTCTCTGAATGTTAGAGCAGAGAGTACACTGAACTGCAGGCAAGATATTCAGTGACTTGCACTCTCTTAAATGGCCATAATAATACCTTCCTCTATGGTGTGATTTGAAGTGATCAAGTTAAAGGTGTGACATTAGGCTCCAGTTGTAACAGTACCAAAGAGGGGTCAAGTGGAGAGATGAGATTTCCATTTCTCTCCTGCCTCCTGGTCAGGTCTCCCTCATTGGGCTGACTGGTTGGCTATCCAGTCTGATTAAAGTAGAACTGTTTCCTAATATCCTCCAAGTTGGTCCCCTCTCCATTTCCTCTGCTACCACCATAATTCAAGCCCTCCTCACTTCTCTCTGGTCACTACACCAGCCCCCTTGCTAGTCTCCCTGCCCTCTGTCACTCTCCCTCCAGCCCTGCCACCAGGGAGAGCTTGCTAAAACACGAATCTCTTAAAAATAAAATACAAACATAATCGTGTCTCTGCTTTGCATGAAATCTTTCATCAGCTCTCTACTGACTTCAGAAGGAAGTCCAGTGGTCTTAAGTGGGGGCCTGCTAGGCCCGCCTGACCTGGCCCAACCAACCTCTCATAACTCAACTCTTCTCTTCTCCCATGTGCCAAGTCATATTACCCTCTGAGTCATTCAACAATTAATTCATTAATTCTCTTCCCCTCTCCCCTCAATCTCTGGCAAAAGGGACCTCTGGCATTAATTAAATCCCATCTGTGGTAGATTGTCTGCAAAAATGACCACCAACAATTTCTCCCATTCCTGTACGCACATGCCACTCCTCTCATTAACAGGTTTAATCTCTTTGCCCTCCCCTTGAATCTGGGATAGAACCTGTGACTTGCTCTGGTCAATAGGATGGGGCATGAGTGACACTGTGTGACTTCCAGGCTTAGGCCTTAAGAGGCCATGGAAGCTTCTGTTTTCGCTCTTAGAACACTCTTGCCACCATGTAAGGAAGCTCGGTCTAGACTACTGAATAATGAGAGAACACATGAAAAGAGAGGCCCTGAATCCACATGGAGAGAGAGAAACCCTCATCCCAGCATCCGAGTTGAGCCCAGCCCCAGATGACCCACAAGCTAAATGCAGACACATGAAAGAGCCCAAGCAAGATAAGCAAAAGAATCACCAAGCTAACCCACAGAATCGTGAGAAATAATACATCTTGGTTGTGTTAAGTCACTGCGTTTTGGGGTACTTTGTTACCCAACAATTTAAAAATAAAACCATTGCCATCGAGATGATTCCAACTCCTAGTGGTAGGACAGAGGAGAACTGCCCCATCGGGTTTCCAAGGAGCACCTGGTGGATTCCAACTGCTGACCTTTTGGTTAGCAGCTGTAGCTCTTAACCACTATACCACCAGCGTTTCCTACCCAACAACAGATAACTCAAATATCATCTATGTGCCCAGTGGAAAAATGACCATCTGAATTCTGTTTTGAAAACATGCAGTCTAGTTATTTTTACCTCTTTTACCTACATCCAGCAGTTAGTGAAGAAGAGGAGGCAATCTATAATTATGAGGCCATGTGATGTTGTAGAACATGCCACAATCTGAGTTCCCATCTCAGTCTGGCTGTGACCCTCAGAAATCCATCCTCCCACTCTGGGTCTCAGTTTATTCCGGGTACATAAAGGGGTTGGACTCAAACTCTGAGGACTCTGTCAGCCTTGAGTCCACCCCCAGGGTAAAATGCTGTTGGTGGATTATCTAAGGGCTGTGGGGCCAGAAAAACAGGGCAGTGACATGGAAAGAACTCTTGGGAAGAGTCAGAAAACACTGTGACAAAATACTTAACAAGCATGTACCCAGTGCCAGGCACTGTGCCCAGGGTAGGCACCAGGGACACAGCACTGAACACTCTCATGTGAAATGTGTGACATGGGCTGTGACTGAAGCAAGGAAGAGGCTACGGAGAAGAGAGATCATTCAAGTTCTACCACTGACAGCACCCGTGTGACCTTGAACAAGGCACATAACCTCTCTGGGCCTTAGGCTGCTTGACTATACAATGGATATGAAAGGAATAGCCCTACCTATCTTATGGGGGTGTGGCCAGAGTCAGGTGAGATTACGTAGACAGAATAAAGGGCTCCCTCGATAGTGAAATGCTGTACCCAGGCAAACACTGGGGAATGCCCCATCGAGGCCTTGCTGATCAGTAGAGGTAGCAGGAGGGAGGTGGGCAAAGGGAAGGCAGCCAGCAGGGACAGGAGCTCCCTTCCTTTCAACAGAGGTCCCATAACCAAACTCCCCACTACCTTTAAGGACCAGTGTTCAGTTTTGCCCTCCTAACGGGTGAGCTCAAGGTCACTCAGCTTGTAAGAGGCAAACCAAAAACTCCAACAGGGCCTCCTGACTCCTGGCCCAGACTGCTTTCCCCACACTGCCTTCTCCAGCAAGTCAGCAAGGCAAAACAGAACCCCGGTCAGTAAAGGCAGCAGTTCACTGCTTACATGTTGAGTGACCTTGGGCAGAGGCCTTGACCTCTCGGATTCTCGGTTTCCACCTCAGTGAGATGGGGCAGACCTCCACTTATCCCACAAGCTTGTGTGAGGGAAGGGAAGGCACTGTAATCTGAAGGCTGCAAAGTGCTCTCCAAACAGAAGTGATTTTTATTATTAAATCAAGCCTTGGAATTTACACATTCACTGCCTGTGCTCAAGGTTGGAAATAGAGCTCAAAGGTCAAGTGCAATTCATTAAAACCTAATTAGAAGACAAATTGTCTTTCATTTGAACATGTGATACCGAATCCAGCAGCTTAAGAAAGAAAGATGGTTTATTTTAGGATCTTTGTTTCCATTCAAAGCTTCCAGGATTTGCTGACCAGCTGTGCTGTGCAGGCCCTCCAAGGGGACACGGTGAAGCAGAGGGCGCCAGGCCTGCCTTCCCAGAGCTCGAAGTCCAATACAGATGAGACAACCAGGCCGCAAATCAACAGGAGCCAGCACGTGCTTGGGGGCTGGCAGAGCTGCACACCTGCCACCTAGGCCAGGATTTTTGAGGAGGCAGGCGTCTCATCTAATTGGGAAGAAGGGCTTAAAGGACCGAAGGGAGCATTTGGGTTGGCAGAGGCAGGAGGCGAAGAGAGGAGCAGCAGACAGAAGCAAAGTAGCAGAGGTCGGGGAGTGTGGGCTAGTCCAGAAACCCCCAAGGTCTGGCCTGGCTATGTCAGAGGGACCCCCGGGCAAACCGGAGAAATAGGGTCTGCCCTGCAGGCAGTGCAGGGCTGTAGACTGCCAGGGGGGTGTCAGAACCAACTCCAAGGGCTTTAGTTTTCTTCTACTGGAATTTTGGTGACTCCAAAGCCTTCTTGTTCCCCGGATGTGCTCAAACGCAGCCTAGGCACACTCACTCACTCAGTCTGTAATAACCTGGCCTTCTCACTCAGTTACTCTTCCTTTCTTTCTAGAACTGCTCTTTGAGCACTGTAGTGACTTTTCGATGTGTCAGTTTGGCTAGGCTCATATATAGACTCAGTTATTCAATCAAACACTGATCTAAATGCTACTGTGAAGGGGATTTTGCAGGTGTGATTAAATTCCCTAATCCAAAGGAGATTATCCTAGGTGGGCCTGGCCTAATCAGGTGAGCCCTTTAAAAGAGGCTTTAGGCCTTCCCTGAGGCCAAGACTCTAAACAGCTCTTGAACACAGGATTCCAGCCTGCCCATGAGCTTCCCTTCTGGCTGTGCCTGTGGACAACAAGCTTCAGCCAGTGCCCATGGGTTTCCAGCCTGATGGTGATCTTTCCCTCCTGGTGGTCTGCCCTACAAACTTCGGGCTTGCTTAGCCAGCTCCTACAAATGCACAGGCCAGTGGAGTGTGAGGGCGTACACATGTATATAGTTACATACATGCACATATATAGCCAATCCTCATTATTCGTGGATTCCATATTTGTGAATTCACCTACTTGCTAAAATTTATTTATAACCCCAAAATCAATACTCGCTGTGCTTTTGCAGTCCTTTATAGAGATGCCAAGTGCAGAGGCAAAAAATGTGAGTCACCCAATGCACAAGACTGATTTGACATTCACTGATTCAGTGTTCATGGGGACTTCATAGAACATAACTACTACAAATAATGATAATCTACTGTTAGTTAGATGCCATCGAGTTGGTTCAGACTCATAGTGACCCTAGGTACAACAGAATGAAACACTGCCTGGTCCTGTGCCATCCTCACAATCGTTGCTATGTTTGAGCCCATTGTTGCAGCCACTATGTCAATCCATCTCGTGGAGGGTCTTCTTCTTTTTTGCTGACCCTGTATTTTACCAAGCATGATGTCCTTCTCCAGGGACTGATCCCTCCTGACAACATGTCCAAAGTATGTGAGACATAGTCTCACCATCCTTGCTTCTAAGGAGCATTCTGGCTGTACTTCTTCCAAGCCAGATTGTTCATTCTTTTGGGAGTTCATGGTATATTCAATATTCTTCGCCACCACTATAACTCAAAAGCATCAGTTCTTCTTCTCTCTTCCTTATTCATTGTCCAGCTTTCACATGCATATGACACGATTGAAGATACCATGGCCTGGGTCAGGCACACCTTGGCCTTCAAGGTGACATCTTTGCTTTTCAACACTTTAAAGAGGTCTTTTGCAGCAGATTTGCCCAAAGCAATGCGTTGTTTGATTTCTTGACTGCTGCTTCCATGGGCGTTGATTGTGGATTCAGGTAAAATGAAATCCTTGACAACTTCAATCTTTTCTCTGTTTATCATGATGTTGCTTCCTGGTCCTGTTTTGAGGTTTTTGTTTTCTTTATCTTGAGATGTAATCTACACTGAAGGCTTTGATCTTTGATCTTTATCAGTAAGTGCTTCAAGTCCTCTTAGCTTTTAGTAAGCAAGATTGTGTCATCTGCATATTGCAGGTTGTTAATGAGTCTTCCTCCAATCCTGATGCCCAGTTCTTCTTCATGTAATCCAGCTTCTTGGATTATTTGCTCAGCATATAGATTGAATAAGTATGGTGAAAGGATACAGCCCTGACACAGACCTTTCCTGATTTTAAACCATGCAGTATCCCCTTGTTCGGCTTGAATGACTGCCTCTTGGTCTATGTACAGGTTCCTCGTGAGCACAATTAAATGTCTTGGAATTCCCAATCTTCACAACGTTATCCATAATTTGTTATGAGCCACACAGTTGAATGCCTTTGCATAGTCAATAAAACACAGGTAAACATCTTTCTAGTATTCTCTGCTTTCAGCCAGGATCCATCTGACATCAGCAATGATATACCTGGTTCCACGTCCTCTTCTGAATCCGGCCTGAATTTCTGGTAGTTGCCTGCTAATATACTGCTGCAGCTGCTTTTGAATGATCTTCAGCAAAATTTTACTTATCTGTGATATCAGTGATATTGTTCGATAATTTCCACATTCTGTTGGATCATACAGACACAGATATAGACATAGACATAGTCATAGTCGTAGACATAGATATAAACGTAGACATAGTTGTAGAGGTAGATGTAGATGTAAATGTAGTCATAGACATAGATGTAGACACAGATGTAGACACATAGATGTAGACATAGTCATAGAAATTGACATAGACATAGCCATAGACGTAGTCATAGACGTGACATAGTCATAGACATACATAGTCATAGACATACATAGTCGTAGATATAGACATAGACGTAGGCATATCCATAAACATAGGCATATCCATAGACATAGACATAATCACAGACATAGACATAGGTATAAATATCCTCCTATTGCTGCTTCTGCATTCTGTTTGAACCCTGATTGATATAAGCAGTTACCCTGTACCAAACTCTGTGCAGGGCACTGAAGGCACAGTGGTAAGCAAGACATAGTCCCTGTCCCCAACGTGGTCATGATATATTGAAGATGAGACAGTCAACTGGCATGTCAAGACAATGGAAAGGATGACATGGAAGCACAGAGAAAGGACATTTAGCCCAGATGAGGAGGTAAGGAATGTTCTAGGGAGAACATGATGACAAAGCAGAAAGATGAGGGATAAGAAGTTTGCCAGCTGAATGGGGAGAAGTGGAAGGAGTTCCCAAACAGAAGAAGCATTGTGGTAAAGACATGGAACATTCCACCCTCATTGCCTCCTTTGGATTCCCAAAGTCGGCCATTGCCTCCTTTGGAATCCCTAAGTCAGTGAGATCTTGCTACTCATCCTATTAACATCTAGAAACTTCTGAATTAGAATATTCTGAGCTCATAACTCATCACCTAGCACAGAGCCTAGCACATAGTAGGTGCTCAATAAATATCTGTGGAATGAACATCTGACTCATTGCCTTATATGTCTAAGAGAAAAAGAGGAAATTGCTCTGAATAAGAATATGTCAAACACAAGCAGTGCTTGATGAAGTATGGAAATGAATGAGAAACCAGGTGGTCCTCAAAGATCCTTTGATGAAATGGTTCTCCTTGCACACATTTTGGGCAAGGCAGGCGTAGCCCAGAGAACACTTCTGCTGCCAGTTAACACTCCCTGGGACTCCGCCCACATGCAGAGCCTTGTCCCTTGGTACTATGGACCAATTTGAAAGAGTCCTGCCTGGTTCTGATCTTCACAGTGGTGACAATGTAGTTTTGTAATAAAAGAGGCTTTGGGAAATGGAAGAGGGTGAATAAGTATAAGTCAAAGGCAAGCCAAGGTCAGATGGCAGAAGGAAGATCATGTCTTATATGGAGACCATATCTCTCAGGCCAGAAGACATTGACCACACTTGGTGGATACAGCCTTCCAAAGAGTTGGGTTTTTAATTCAAACTCTTAATAGAATTGTCTGGTATTAATCTAGGAAGCAAAGAAAAAAAATATGTAAGGGAAAATACGTAGGGTTGTTTTAAGTTTAAGAGGAGAAACTGCAGCTCTGCCCCCCTCAAAAAAAAAATCTGGCCTAGAAAGATCTGATAACAATAGTGGAAGCTGTTTAAAAGTGATTTGCCTCACACTGCTCTACAAAACGGGATTGGCGAGATATTGATCCCTTGAGGAAATGACTAAGGCCCCCAAGCAGTGATCCTGAGATGGTTTCTCTGAAAAAGAGGGAAACCAACCAGTCTTTTTCATGGTGGGTCAATCCTGCTGATTCAAGTGATATTTAGCCATTGACTTCCTGAAACTATACTTAGCAAAAGAAAATTGCACTGACAAAAGCTACTGACATAATAGTGGTAATACACCATGTGATTCCTTTTGTTTTCCTTCCATAATCTCTGAAGCTAAGTATCCTGTACTCATCCAATTGATCACATCACATTCTAGGCACTAGAGCTCTAGAGATGAATCTGTCATGGTCCCTGCCCTCAAAGAGCTCCCCCCTGAGAGACCTAAAGGAGAGAAAGGGGAGGAGAAACTGGAAGACAAGTTTGCACAGAACTCCAGCGAGGTCAAGTCTACCGAAGGGAAATTGGTTCCCAGATGGGGTAGCTGTTTCCCAGACAGAAAACCATCAGGAGAAGGGGAGTGTTCCAGGCAGAGGAGATCATGGGAGGAAAGACTCAGAGCCTGGCAAGTTCTTGAACCTAGGGATATTTCCTTCTGGCTGGAGTATTAGATGAGAGGGGTGCTGAGAGGGAGGCAAGAGTTGGCCCATAAAGGCCCACCTATACCACATTAAGGAGGTTAGAGTTTATTCTGTAATCAGTGGTTCCCAACCTGCGTATAAGAATCATCTGGGGAGTTGTAGAAAAATTACTGATGCACGGACCCCACTGGAGACCATTGAACCAGGATCTGTGAGTTTTGATGCAGATCAAGAGTGGCAATCAAGGCTGGAGACATTGAAGAGCATTGTAGGGTTCTCTGGTGGTGGATGACATGTCCATCAGCCCCTGAATGATAGAGTTTTAAAAGGCATTTCAGCCAGAAGTATCTTACATTAAAACCTTTAGAAGTGATACCTGATACTAAATCTAAAATTTTTAACCTGCCTTTTTCATAAAGCACCATGTTAGTTATCTAGTGCTGCTATAACAGAAATACCACAAGTGGATGGCTTTATCAAACAGAGGTTTATTTTCTCACAGTCTAGGAGGCTAGAAGTCCAAATTCAAGGTGCCAGCTCCAGGGGAAGCCTCTCTCTGTCAGCTCTGGAGGAAGTTCCTTTTTATCAATCTTCCTCTGGTCTAGGACCTCCTCAGTGTAGGAACCTCAGGTCCAAAGGACATGCTCTGCTCCCGGCGCTGCTTTTTTGGTGGTATGAGGTCCCCATGTCTCTCTGCTCGCTTTTGTCTTTTGTATCTCAAAAGAGATTGACTTAAAACACAAGCTAATCTTGTAGATTGACTCCTGCCTCATTAACGTAACTGCCTCTAATCCTGCCTCATTACTATCATAGAGGTATGATCCACAACACATAGGAAAATCACATCAGATGACAAAATGGCGGACAATCACACAATACTGGGAATCATGGTCTAACCAAGTTGACACATATTTTGGGGGGACACAATTCAATCTATGACAAGCACTAAGAGTATTTCATGTGAAATTGAGCTGCCACAACAGGGATACTTCACTGTAATTCATCTCAACCATGGACAGCCTTCAACCTCAATTGCATGACCCTCTCATGTTTTAATTTTCCAGCTTTCATTTGACAGGACACTGGACAGAGCCTTTTCCTAAGGTCTCCCCTTCAGCACTAGCCTCCGTGTTCAAAAAGCCAGTTTTGCTCACTCCCAGGAACTATGGGAAAAAGGAGTAGAGAAGTAAAGACCTCCCCAAAGCTGTGCGAGGAAAGAGGGCTGCAAACTGAAAGTCGTGCATGAGTTGATCCGTATGCTGGGAATGTAGGTTGTTCCAGAAGCTGAGGAGAGGAGAGATTAAAGAATAGAGAATTTCTGGTCTCATCACCAGACAGTTTCCAAATACATACACAAATGATCCTTACTCGGATTAAGAGAAATTCAAATTAAAACTACATTGAGACTTCTAGTCCCGGGACAAGATGGAGTAGGCAGTCTTCTCCCTATTCCTCTCACTAAGTACAGCTAAAAACCCTGGACATTATATCTATAACAAATATAAGATGACTCTGAAACGTGGAGAGAAGAAGCCAGACCGGCTAGGGTCTAGGGACCCAAGGAATGACACCAGCAGTAGTTCCCTGGACTTTCTTTCAGCCTCATATATTCCAGCCTGGGTGCTGGAGAAGCCAACAACCGGGCAACACCAACAGGCACAGAAAACAAAAAGCCCCAACAAAAGCCTGCTTTATCTAGCCAAAGGACTGGGAAACAGGCAGCCTAGCAACGCAGAAAACTTCTAGAAAATAACCACTCTACTTCCGCCAACCTCAGAAAAAACTGCAGCCCCATCCCCATTCCCACCAGCAAGTAATAATACCACCAAATGGTGCGTAGTTACAAACCATGAAAAATGTGATGAGGGGGAGCTAGGTAGGGGACTATTCCAGAAGGAGCAGCTACCAGCAGGGAACAAGCTGAGTTCCATTTGGACACACTGAGTTAGAGGGTCTGTGAGCTGGTACCTGCACATTATACCACGAGGGGGATTTTAATTAAGAACCAAGTCCATAAAATAAGGAGGCTTATTTGACACCAAGAGTATCAAAGGATATAAAATGTCTTTGGGCAATTGTGAATGGATTTCAATACTACTATATTAAAAGTTCAATTGATCAACTAAACTCTGGCATATTTATGTGGTAGAATACAACTCAACATTAAAATTATGTTTTAAAATATATATCATTCATGATATAATTAATGAATGAAAATACAAGATGCAATAGTTTATATCTTGCATGATCTAATCTTATACATAGACATATACACTTTCATACATTCAGATACACATCTACTTGTGCCTAAAAATACTAAGAGGGCACACAAAAGTACTTGAATAAAAGGATCTCTGGAAGGTAGGATTATTGATTTTGAAATTTTCCTGTTTATCATTTTCTGTTTTCCAAATTTTGTACAGTGATTTCATAATTAAAAAAATACGTGTATTTTGCAAAAAGGCAGCAGTAAGTTATTCTAAATGAGTTCACATCTCCTGGCCTGGGTGAATTCTACCCCAAGGCACTGGAACAAAACAGAGAGGAAATACTTGCAGTCTGGCAATCCTTGAGGAATTTCTCTCGTAAGAATAAGAATGATACTGGAAGAGCAGAAAAGGCAAAATTTGATCCCAATTTTCCAAAAAAAGAGAAGGTGGTCAATTCTATAAATTATAGTACAGTTTAGTGGGTTTCTAACCAATCAAATGACTGCCTGTACACCCCAAATTCTAATGAACTCAAGCATGTTAGCTGGAGGGGGACCTTGGGCCTACCCAGTTTAACGATTTCTAACAGACCCTTGGATGTAGATATGGATGGCTTCTAGATAAAATGTACACATATCATGAAGCAGGGAGGGAGACAAACTATACTGAAGGGTATAAGAACATACAGTTATTTTGCAAGGAATAGTTGCTGAACTGAAACTAAGAAGATGAAGCTTAATTAAGTTAATGCAAAGCTCTGCACTTAACGTCCAAAACATCAAAGAAGACCTGCATGAAGATGTTTGTTGTTGTTAGGTGCCTTTGAGTCGGTTCTGACTCATAGCAAGCCTATGCACAACAGAACAAAACACTGCTCGGTCCTGCGCCATCCTCACAATTGTTGCTATGCATGAACCCATTGTTGCAGCCACTGTGTTAATCCATCTTGTGGAAGATCTTCCTCTTTTTTGATGACCGTCTACCAAGCATGATGTTCTTATCCAGGGACTGGTTCCTCCTGATAACATTCATCCTTACTTCTAAGCAGCATTCTGGCTGTACTTCGTCCAAGACAGATTTGTTCGTTCTTCTGGAAGCCCACGGTATATTCAATATTCTTCGCCAACACCATAATTCAAAGGCATCAATTCTTCTTCAGTCTTCCTTATTCATTGTGCAGCTTTTGCATGCATATGAGGTAATTGAAAACACCAAGGCTTGGTCAGGCACCTTAGTCCTCAAAGTGACATCTATGTTTTTCAACACTTGAAAGAGGTCTTTTGCGGTAGATTTGCCCAATGCAATATGTCATTTGTTGTTGATTTTTTTTTAAATTTTTTTATTGTACTTTAGATGAAGGTTTACAGAACAAGTAGTTTCTCATTTAACAGTTAGTACACGTTGTTTTATGACATTGGTTAACAACACCACAACGTGTCAACACTGTCCCTTCTCGACCTTGGGTTCCCTATTACCAGCTTTCCTGTCCCTCCTGCCTTCTAGTCCTTGTCACTGGGCTGTTGTGCCCCGTTAGTCTCGTTTTGTTTTATGGGCCTGTCTAATCTTTGGCTGAAGGGTGAACCTCAGGAGTGACTTCATTACTGAGCTAAAAGGGTGTCCAGGGGTGTGATTTCTCGACTGCTGCTTCCGTGGGTGTTGATTGTGGATCCAAGTAAAATGAAATCCTTGACAACTTCAATATTTTCTCCATGTATCATGATGCTGCTTATTGGTCCATTTGTGTGGATTTTTGTTTTCTTTTTGTTGAGGTGCAATCCGTACTGAAGGCAATTAAGTGTTCTGGAACTCCCAGTCTTCGTAATGTTATTCTTTAGTTTCAACCAAAATCCATCTGACATCAGCAGTGATATCCCTTGTTCCACATCCTCTTCTGAATCCGGCTTGAATTTCTGGCAGTTCCTTGTCAATGTGCTGCTGCAACCGCTTCTGAATTATCTTTAGGAAAATTTTATTTGCATGTGATATTAATGTTATTATTCAATAATTTCCTGAAGATACTTGGAGATTGTAAATGAGGGTCAGTTGTATCCTAGACAAGTGTGTGATGTGGCTGCCCTGAAGACCACTCCTGCTTGGGCTGACTGAATGAAACATGTGGCCCAGAACAAGGGAGATGATGGCCCCAGCCCACTCTGCCCTGAGGAGACCACAGCTAGATGACAAATTCAGTTCTGGGCAGCACCTGCTCCCAGAGGGACCCTGAATCCTGAACCTTGATCTGACAAGAATGACCAGGAAAGCCAGCTGTCTCAACTGCCACAAGTAGTTTTGAACCAGAGATGTTTAGTCCCAAAAAGAAGATTCAGGAGGTGCTCAGTCTCTTACAGATACCTGAAGGGCTGACACCGGGAAGAGGGATTAGGCTTGCACTAGGCGGTCCCAAGGGGGTCCCAGCAGGGATCAACATGCAACGGGGTCTCTGCCCCATGAGGGAGTAACAGCCCGGATGGCCTCCTAGGTGGGCATACTGCACCGGCTGGGTACGGAAACTCCATGGCCTCTATCTTGCATTGAATTGTGTCCCCAAAAAGTATGTGTTGAATTCCTGGCCCTTGTACCTGTGGATGTGATCCTGTTTGGAAATAGGGATTTTCTTTTGTTACTTGAGTGAGGTCATACCATTGTAGGGTGAATCCTAAACGTAATCACTTCTGGGTTGTACAATACCAGAATAGACGTAGAGACATAAACTGGGGAAGATAGACACCAGGTGAGCCAAGGAACCAAGGAACATCCAGGGCTACTGACAAGGAAGGACCCTGATTTGGACTTCTAGTCTCCAGAACTGCGAGAAAATAAATTTCTGTTCTTTAAAATCACCCACTAGTGGCATTTGTGTTACAGCAGCCCTAGGTAACTAAGACAGCCTCCAAGACCCTTTCAGCAAACAGTTGACCTGCCATTCACCCTAATACAACCCCCAGATGTCTAGTGGTGGCTCATCTATAATCACCAAAATACAGCTGGAATGAGTGCTCCGATAAAACGAGCCCAGTTAATGGTTCTTCCTTGGTCCCAAGATGGGAGGAAATGACAAAAGCATAAAATAAATTCTCTCTTAGGTCACTCCTTTCATGAAAACCAAGGGCCACGTCTCAGGTGATGATCAGGCTAGAGGAACAACAGTTGCATAAGTCATTTGCCTCTTTCGGGCTATTATGCAGGTCTGTTCCACATAATTTCTGAAATATTTTCCAGAAAACAAAGATGTTATCGGGTCAGTCATCTGTTCAAATTCTTCCCTAGTTGTTCACTGTCCAGAGGAACGATGCAGCCCTCCCTTCTTTTATCTAAGCATCCAAGCTCCACCCCTCCGTCTGCTCCTAGGCCCACTCCCAGCATAACCCCTCAGCTCCAGACAAACCAGACTGACTCCTCCTCTTCCAGGGCCAAGGCACCCGAGTACACCTCCACTTCCACATATTTGCCTGTGGCATGTGCCTGCCTGGAAGGCCTCTTTGCTCTGCCTTCCTCTCCACCAGGCTGATCTTTTGCTTCCCCAAAGGCCCACTTCACCCTACAGAGGTCCAACCTGTGGCCCTCTTTGGACAACTAACCAAGGATATTAGGCGGCATACGCTCTCCCGGGGAGGCGGGGAAGCCCTTGACTTTGTATCCTGCGCTCCAAAACAGGCCCTGCTCAACAGACATCCAGCAAGGGGGGCACAGATGAGGCTGTGCAGCCACCAAGATCTGGTAATATTCCAGAAGGGAGTGTATGCTGTTCTGTTCCCTATTATCCTCCGGCTTGGACATTTCAGGTCCTTGAAAATTTATAGCACAGCAAAAATCCCATTAGAACAGGCTACAAGAAGATATTCAAATTATTTCACTGGACTGGAATTTGGGTGTGTTGAAGGCAATTCCAAACAAAAGAGCCACAGGCCAAGACTTTGGCAGTTTCCATTAGCACAGAATTTGCCTTGTAATGAATGTCATTAACAGGAACAGGATCTGTCTAGTCTTGAGGTCACTTATAGAATGAAGTGATAAATACCTGGAAAAAAATGGTAACTAGATTCTGTAAAAGCTAAAAATAGCCCTTTGAGTATATAATGAGAGTGCATGTTATCTAGTTGAGGGTGACGGATAAGCAGGAATTTGGCTCTATGGGATCAGAGACCCAGAACTACATGGTCATCTATATAGCTAAAAGCAAGTGACTATGAGGTGATGGAGCTCATGATGCTGAACACTGGTTATATATTTGTATTTGGTACATAAACATGATATCATTAAGATCACGCTCAAGTAAAATTTTTGCTGAAGATAACTCAGAAATGGTTGCAGCAGTGTATCAACAGGGAACTGCCAGAAATGCAAGCTGGATTCAGAAGAGGACGTGGAATGAGGGATATCATTGCTGATGT
>NW_004444015.1:222509-247891 GCF_000243295.1 Trichechus manatus latirostris | reverse complement strand
GAGGTAGTCACTGAAACAGAACAAGGGGATACTGTGTGGTTTAAAGTCAGGAAAGGTGTGCATCAAGGGTGTGTCCTTTCACCATACTTATTCAATCTATATGCTGAGCAAATAATCTGAGAAGCTGGACTATATATAGAAGAATGGGGCATTAGGATTGGCGGAAGACTCGTTAACAACTTGCGTTACGCAGATGACACAACCTTGCTTGCTGAAAGTGAAGAGGACTTGAAGCACTTATTGATCAAGATCAAAGACTACAGCCTTCAGTATGGATTACACCTCAACATAAAGGAAACAAAAATCCTCACAACTGGACCAGTAAGTAACAATGTGATAAACAGAGAAAATGTTGAAGTTGTCAAGGATTTCATTTTACTTGGATCCACAATGAACACCCACGGAAGCAGCAGTCAGGAAATCAAACGATGTAGTGCGTTGGGCAAATCTGTTTTGAAAGATTCTTTAAAGTGTTAAAAAGCAAAGATGTCACTTTGAGGACTAAGGTGCATCTGACCCAAGCCATGGTATTTTCAATTGTCTCATATGCATGTGAAAGCTGGACAATGAATAAGGAAGACTGAAGAAGAATTGATGCCTTTGAATTATGGTGTTGGTGAAGAATATGGACTATACCATGGACTTCTAGAAAAATGAACAAATCTGTCTCAGAAGAAGTACAGCCAAAATGCTCCTTGGAAGTTAGGATGGTGAGACTTCATCTCACATACTTTGGAAATGTTATCAATAGGGACCAGTCCCTGGAGAAGAACATCGTGTTTGGTAAAGTAGAGGGTCAGCAAAAAAGAGGAAGACACTCAATGAGAAGGATTGACACAGTAGCTGCAACAGTGGTCTCGAACATGGCAACAATTGTGAGGATGGTGCAGGACCAGGCAATGTTTTGTTCTGCTATACATAGGGTCGCTATGAGTTGGAACCAACTCGACAGCACCTAACAACAGCAACAATATAAACATGATGGCCTCTTTCTCGTTACTCTGAGGAATCTTTGATAATTCACATGTGAAATTAAAGGCATCTTATTCATTCAGTTATTTATTATTCTCTGTAAAATGAGTTAGGAATTTGTCCCCGTGAATAATGTTAGCCATAATAGTTAATTTACTCCTATTCATTGGCGGTAATAAAAATGTACAAGGGGAGGCAGAAACATTATTATTTCTTGTTTGAAGTGCAATTTCATGTGGTGAGAAAAACATGTTAATATGCTGCAAAGTGCTACAGGAATTTAGTTCTCAAAGGAATGGCGGTATTAAATGTATTCTGACAAGAAGGAGCCTCGGAAGGGAAACATTTATCTTCATAAAGTCATTAAATTTACTGAGCAGCATCACATTCTTCCTGCAATCTGCTCACTCCATTAAGGCGAAGCTGTGGAACTGGCTCTGTCACATGAGAGACCCTTACGTTCTGGAAATAGGAAGAAGGTGGTTCTCTCCCCTAATAACAGGCCTCCCTTAATACCAACAAGTTCAATCCCAGACACACACGGGTGCTTTGCTACCTCTGTCCCAAATAAATAGAGGACTGACATGTTTCTTCCTTTCCTCATAGTCCAATGACTCTCTACGTGACTAAAAAAGAACAAATATTACAAACCTTCCTGTTACTCTATTTCAAGGAACTCTTGGATCGAAAGGTGTTTCCCTGTTTTGTGGAGATGGAGCCCAGGCATCTCACACTGGTCAGGGTCCACATGATGGCATGAATGGTTCTGCACAACAGTTCTGTGTGTGTTTCTTTATTGAGGTATCTTAACCATACACAACGTCATGAATCAGTGTTCTTGGAAATGGCAGAGGGTGACATTTTCCTTGTGCTTTTCAATAGGTAGGTGTCTTTAATGGACTAAAATTACCAAGAAATGCAAACCAACATCAGAACCAAAGCCAGCCTTCCAGCTTGGACACATGATAGGGAATGCAAATAAATGTTAGAGTTTTCAATAGACCATAATAACATTGCCCACTCACCTGCCATCTTTTCTTTCCAACCCTTGGCAAACAGCTACTGTTCTGGGGATGAGGAGAATTATTCGATCCGCATTTGTGTCAGGAGAAAGAAGGCAATTTCAAGTGCAGTTCAGGAAAGGATGGGGGTGTAGAGCACAAAAAAAAAGATACTAAATTAAGAAGAGCTGCTGTGGCTAGTGATTTAAAAATCCCAGTGCAAGTTTACCTAGAGGAGAAAATGGCTTTAACTGAACCAAGCGAGCTAAGGCTTCCTCCCCGCCATGCCACAAGCACAACTGGGGTTGTCTAAAGATAAATCTGGAAGAGTCAAGTCATTTGTCTGGTGACACGGAAACCATACAATCAAAGGGAGCTGACTAGAAGCCCCAAGAGCTCAGGGACAATATCTCTCTGAGTCACTATTATAATCCCAGCACCTAGCTCACCTAGCTCATAGGATAAAAAAAAAAAGTTGCCATTGAGTTGATTCCAACTCATAGTGACCCTATAGGACAGAGTAGGACTGTCCCATAGGGTTTCCAAGGAGTGGCTGGTGGATTCGAACTGCTGACCTTTTGGTTAACAGCCGAACACTTAACCACTGTGCCACCAGAGCTCATAGGAAGTGCTCAATAAATATTTCTTAAGTAAAGGGATGGATGGATGGATGGACGGACGGATGGATGGATGGATGGGTGGGTGGATGGATGGATGGATGGGTAGAAATGCTGTTCTGTTTTGGAGGCTTGGGGGGTCAGATGGACACATTCTTAATCCTGTCCTCCAAGTTATATTGCCTGTCCAAGGGAGACCATGCGTTTTGTTAGCAGGATGGATTCTGAAATGTTTGACCAGGTTGAAAGAATCTCCACTGACCAATTCCCAGAATTCTGACTCTCCTTTCTGAGAGAAGACTAATATTTTTTGAGTGTCTATCATGTACCAGGAACTGTGCTGGTTATGTGACCTGTGTTTTAACTGAATCTTTAGAATAGTCCACTTTACAAATAAGGAGGGTCAGAAAAGTTAAGCGTTTTACTTAAGAGCACACAGTTAGTAGCTCCTAGAACAGTATCTATAGCTCATTCATTCATTCTACAGCTATACAGTATGTGGTGCCAACATGTGCTGTGCTCGGGGCTGGGTTTACCACAGCAAACAAGACAGTACAGTCCCTGCCCTCCTAGAGCCGATTATCTAAAGGTGGAAACTGCATCAAACAACTAATAATCCAATTAATCACTTGATTACACTGGTGATAACTGCTACAAAGAAGAAGCACACAGAGCTATGAGAACAAACAACAAACAATAGACAGCTTCCTTGACAAAGTAACATTTGAGTTACACTTTTAAGTATCAGTAAGAATTAACTAGATAAAAAGAGCAGAGAGGGAGAGTATTCCATGCAAAAGTATCATGTGAAAAGGCCCAGAGGAAGAAAGGAACATGGATCTTCTGAGGAACTGAAAGGCAGCCTGTGTGACAAGGGCAGAGAGCGAAGGGGAGAATGGCCAGAGATGAAGCTGAGTTAGGCAAAAGGGGTTATGTAGCTGGTGTTGAGGATTTAGGGATTAAGCCTAAGAATAACAAAAAGATGTTGAAAGGTTTTAGGCAAGGAGGAGATACCTGATAAGATCTGCATTATTCAGAGATCACTTTTGTCAATGCATGGAGAATGGATTGAAGGTGGGTGACAGCAGAAGCTGGGAGACAAATTAGGAAACCAGAACACTTGACCAGATGAGAGATGATGGTGGCTTGGATTGGAAGTGAGGGTGAAGAGAGGTGGACATAGGAGAAATATCCTTAGGAGATGGACTCTACAGGGCTGGGCAGTAGATTGGCTATAAGGAAGAAGGGAGAAGAAGGTGTCAAGGAAGGCTCTCAGATTCTGGTTTGAGCAACTGAATGGATGGGAGTGCTGTCCATTAAGATAGGGCTTGAGAAGGAAGAGACTATTTTGCCTAACTGGCATCTATTTACTCTGTAACCAGCAGGAAAACGCTTTTGAATCAAACACTGAGGACACTCCATCCTTGGACTGGTGACTTGCATCCATTTTAGAAGTAAAATGTCACTCTCATTCAGGAAGGTGCATGAACTGGTCAATGGAAGCTTAAATGGCACACCTTGAGAAGACTAGTGCCCATGTAGGTTACAGACAAATGGGCTTATCTTTTAAAATGCTGCTGTATTGTTGAAGCATCTTCATCACCACCAACGAGCAGACCAAGTCTTTTCAATTTCACCCCAAGCTTTCTCAGCCTTCACCACCAATGCTCAGTTAATAGAATATGCAGAACAAGACACCAGTGATGGGCCCCAGTGTTTGCCTAAGCCTCACACAGTCTGTTGAATGATTTTTTTTAAGACCTATGAAACATTCAAGTGAATAGAGACATTTTAGAATATCTGCCCTCTGTAACTGAGCTGGTGAACTGCCAGCCCATCTGGAGGCCCACAGAGGTCAAGGCAGAAGATATTTCAAAAAATGGACTGTGCAAAGCTCAATGTTTAACAGCGCAATGACTCTGTGAGACAATCTATTAAAAGAGAACAAGTGAGCAATCTTTGCCTGAGTGGAATGAGAGCAGGATGGCCTTTCAAAGAGGTATTTGTTTCCATAAAGCAAGATCATTTGCTTTCAGGCCAATTTCATTTGGCATTTATTGATCAGTCAAAACAGAATCTGACCTGATCCCAAGCACAGATTTTAAAACCAAAACCAAACTCATTGCCATCAAGTCAATTCCAACTCATAGCAACCCTATAGGACAGAGTAGAACTGCCCCATGGGGATCCCAAGGCTGTAATCTTTACAGCCTTGTCAGTGAGAGGATAATATCCATACACCTACGAGGAAGAACAGTTAACGGGACTATTATTCAAATTTACGCACCAACCACTAAGGCCAAAGACAAAGAAATTGAAGATTTTTACCAACTTTTGCAGTCTGAAATTGATCAAACATACAATCAAGATGCATTGATAATTACTAGTGATTGGAATAGGGAAGCTGGAAACAAAGAAGAAGGTTCAGTAGTTGGAAAATATGGCCTTGGTGATAGAAACGACGCTGGAGATTGAATGATAGAATTTTGCAAAACTAACAACTTCTTCATTACAAATACCTTTTCTCAACAACATAAACAGCAACTATATATGTGGCCCTCACCTGATGGAATACACAGGAATCAAACCAACTACATCTGTGGAAAGAGACTATGGAAAAGCAAGGCCAGGGGATGAATGCAGAGCAGACCATCAATTGCTCATAATCAAGTTCAAGTTGAAGCTGAAGAAAAGTAAAACAAGTCCACGAGAGTCAAAATACTACCTTGAGTATATCCCACATGAATTTGGAGATCATCTAAAGAATGGATTTGACTCATTGAACATTAATGAGTGAATATCAGACCAGTTTTGGGATGACATCAAAGACATTATACATGAAGAAAGAAAAAGGTCATTAAAAAGACAAAAAAAAAAAAAAAAAAAAAAAGAAATGGATGCCAGAAGAGACCCTGAAACTTGCTCTTGAGTGTAGAGCAGCTACAGTGAATGGAAGAAATGAAGTAAAAGAGCTAAACAGATATTTCAAAGGATGGCTCGAGAAGACAAAGTAAAGTATTATAATGAAGTGTGCAAAGACCTGGAATTAGAAAACCAAAAAGGGAAGAACACGCTCAGCATTCCTCAAGCTGAAAGAACTGAAGAAAAAATTTAAGCATCGAGTTGCAATACTGAAGGATTCTATGGTCAAAATACTGAACGATGCAGGAAGCATCAAAAGAAGATCAAGGGAATACACAGAGTTATTGTACCAAAAACAATTGGTCGACGTTCAACGATTTCAGGTGGTAGCATATGATCAAGAATCAATGGTACTGAAGTAAGAAGTCCAAGCTGCACTGAAGGCATTGGCAAAAACAATGCTCCAGGAATTGACAGAATACCAATTGAAACATTTCAACAAACAGATGTCATGCTGGAAGTGCTCATTCATCTATGCCAAGAAATATGGAAGACAGCTACCTGGCCAACTGACTGGAAGAGATCCATATTTATACCCATTCCAAAGAAAGGTGCTTAACAGAATGAGGAAATTATCAAATAATAGCATTAATATCACATGCAAGTAAAATTTTGCTGAAGATCATTCAAAAGTGCTTGTAGCAGTACTTTGACAGGGAACTGCCAGAAATGCAAGCTGGATTCAGAAAAGGACGTGGAACGAGGGATATCTTTGTTGATGTCAGATGGATCTTGGCTGAAAGCAAAGAATACCAGAAAGATGTTTACCTGTGTTTTATTGACTATGCAAAAGCATTCAACTGTGTGGATCATAACAACTTATGGATAGCATTGTGAAGAATGGGAATTCCAGAGCACTTAATTGTGCTCATGAGGAACCTGTACCTAGACCAAGATGCAGTCATTCAAACAGAACAAGGGGATACTGTGAGGTTTAAAGTCAGGAAAGGTGTGCATCAAGGGTGTGTCCTTTCACCATACTTATTCGATCTGTATGCTGAGCAAATAATCTGAGAAGCTGGACTATATATAGAAGAATGGGGCATCAGGATTGGAGGAAGACTCATTAACAGCCTGCAGTATGCAGATGATACAACCTGGCTTGCTGAAACTGAAGAGGACTTGAAGCACTTACTGACAAAGATCAAAGACTACAGCCTTCAGTGTGGATTTCACCTCAACATAAAGAAAACAAAAATCCTCACAACTGGACCGATAAGCAACATGATGATGAACAGAGAAGATATTGAAGTCGTCAAGGATTTCATTTTACTTGGATCTACAATCAACACCAACGGAAGCAGCAGTCAAGAAATCAAATGACGTATTACATTGGGCAAATCTGTGGCAAAAGACCTATTTCAAGTGTTAAAAAGCAAAAATGTCACTTTGAGGACTAAGGTGCACCTGACCCAAGCCATGGTATTTTCAATCACCTCATATGCATGTGAAAACTGGACAATGAATAAGGAAGACCGAATAAGAACTGATGTCTTTGAATTATGGAGTTGGTGAAGAATACTGAATATACTGTGGACTGCCAGAAGAACAAATGAATCTCTTGGAAGAAGTATAGCCAGAATCTTCCTTAGAAGTGAGGATGACGAGACTTCGTCTCGTGCACTTTGGACATGTTATCAGGACGGCCCTGTTCCTGGAGAAGGACATCATGCTTGGTAAAGTAGAGGGTCATCAAAACAAAGGAAGACCCTCAACGAGATGGATTATCACAGTGGCTGCAACAATGGGTTCAAACATCACAAGTATTGTGAGGATGGCAGAGGACTGGTCAGTGTTTCATGATGTTGTTCATAGGGTGGGTATGAGTTGGAACCTATTCAACGGCACCTAACACAACAATCTTTACAGGAGCAGATTGCCACATCTTTCTACTGCGGAGTAGTTGGTGGGTTCAAACCACCAAACTTTCAGTTTGCAGCCAAGCTTTTAACCACTGCACCACCAAGGCTCCTTGCACAGATTTTACAGCACATCAAATGCACATACAGAGCATTTATAACTATTAACCTACTGTCATCGAGTCGATGTCCACCCTATAGGACAGAGTAGAACTGCCCCATAGGTTTCCAAGGCTGTAATCCTCCATGGAAGCAGACTGCCACATCTTTCTCTCATGGAGCGGCTGGTGGGTTTGAACTGCCGATCTTTCAGTTACAGCCCAGCACTTAACCACTGTGCCACCAGGGCTCCTTAGAGCATTTATAAATAAAGGAAATTCATTTATTCAGTAAGTATTGTATTTGAAAATATAAAACTAAGTGTTGAAAGGAGTCACTCATCATGTCTGAGCAACATGGTCATCAGTCCGAAGATTCTTCATGAATTACGATGACATTGCCCCATCGCTTCCCAAGCATGATTCCATGCTATGATCTTGTTTTGGACTGATTGAACGATGTCCCCAACAATATATGTTGAAGTGCTAACCCCTGTATCTGTGAATGTGACCTTGTTTGGAAATAAGGTCTTTGAAGATGTTATCAGTTAGGTTAACATGAGGTCATACTGGAGTAGAGTGGTCCTAATCTCTTTATGTCTGGTGTCCTTTATCAAAAAGAAAAAGAGTTACAAACACAGATACACAGAGGACAGAAGCAAAGATTAAAGTGCTCTACAAGCCAAGGAACACCAAGGATTGCTGGCAACTACCAGAAGCTAGGAGAAAGGCATGGAACAGGTTATCCCTTAGCAACTTTGGAAGGAGCACGGCCCAGCTGACATCATGATTTTGGACTTCAAGCCTCCAGAACTGTGACACGATAAATTTTTCTCATTTTAATCCACCCACGTTATGGTACATTGTTATGGCAGCCCTAAGAAACTAAGACAGGTACCTACTTTGTGTTTTTTTACATTTGTTTTATCTTGTTTAATTTTTACAAGAGATAAAGAGATAAAGATCATTATATTCCTCAGTCTATACTCATTATTTTAAAGGTAGCAGAACGTCAAAGAATTATTTAATAAATGGTAACCTTCTCACCTCACCCCTTCCATCTAAATAAATTACAATGGATTAAAGAGTTAAATTTTAAAAATGAAGCTATTAAACTGTGTATCAAAACATCCAAAACCAAAAACCAAACCCATTGCCATCGAGTCGATTCTGACTCATAGCGACCCTATAGGACAGAGTAGAACTGCCCCATAGGGTTTCCAAGGAGTGGCTGGTGGATTCAAACTGCCAACCTTTTGGTTAGCAGCCAAATGATTAACCACTTGCACCACAAGGGCTCCACATCAAAACATAGATAAATATTTATTAGAGCATGGGGAGGGGAAAGATTTTCTAAGCATGAAAAAAAATGGAAGAAGCATAAAAGAAAAAAAACTGATAACTTTGACTACAGATATGTATTTAAAGCTCTGCACATAAAAACATCATCAGCAAGGTTTTAAAAACAGATAACAAAGTGGGAAAATACCTCTAGCCACTATAACACAGAGCTAGTAACCTCTTCATTGTGCTGTGACTGTGTGGATGCCAGATTTCTTCAATTCGTATCCTGGCTCTGCCACTTACTAGCTGTGTGACCTGGAGCAAGTTATTTAACTTCTCTGTTCCTTATTTTCCTCATCTGTAAAATGGGAATAATAATAATACCTACTTATTTCTGTTTTATAAGGATTACATGTGTTAAAAAATATAAAGTGCAAAAATCCCTCCCCCCCGCCCCCGCAAAAAAAAGCCCGGGCCCAGATGGCGTCACTGGATAATTCTACCAAACATTCAGAGAAGAGCTTACACCAGTACAACTCAAACTATTTCAGAGCGTAGAAGAGGAAGCAACACTACCAAATTCATTCTATGAAGCCAGCATAATGCTGATACCAAAACCAACCAAAGACGTCACAAAAAAAGAAAATTGCAGACCAATATCTCTCATGAATATAGATGCAAAAATTCTCAACAAAATTCTAGCCAAAAGAATTCAGCGTCATATCAAAAAAATAATACACCACAATCAAGTAAGATTCATACTGGATATGCAAGAATGGTTCAACATTAGAAAATCAATCAATGTAATTCACCACATGAATAGAACAAAAGAAAAGAATCACTTGATCATCTCAATAGATGCAGAAAAGGCATTTGATAAATCCAACACCCATTTCCAATAAAACCTCTCAACAAAATAGGAATAGAAGGGAAATTCCTCAGCATAATAAAAGACATCTATACAAAACCAACAGCCAACATCATTCTCAAAGGAGAGAGGCTGAAATCATTCCTCCTGAGAATAGGAACAAGACAAGGATGTGCTTTATCAACACTCCTATTTAACATTGTGCTGGAAATCCTAGCTAAAGCAATAAGGCAAGAAAAAGAAATGGCACCCAAATTGGAAAGGAAGAAGTAAAACTCTCCCTATTCACAGATGATATGATCCTATATAGAGAGAACCCCAAAGATTCCACAAGAAAACTACCAGAACTAATATAAAGATTCAGCAGAGTAGCAGACTATCAGATCAACATACAAAAATCAGTTGGATTCCTATACACCAACAAAGAGAACTCTGAAAAGGAAATCAAGAAAACAATGTCATTTATAACAGCCCCTAAAAACAATAAAATACTTAGGGATAAATCTAACCAGGGACATAAAAGGCCTATACAAAGAAAACTACAAAACACTATTGCAAGAAACCAAGAGACCTACATAAACAGAAAAATATACCATGCTCATGCTCATGGATAGGAAGATTCAACCCTGTGAAAATGTCAATTCTACCCAAAGTGATCTACAGATATAATACAATCCCAGTCAAATATCAACAGCATTCTTTAATGAGATGGAAAATCTAATCACCAACTTTATAGGGAAAGGAAAGAGGCCTGGGATAAGCAAAGCATTATTGAAGAAAAAGAACAAAGTAGGAGGTCTCACACTACCTGATCTCAGAACTTAGCATAGAGCCACGGTAGTCAAAACAACCTGGAACTGGTAAAATGACTGTGATGGTTAAGATTGTGTGTCAACTTGGCTGGGCCATGAGTCTTAGTCTTTTGGCAGTTGTATAATGTTGTGATCACTTCCCTGTTGAAATTTCATATGTAATCACCCTCATGATGGAATCTGCTGAGCAGTACTGGTGGGGGCGGGGCCTGTGGTGTCTCACCACCCCCTCAGCCTTCATCTTTCTGCCCTTTGCTGCCTACTCCCTTCTGGCTCACCTTGCCAAGGTTTTTGGCTTGTTCTGGATCCTGCAGCTGCCTCTTGTTCGTCTGACCCCCAGTTCTTGGGACTTGAGCTAGCAGCTTACCTGCTGATCTTGGGATTCGTCAATCTTCACAGCCTGTGAGCAAGAGTCCTGCTCTCTGATCTGCCAATCTTAGGTTCACCAGCCCCTGCAGCTACGTGAAACAGGAGAAGCTTTTCAGTCTCGCCTGCTGACCTTGAGATTCATCAACCTTCACAGCCTGTGAGCAAGAGCCCTGCTCTCCGACCTGCTGATCTTGGATTCACCAGCCCCTGCAGCTACACGAATCAGAAGAAGCCTCTATCCTGATCCATGGACTTGGGACGTTCCAGCGTCTACAATCGCATGAGTTGTTTCCTTGATATAAATCTCTCTCTCTGTATATATATATTTATACACTTCACTGGTTTTTCTTCTCTAGAGAACCCAGCCAAGACAACGACAGACACATAGACCAATGGAACAGAATTGAGAACCCAGATGTAAATCCATCCACCTATGGTCAGCTGATTTTTGACAAAGGACCAAAGTCCATTAAATGGAGAAAAGACAGTTTTTTAAATAAATTAACCTGGAAAAGCTGGATGTACATCTGTAAAAAAATGAAACAGGACCCATACCTTACACCATATACAAAAACTAACTCAAAATGGATCAATGACCTAAATATAAAACCTAAAACGATAAAGATCATGGAAGAAAAAATAAGGACAATGCTAGGGGCCCTAATACACAGCATAAATTCAATACAAATCGTAACTAACAATGCACAAACACCAGAAAATAAACTAGATAACTGGGAGCTCCTAAAAATCAAGCACTTATGCTCATCAAAAGACTTCACCAAAAGAGTAAAAAGAGAGCCTACACACTAGGAAAAAATTTTGGGCTACGACATATCAGACAAGGGTCTAATCTCTAAAATCTATAGACGACTTCAACACCTCAATAACAAAAAGACAAATAATCCAATTAAAAAATGGGCAAAGGATATAAACAGACACTTCACCAAAGAAGACGTTCAGACAGCTAACAGACACATGAGGAAATGCTCTCGATCATTAGCCATTAGAAAAATGCAAATCAAAACTACAGTGAGATACCATCTATCCCTTCATTATCAGCGAGAATAAAAAAAAAACAAAACAGAAAATAACAAATTTTGGCGAGGTTGCTGAAAGATTGGAACACTTTATGCACTGCTGGTGGGAATATAAAATGGTACAACCATTATGGAAAATGATATAGTGCCTCCTTAAAAAACTAGAAATAGAAATACCATACGATTCAGCAATCCCACTCCTAGGAATATATCCTAGAGAAATAAGAGTTGCCACACAAATAGACATATGCACACCCATGTTCTTGGCAGCATTATTCACAATTGCAAAAGATGGAAACAACCTAAGTACCCATCAATAGATAAATGGATAAACACATTATGGTTCATACGCACAATGGAATACTACCCAATGATAAAGAACAATGATGAATCCGTGAAATATCTCACAACATGGATGAATCTGGAGGGCATTGTGCTGAGTGAAATAAGTCAAACACAAAAGGAAAAGTATTGTATGAGATCACCATTATAAAAACCCAAGAAAAGGCTTACACACAGCAAAAAACTATCTTTGATGGTTACAAGGGAGGGGAGGGATGGAGAGAGGAAATCACTAACTAGATAAAAGACAAGTGCTAACTTTGGTGAAGGGAAAGACAACATAGGGGAAGTCAGCATAACTTGACCAAGGCAAAGCCATAGAAGCTTCCTAGATACATCCAAACACTTTGAGGGTCTGAGTTACTGGGGCTGAGGGCTGGGGATCATGGTCTTGGGGGGACATCTAGGTCAATTGGCATAACATAGTTCATAAAGCAAATATTCTACATCTACTTTGGTGAGTAGCAGCTGGGGTCTTAAAAGCTTGCAAGTGGCCATATAAAATACATCTATTGGTCCTATCCCAACCAGAGCAAAAAACAAACCAAACCCATTGCCATCGAGTCAATTCTGACTCACAGTGCCCTATAGAACAGAATAGAACTGCCCCATAGGTTTCCAAGGAGTGGCTGGTGCATTCGAACTGCTGACCTTTTGGTTAGTAGCTGAGCTCTTAACCACTGTGCCACCAGGGCTCCTCTGGAGCAAAGGAGAATGAAAAAAACCCAAAAACACAAGGAAAATATCAGTCCAAAGGACTAATGGATCACATGAACCACAGCCTCCACCAGCCTGAACCCAGAAGAACTAGATGGTGCCCAGCTACCACCACCAACCACTCTGACAGGAATCACAATGGAGGGTTTGGGACAGAGCGGGAGAAAAATGTAGAACAATATTCAAATTCACAGAAAAAGACCAGACTTACCGGTCTGACAGAAACTGCAGGAACTCCAGAGACTATGGCCCCCAGACACCCTGCTAACTCAGAACTGAAGTCACTCCAGAAGTCCACCTTTCAGCCAAAGATTAGACAGGCCTATAAAGCAAACACTAACACAGGTGAGGAACGTGTTTCTGAGTTCAATCAAGTATACGAGACCAAATGGGCAACTCCTGCCCTAAAGCAAAGACAAGAAGGCAGTAAGGGACAGGAACATTGGAATAATGGACATGGGGGACTTGGGGTGGAAAGGGGGAGAGTGCTGACACATTGCGGGGATTGCAACCAATGTCACAAAACAATTTGTGTATACATTTTTGAATGAGAAACTAATTTATGCTGTAAACTTTCACCTAAAACACAATAAAATTTTAAATATATATATATAAAGTGCTTAGCCTGCCTCATCATCAGTGTTCAATGAATGTCGTCTGTCATCCCTTTACTGTTACTACCACTGTTATCATTACAAAGCATTAAGAAAATAATCATAACCACAGAATAAAAAGAGGCAAAGCTCATAAACAAATAATTCACAAAACAAGAAATATAAATGGCCAATAATCATATTTTTAAATGTGTTTAAATTATAAACATATTGTTATAATTGCTAGTACATACCCGTAATTAAAGAACTGGAAATTAAAATAGTAAATAACATAATTCATCTATCAAATTGAAAAGAAACACTTTTAATTATAATATTCTGCCTAGGGAAGACATCTAGGGAAACAAACTTTCACCTCCACTGCTGATGGAGCAAACACTGATACAATCTTTCTGAAAAGCGGTTTTATTCCATTCCCACTCTGTGTGTGTGTATGAGGGGGGTAAAATACATATAACAAAAGGTTTGCCATTTTAACCATTTTTAAGTGTACAATTTAGTGACATTACTCACACTTACCTGTTGGGCAAACATCATCACTATCCGTTTCCAAAGGTTTTTCATTACCCCAAACAGAAACTCAGTACCCCTTCAGCAAAAACTCCCCATTCCCCATTCCTGCCAGCTCCTGGTAACCACTAAAAAGTTTTCTGTCTCTATGGATTTGCTTATTCTGGATATTTCATATAAGTGGTTCATACAACATTTGTCCTTTTGTGTCTGATTTATTTTAGTCAACATAATGTTTTCAAGGTTCACCTGTGTCATAGCGTATATCAGAACTTCATTTCTCTTTACCATTGAAGAGTATTCCATTGTATGGATATACCAGGTTGTGCTTATCCATTCATCTGTTGATGGGCACTTGGGTCATTTCCACCTTTTGGGTATTGTGAATAATGCTTCAATGAACATTGGTGTACAAGCATCTGTTTGAGTCTCTGCTTTCAAGTCTTTTGGGTATATACCTAGGAGTGGAATTGCTAGGTCATAAGGTAGTTCTATTTTTAGTTTTTTGAGGAACCTCCAAACTGTTTTCAACAGCAACTGGACCATTTTACATTCCCACCAGCAATGGATGAGGGTTCCAATTTCTCTACATCATTGCCAACATTTGTTCTGAATGAAAAACAATTTAACAGTTAAGTACCAATAGCCCTAAACATGCTTGTGTCTGTTGACCCAGAAAATGCTCATTCCCTTTGACCCAATTATCTGACTTAGAGGATTTAGTCTAGGGAACTAATTAGATAAACAAATGTGTATGTGCAAGGAAGTATATGGCAGTAATTTTTCTAAAACTTTGCATGCAGCCTATATACTTGATAATAGAAGAAGATTAGATTATGGCACCTCCATATACAGGAATAGTATGTTGCTGCTAAAAATCACGTTTCCAAAGAATACTTCATGATATGTAGACATGTTCACAGCATAGCAAGTCAAAGAAGCAGTACGCAAACCAGTCCAATCCCAAACGTGTGTATGTGCGTATAGCATGACATCACTATGGTTATCTCTGAGTGGTGAGATTATAAGTAATCTGTATTTCCTTCTTCATGTCTGTCTTTATTTAACAAATTTTATACAATGCATGTGTATTACTTTTTAACCCGAAAAAAATAATTAAGATATGTTTTGGTTTTGTGCTAGGATATTTGGAATTTAAAGAGAAATTTCAAGAACCCAGAAAAAAAATGAGAATCCGTTAGATAAAGCCTCCCTCTTTCTAGTGGCATGTCAAGATGATCTTAGGTCAAAGATCATCAGAAGTTATGGAGGGGGCCTCGGGATTGACTCCTCTTTGGTGACCACATCATCTCTGGACCCAGGGAGGAAAAGGAGGAGAGGCCAACCTGGTGGGGGTTGGTTCTCTGACAACCACCTTCCCAGCTTCCTCTCCCTTCTGCATGCTCATTTTCTTTCCACTGTGTTGTAGATAGGGTGGGGCCCCTTCCCAGTCTATCCACAAAAACTCTACATTGGAGCCTGAGAAGCACATTCTTGCTTTTGTGCTGAAATTATTCTATTTGTTCCTTGCTCTGCTGTTGGGCTGGTGCTTGGGTCTGGGAGTTTAGCTGTTAATGATGTTAGCTCTGTGTGCTAGAGATTCAGGGAGCCTGTGTCTTGAATGATATCCTTTGTAGTAATGAGAATACTACATTCCTGTAGATTTTCTCAGCAAAGAGATTGGCTACTTTTCTCAGCATTTGGCTACTTTGCAAGGACTCACATTCTGTTTTCAACATTAACTAAATGTTTGCACTCTCCCAAGGAGCCTTCCAGAACAAGCGAAGCCTGGGGCCAAGGCTGTGACTAGGGTGAGGTAAGCAACGCACCTAGTGCCTCCTTAAATATTGTGCCCGAGGTTTCCTTATCCTAGTCCCTGCCCTCCTAGAAGCATCAGGCGAACTTTTCTTCCTAACCACAAAAAATCCAAAGAATTAAAGTTAGAAAAAGCATAGAGAGAAGACAGCTTTTTAATTTCTTTAAATCTTGGTCTATGAAATACCTAAGGTCAGGCTTATAAAACATTTATTCAACAATTCAACAGACATTCATGGAATATCTACTCTGTGCCAGACCCTGTATGAGGTTTGGGGACCCAGAGATTAATAAAATGGGGAGCGGGTGGGCGTGCACAGCGTCCCTAACTATGTGTTCAAAAGGCCATATGTTTTGTTAATTTTGCAAATGTAAGATGCTGTCATCACAGTCACTTAAGCCTTCTGGGCCTTCTGACTTCCACTTGCCCTTCCACCCCAGTTCCCCTTGTGTCAGGTGGCATCAGAACAGCAACAGGCATTCGGGGGATATGGCTAAGGGGAAGTCGAGTTGGTATACATCTATTTTGAGTTTAGTGGGATATATTTATGGGATTTGCAGTTACTTCCACGATGAGTTAGGTTATTCCTAGGCATCCTGCTGTAGGAATGACTTCCAGAATACTCCTACCAGCCACTAGGCTACCTCACCTGGGGTTATGCATAAAGGTACAGGGCCAGAGGTTGAATTGCTTGGCGCACCTGTCCTATAGCACCTGGTGCCAAAAGCATGTGGGTAGTGGAAGAGAAACAAAGGTTGAAATGTACCGAGTCAGAAGCTAGTCTATGGAAAGTTCTTTCAAATCTTACATACATATAAACAAGAGAGAGAGGTTTTCCTAAATTTGACAGTATTAATACGGGATTGCCATGAGTTGAAATCGACTTGATGGCAACCAACAATGACAATTGATATGAATTATGAATTTGTTTATATGAATCACCAACCAAAAGTTGTGAAGTTGGGAGAAAAAGTTTTCTAAATTATCAACAATAAAAAAAAAAAATTTTAATCAACTATGATAGAAGAAAGGCTGAATTATTTTTCTATTTCCTCTATAGAAAATATTACAAAATTGTTATATGCAGATACGATTAGAGAATATGTCAGGCAGTTAATTAATTAAAAATTGTGTTACATTTCTGGATTTTATGATGTTTGTGGTATTTTTCAGCCTTGCAAATTTGTGATTTCTTTATTTTCCCTTTCTGTATAAATATTGACTTTTATACCTAATTTTGAATTTTAATTATGTGTATCTTTTCTTAAAGGGGGTAACACAAATTTTATAAGCTTCAGGCCTTCTCAGATTGTAGAGATTTGTAGATGTATTAATGATTTGTTTTTAATAATACAAAATGAATTATGTGCTACATTCCTTTCTGGTCTCAGTTACCCACACCTGGAGAAAGGCTTGACAAGCTGATCAAGCTGCCTTGGGCTTGAAGACCCAGCACCAAGGAGGAAATAATCCATCTCTACCCGGGAGCAGCAAACATCCTATCACTAAGAGCAAAGAATTTCAAACCCCTACTTCCTCTTGCAGATGGAGTCAAAGCAACAATATTTACTGAGCATGCAAGGCCCCAGGTCACCCTGGGATAAAGCTAGATGAGGGAGCTGGATGGAGAGCCCAGTAGTGTGTTGGGTGTCCAAGGCCAGTGAGGTCCAATCTGGAGAGCTCTGTTAAGGCCCAAGGCGAGGAGGGCCTGCTTGCAGCAAGGGCCAAGGCTTCATGTCAGGAGACAGAGGTAAGAGAGTCCAGGAAAATCAAGTTCATTGTTCACTGGTTGGGGCAGCAGTGGTGGGTCAGTAGTAGAATTCTCACCTTCCATGCAGGAGGCCTGGGCTCGATTCCAATGCACCTCATGTGCAGCCACCACCTTTCTGTCAGTGGTGACTTGGGTGTTGCTATGATGCTGAACAGATTTCAGCAGAGCTGACAGACTAGAAGAAATGCCTGGGGATCTACTTTGGAAAAGCAGCCCATGAAAACCTTATGGATCACAGCAGTCCAGTCGGAAACTGATCATGGTGATGGTACAAGACCAGGCTGGGTTTTGCTCCCTTGTGCATGGGGCCGCCATGAGTCGGGGCCACCATAAGTCGGGGCCAACTTGACAGCAGCTAACAACAACATTCACTCTTCATTTGTACTTGGAGGAGCTGCAGTGATAATGGAGTGAGGGATGGGGAGCACAGCGGGCCCAGAATAGTGGTGTGGTACCCAAGCAGGCCCTGGAAGGGGGTTGGAACCTGTACTCCCCCTATCTATCTGTGCCCTGGCTGGTCCCAGACTGGCCTTTGAGAGGAAACCTGCATAGGCTTTGGAGACAGACAGGTCTGAGAAGGCTCTACCCTTCTAGCTGTGTGTCCTGGGACAAGTTATTTAATCTCTGCGCCTCAGTTTTCTCATTTATAAACCAGAGCTGATAATACCCACATCACAGAGTTCTTACAAGAATTTTAAAATAATGCTAGCCAGAATTAACACTTCCTCAGTGTATGCTATATGCCGAGCATGGCACAAAGGCGTCACTTATTTTCTTATCTCATTTGATCCTCAGAATAACCCTACTGGGTAGTTTTAACATTACTGCCATTTTATAGATGGAGAAGCTCAGGCACAGAGTGGTGGAGTATTTTGCCCAAGAACACACAGCTAGTAGTGGCAGTGCTGAGATTTGGATGCAGCCCATGCTACTGGGCTCTTCATTAAGCTCCCTGGCCTGACTTTATCCCAGGGTGACCTGGGGCCTTGTATGCTCAATAAATGTTGTTGCTTTGACTCCATATGCAAGAGGAAGTGGGGGTCTGATCACTCTCTCTTCTGTCTCCCACTATAAACACTCTCTATCGACTTTTCAATTATAGACAAAGCTCAATCTAAAGGTGAAGGGTTTATGAGTCCACCTCTCTGAGCCGGGGACCCAAACATCCCCCAGGAGCAAGCTCCAGTAGGCATCCTCCAGGGGTCAATGTGGCCCTGGGAGGGGACATCTCACAAGGCCTTGGAGTCCAGATCAAGCCCACAGTAGCCTTTCTCTGAGAAGTGTTTTATAAGTGTTCTCCTGATCACCAGCTTGGGACACACTATGACCCAGACAATGAGGAACTGTTTTAAAGATTCCTTGTTCCCCTCAACATCTCCGGCTAGAACATTCCTACCATCTCTAGAAAGATCTGCTTCCTGGGACCTCCTGCCCTGATAGAACTTTAATGTCCCCCTGTCCCCTGCTACCCAACCCCAATGACCTACAGCATCTCAGCAGAAGCCCTTATTCCTAAAACAATGAAGATGCACTTTTCTAAAAGAGCCTCTCCATTCAGAAGGTTAATCTGAAACACAGCTTAATGCTGCTATGAGTTTTTAATTATTGTGGCTGTCAGTTGATCTAAATATTTTAATGAATGATTTTATTGTGTTTCTGTCCTGAGGCTTTAAGCACAAAGCACAATTATAAAAATCAGATGTTCTTACAGCCATATTTCTTTAGCATTTTAATAGTTTGCAGAGAACATCTGAAACATGGTTATTTGTTATGGCCCACATTGAGAGATGGCAGCAGCGGTGGTTTTGTGGAAGGAATCTTGAACTGGAAATCAGAAGACCTAGGTTTAAATTCCAGCTTTGCCACTTACCGGCTAGGTGAACTTGGGCAAGTGTCTTAACCATTCTGAGTCTACACTTGCTCATCTGTAAAGTGGAGAAGATGAGCCTGCCTGAAAGGGCTGTTTTGAGAATCAAACTAAATAATATATGAGCTTGCTTTCTAGACTGTAAAGTACAAGGCACATGTAAAAGATCTACACTCCTTTATAAAAACCAGTTGCTGTCGAGTCAATTCTGACTCCTGACAACCCCATGTGTGTCAGAGTTTTATACAGGTGAAAAAAATATGTAGTACCTTGTCAAAAGCCAGCTTGCTAGTTATTTGATCCATAAAGACCTACCGAGCTCTCACCATCTACCTAGGAAGAACTCTCTACTCTTTTCTCTTAGAGTTGGTGAATAGTCTGCTTCTATCCCCAACACAAGGGAGCCACCCCATGCCCCCAGGGCCTGCCACAGTGCCCGGCACAGTGGACACCCAGTACACGCTTACTACACTGGGATGAAGTGGAATGCATGCCACGACCCTTTCCCCCACCATACTATACCCATTCTTTAAAACACAGATGAGAGCCCATCTTCTCGATCTAAACCCTCCTCCACCCCAAGTCCACCATGGATTCTTTATCAGTAGAACTCTGGGAAATTAATCATACCTTGCCTTGTGAGCTATCCTCTTTCATATCATCTGTTTTCAATAATTGCTTGAATCTTGTCTTTGCCATTTAACTTTTCACAAATTTATGTTGATCTTCCTAACTTGGCTATATATCTCAGAGGTCTTGCCTGGCATGATATTTCTTTCTTTTTTAAATATAGTTATTCCAGTATATTTTTATCTTTAACATAACTAAGAATATACCATAAGATAGAACTTTTTTTTGAATATTATGTAAAAAATATTTCCCATGTCATTAAATAATTTTAGAAGTTTATTTTAAGAGCTGTAAAATGGTTTGCCATGCAGAAGTAGCCTGGGTCACTGGGTAGATGGGCCTGAGAGGCAAGGGGCCTCCTCTGATAGGAACCTATCAGAGTTCATCTAAGGTAGGGGTAAACCCCATTGCCATCAAGTCGATTCTGACTCATAGCGACGCTATAGGACAGAATAGAACTGTCCCATAGGGTTTCCTAGGCTATAATCTTTTTGGAAGCAGATTGCCAGGTCTTTTCTCCCCAGCAGAGCAACTGATGAGTTCGAACCACTGAACTTTGGTTTCAGGGTTAGATTACTCAATAAGCAAGGTAAGCACATGTTTAGGGCATCAACAAATCAAGGGCACCAGTTGTCCAAAGCAAAGACCCATAGATGCTAAGCAGACAGAACATATGGAAAAGTGAGCGCCACAGTGGAAGAGAACTGGCAGGGCACTAAATGAAACTGATACCAGCTCCAGTGAATGAGAATGTGCCAGCCAGAAATAGAGTTCACGCAAGGTCATGAGGGTGCCCACACACAAGGTTGCTTAAACTATGAGGCCCCTATCACTTCAACACCTTCATTGACATCCATCTCCCATGGTCCCCTCCCTGTAATTGAAACTCCTTATCTCTGATCTCTTGGGAATATATTATTTCTTTCTAATAAACAAGAGGTGGAGGTGGGCTGTCGAGTCTAACTCTGGCTACGTTCACCCAATATGCACCTGGATCCAACATAGGCGGTTACTGAGCAAGGATGGATTATGTTGATAGACAACAGTTCTCCGATCCATTTTGAGAGAACCGTCTTGTACATCCACATCTGCTGATCCCAAATTCTAATGTAAATTTTATTCTATAAATTTTACTTGTTTTATAAATTTTATTTATTTTTAATTATTCGAATTTATTTACTACAGTAGAACCAAATTTAAAAAGTGACATAATTTTATATCTAGGTAAAACGAAATGGCAACAACTAAGTGGAGTGCAAAAACAAAAGCTTGAAGAAGATAAAAAGAAAAGGATTTGTGAATACCTAAAGACAATTCCAAAATTAACTTCCATTTCAAAACGTTGGATGGATTGACACAGCAGATTCAACAATGGGCTCAAACATAGCAACGATTGTGAGGATGGTGCAGGACCCGGCAGTGTTCCGTTCTGTGGTAAATAGGGTCGCTATGAGTTGGAATCAACTTGACGGCACCTAACAACAACAATGAATCAGAAGAGACTTCCGTTGAATGCTCGTGTTTAATGGGTGCAAATCATTGTACTAGCACCGCTAGTGCTGGAATTACTAATAGCAATACGAATATGACAGAATTTGTTCTAAATTCTGCATCCATTACTTGCTGTAGTAAAAAATAATAATAACGGTGTAGAAAGTGAAATCATTTTAAAATCTGAAATTATCACATCTGTAGATGTCATAAATAACAGAAATATAGATCCTGCTTTGTGGAATAATTTTTCTTCTAATGATGTAAATTATTGGATGGAAAGAGGGCCAAGTGATTGTCAACATCACAGTGGAGCATTTGAAAATTCGTGTCAAAAATTTCTGGATGGTAAAAAAACAAAGTTCTGTAGTCAGAATATATTTCTAGGGTGCAAAGCTAATGGTGAAAATTATAAGAGGAAGTGGCTACTGTATTCTCCATCAGTTGGCTCTGTATATTGTTTTGTTTGCAAACTATTCAGTCCTATATCATTTAATTCTCGATTGGCTGTGGATGGATTTAGCAATTGGCACAACTATAATATGATTGATACACATGGAAATAGTTCAATTCACAGAGATTGTATGTTGTCACATTTAAACTGAAGGCATGGTTTTGGCTTAACTCATGACTTGTATTGGAAAGCCATTTTGCAACGTGTTGTCGCTGTCATTATAACAATCACTAAACGTGGATTATTTTTTTGAAGAAGAAATGAAGAGTTTGGGCCCCCACAAAATGCAGATGTTTGGGGTTTGTTTGAACTTGTTGCTCAGTTTGATCCATTTTTAGCAGGTCACAGTTCAAAGTATGGTAAAACAGGAAAGGGCAACCCATCGTATATGTGTAAAACAACATGTGAAGAATTAATAAACTTAATAAGTGATAAAGTTTGATCAACTATTTTCAGTGAAATAAGTATAGCTCAATATTTCAGTTTATCTGTAGATTCCTCTCCTGATGTTTCTCATACAGATCAGCTAAGTATTGTTTTAAGATACGTATCTCCAACAGATGGAAAACCTGTTGAGCAATTTATCACATTTACTAGCTTAAAAAGTCATACCAGTGAAGAAATTGCAAAATCAACTACTTCACTATTTATGTGAAGTTTGCAAAATCGATTTTTCTAAGTACAGGTACCAGTCCTATGACAATGCTACCAATATGGCAGGGCATTATAAAGGCATATAACAGAAAATGTTAGAAAGCAATGAATATGTCATTTTCATACCATGTACTGTGCTTTCACTTAATCTTGTACGATGTAGTGCAATAGATCGTTGTCTGGAAGTAGTTGATTTTTTTCCTACAGTTCAGTTACTCTACAAATTTTAGCCACCTCTACTTACCGATGGGCAGTTCTTAAAACATATTTAGGCAATGATTGAGTATTAAAATGTCTTTTTAATACACATTGGGAAGCGCATGCTGTAGCAATGAGTGCAATCCTGGAACTGTACACTCAAATTGTAGATGCCTTAGAAAATATTGCTGAAGACCAAACACAAAAAGGAGAGACCAAAAGAGTAGCTGAAAACATTGCCAACAAAATGCAAACGTGTATGTATGTTGGTTATGTGGAATAAGGGGTCCTGGTGGCGTAGTGGTTAAGAGCTACAGATGCTAACCAAAACGTCTGCAGTTCAAATCCACCAGCCAGCCACTCCTTGGAAACCCTATAGGGCAGTTCTACTGTGTCCTGTAGGGTGCCTGTGAGTCACAATCAACTCGATGGCAACGGGTTTGGGGTTTTGTTTTGTTTTTGTTTTTTATGTGGAATAATATATTGCAGCATTTTCATCTGATGAATCAAGCTCTCCAAGATTCAGAAGTAAATTTAAAGACATGCATTGACCTCTACCAGTCATCAACAGGGTAGTTACATAATTTAAGAGAAGATTTTGAAAACACAACAAAACAAATATTGCCAAATACTGATTATCGAAGAAGTATTATAAAGAAACAAGTAAATGACGGAAGTGCTCCAGAAGCATTGAGTGTCAAAGATCAATTTCGTGTAACTACATACTACACCATTGTTGACACACTTGAATCCTGCATGAAAAGAAGGGCGGAAGTGCATGAAGTTCTTTCAAACAGATTTTCCTTCTTAAACAATGTGGCTATACCTGATGAAGAATGTGTGAAGGCATCCAAGAAATTAGTGCAGGCTTATCCTGATGACTTAAACACAAACCTTTACGGAAAAGTATGACAGTTGCATTCTTACGTGAGAACTAAGTTTACAGATTCAGGAAAGGCAAATTTTACTCACATAGGCATGTATGATTCCATAATAGAAGATAAAATATAATGCATATTTCCCAATGTTAAAATTGCTTTACAAATAGTCCTAACTTTAGTGATCACAGACTGCACTACAGAACACTCATTTTCATCCCTAAAGAGACTCAGAAACCCTCAGCATACAACAATGATTCAAGAAAGACTCGATTAATTATCCTTATTATGTAGAGAAATACATATTGTTCAGCAGCTTAATTGTCACAAAATCATTGAAGAATTTGTAAGAGTAAAGAATAGAAATGTTTCTAATTATAATATGTTAAGATGAAAGATCTATGTAAAAATACAATATAGTAATTTGTTGTAATTGTTTTCTGATCATTAAATTTTCTTTTATGACATCTTTTCATTTGTCCATTTAGAATTATAACATTTATTATGAAACAAGCATCAAAAACTGAAGTATGAGCCATATAAAGCAAAATTGGTGAAAGTCAATTTTTTGTTATGGGAGATCAACAGAATTTTACATTGATTGTTGAAACAACTAAGTTCACTGACTCATTTTCTTTCTTATAGAATATGTGGAATATTCTTTTTGTAGAAAATGTGGTATATAGTAAAAATCTTAGTACCCCGCATCCGCTAAAAATTTTATAATCCAATTCATCTCATTCCACAAAATGGCATACCCCACTTTTGCATTCAATCGCTAATATTATAATCGCATTTAAAAAGAAGTTACATCATGGATAGCTAAGATGCACACACACACACACACACATATACACATGTATACATATAACTCACATATCCCTTTCCAACGCATTAGTAAGCAGAGGAGGGGGTCACCACAGATTATCAGTGTTTAGGGCCTTCACATGCCTTAATCCAGCCCTGTTTGGGTTAACAGCTGAGCATTTAACCACCGCACCACCATGGCTCCTTAAGGCAGGGGTGTTGTTGTTGTTTTAGGTGCCATCGAGTTGATTCCAACTCATAGCGACCCCATATACAACAGAACGAAATACTGCTTGGTCCTGCCCCATCCTCACAATCGCTGTTATGCTTGAGCCCATTGTTGCAGCCACAGTGTCAATCCATCTTGTTGAGGGTCTTCCTGTCTTTTGCTGACCCTCTACTGTACCAAGCATGATGTCCTTCTTCAGGGGCTGGTCCCACCTGATAACATGTCCCAAGTACGTGAGACGTAGTCTCACCATCTTTGCTTCTAAGGAGCATTCTGGTTGTACTTCTTCCAAGACAGATTGTTTGTTCTTCTGGCAGTCCATGGTATACTCAATATTCTTCGCCAGCACCACAATTCAAAGGCACCAATTCTTCTTCAGTCTTCCTTATTCATCGTCCAGCTTTCGCGTGCATATGAGGTGATTGAAAACACCCTGGCTTGAGTCAGGCACACTTTAGTCCTCAAGGTGACATCTTTGCTTTTTAACGCTTTAAAGAGGTCTTTTGCAGCAGATTTCCCCAGTGCAATGCATCTTTTGATTTCTTGACTGCTGCTTCCATAGGTG
>NW_004444015.1:201495-222255 GCF_000243295.1 Trichechus manatus latirostris | reverse complement strand
CATCTTTCTGGTATTCTCTGCTTTCAGCCAGGATCCATCTGACATAAGCAATGATATCCCTTGTTCCATGTCCTCTTCTGAATCCGGCTCGAACTTCTGGCAGTTCCCTGCGGATATACTGCTGCAGCTGCTTTTGAATTATCTTCAGCAAAATTTTACTTGTGTGTGATATTAATGATATTGCTCAATAATCTCCACATTCGGTTGGATCACCTTTCTTGGGAATAGGCATAAATATGGATCTCTTCCAGTCGGTTGGCCAGGTAGCTGTCTTCCAAATTTCTTGGCATAGATGAGTGAGCACTTCCAGTGCTGCATCCATTTGTTGAAACATCTCAGTTGGTATTCCCTCAATTCCTGGAGCTTTGTTTTCACCAATGCCTTCAGTGCAGCTTGGATTTCTTCCTTCAGTACCATCAGTTCCTGATCATATGCTACCTCTTGAAATGGTTGAACATCCACCAGTTCTTTTTGGTATAGTGACTCTGTGTATTCCTTCCATCTGCTTTTAATGCTTCCTGCGTCATTTAATATTTTCGCTGTAGAATCCTTCAATATTGAAACTTGAGGCTTGAAGTTTTTCTTCAGTTCTTTCATCTTGAGAAATGCCGAGCATGTTCTTCCCTTTTGGTTTTCTAACTCCAGGTCTTTGCACGTGTCATTATAATACTTTACTTTGTCTTCTCGAGCCAGCCTTTGAAACCTTCTGTTCAGCTCTTTTACTTCATCATTCCTTCCTTTCGCTTTAGCTACTCGACGTTCAAGAGCAATTTTGAGTCTCTTCTGACATCCATTTTGGTCTTTTCTCTCTTTCCTGTCTTTTTAACAACTTATCCCTTTCTTTATGCATGATGTCCTTGATGTCACTCCACAACTCGTCTGGTCCTCAGTCATTAGTGTTCAGTGCATCAAATCTATTCTTGAGATGGTCTCTAAATCCAGGTGGGATATACTCAAGGTCATACTTTGGCTCTCATGGACTTGTTCTAATTTTCTTCAGTTTCAACTTGAACTTGCATATGAGCAATTGATGGTCTGTTCCATAGTCGGCCCCCGGCCTTGTTCTGACTGATGATATTGAGCTTTTCCATCGTCTCTTTCCACAGATGTAGTTGATTTGATTCCTGTGTATTCCATCCGGCGAGGTCCAGGTATAATAGTCACAGTTTATGTTGTTGAAAAAAGGTATTTGCAATGAAGATGTTGTTGGTCATGCAAAATTCTATCATGTGATCTGCGGCATCATTTCTATCACCAAGGCCATATTTTCCAACCATGGGGATGATATTTGTCTGTGCTACAAGAGGCATGGGAAGGGATTCAATGGGAATGGATTCTCAGGAAGAATCAGCAGGGCTGAATGGGCTAAAAGAAATAACAAAGAATTGAAGACATCCCTAGTTGATCTAGGGACCATCTCCAAGGTTCCAAGCATAACCCACATCAGCCAAGCTCTCCACCCCCAGAGTGCACTATTAGCCAAAGGCCACTTGCTCGGTTGATTGAAGAACAAGGGTCTAGTGGCTCTGGTCTGCATAGGGATGACACAGGGGTGAAGGCAGAGGAGCTTGCCAGTGGCCTCTCTGGCAAGCATTCTGCCTGTGGTCCTGGCACCTCCAGACCCCATCTTGTATGTTACCCAAGTCCTTGGTAGGCCAAAAGGTAAAAATCTCTATGGGGGTGGGGGGCCCTTAGGACACCCCTCTGGTTCCCAATACCAAAGAGAAGACGCAGGCCAGCCCTGGTAGGAGCCCGTAACCCATCGGCTCTAGATGCCAGACCACAAAGGGCTCCCCAGAATGTGTGATCACCCCCCACCCCTATGTGTCCTTAGCAGCAGGCACCATGGCCTACGAGCACCACTCTCACACACCCACCCACTCCACAGTGCCTAGGGGACTTCTTCCCTCTGCTGCCTGAACAAGGCCCTCAGAAGCTGGCCTCGTAGGCACCCCTCGGCAGAGGAATGATTCCTCTCAGATCATTCCGTTTGAACCTCTTGTGGAAGACAGTTTGGAAGAGGGAAAACAACAGCGACTTGAGAGTCAGAGAAACTTGGGTGAGTAGCTTTGTGACCTTGAGCAACTCATTTCCCATCTTTGGGATTCAGTATTCCTCTCTGTAAAATGGTAATAATAGTACCTGTTATGGATTGAATTGTGTCATGTCCCCCAAAATGTGTTGGACAGGACTTCTAACCAGCTCATTCTGCTTCGAACCCCTGCTGAGAATTTGCATTTCCACCCCAGATATACTGAACCAGAATTTATAGTTTAACAATATCCCCAGGTGATTCTTATGTATAATAAATTTTGAGAACACTGTTCTAGTGGCTCTCAGAATTGGTCCCTAACTGGCAGCATTAACATCACCTGGGAACTTGTTAGAAATACAAATTATCAGCTGGGGTTCGAACCAGAACGATGGTGGTTCAAAGCCCTGGTTTTGGAACTCTAACCCCTATACCTGTGGATGTGATCCCATTTGGAAATAGAGTTTCTTTGTTATGTTAATGAGGCCATGTCAGTGTAGGGTGTGTCTTAAACCTAAACACTTCTGAGATATAAAAAGAGCAGATTAGACACAGAGACCGAGGAGCACGAACTGGGGAAATCAGAAGCACTTGTGAGGATCCCCAAGGAATCCAGGAACGTCGGGGTTACACAAGCTAAGACAAGGATCTTCCCCCAAGCCAACAGAGCGAGAGAGCCTTCCCCTAGAGCTGGCCCTGAATTCAGACTTCTAGCCTCCTGAACCGTGAGAAAATAAATTTGTTTTTTAAAGCTATTCATTTGTGATATTTCTGTTACAGCAGCACTAGGAAACTAAGTACCTAACAGGTTATTTAGAGGGTTAAATTGGTCTTGAGAGTAGGTATTTAAGAAGCAGACACAGTTATTGCTATCTCTCTGTGCAGCAGTAGTTAGTCAAGGAAAAGTCTAGAGGGGGAGGCAATCTGTGAGTCCCTGGAAGACTGAAGCAGGATTGCCAGGAGGCAGAGGCCTATCTAGGGGGTGGAGGCCAGCAGATACGGCGCGTGCCCTGGGTGGCACTTGAGGTGGGGCACCAATGAGCAGTTTCTATTGGCCATCGACTTTCCATGGCCAGCTGTGAGAAATCATTCAGCAATTTAACACTAATTGCCCTAGGCGCTATTTTCCATAGATAGGCCCCGGCTGGGGGGCTGCTCACCCCCACGCACCCCCTGAGCATACTCACACCCCCCTAGGCACACTCACACAGGTCTCCTTGGGCTGCCTGTGGCCTGAGCAAAGCCCTAGTTATTCTCTTGCACAGGTAAAGATTGTAACTGCCCAAAACATCCCGCAGGAGAGCCCGCTGAGGTGGAACTCTGCTTCCTGCTGGCCAGGCCCAGAGCCTGGAGCTTATTTGCATACTGATTACCCTGCTCCTAATCCTTGGTGGTGTGCAGAGCAGGGGGTCCTTTGCTGGGTAGAAAAAATTCAGTGATGCGCAGCAGAATTTCAATCTCCAGCCAACTCGACCTACTTTCCCCCTGGAGCACCCAGAGAAGGGCTTGAACTCCGCTAAGAAAGCACCACAGGACATTCTCTTGCAAAGATTAAAACAGTCAATGACCCAAACACCTTTTGCGTGCACAGTGCTTTACAGTTTCTAAGGCACTTTCACAGCTATTGTCTCATTTAGTCCCCCAAACAACCCTGGGAGGTGGTGCTGCTGTCCAGTCAGCTCCAACTCATGGTGACTTTACGTACAACGGAACAAAATGTTGCCTGGTCCTGTGCCATCTTCATAACAGTGGGTATGTTTGAGTCCACTGTTGCAGCTATTGTGTCAGTCCATCTCACTGAGGGTTTCCCTCGTTTCCATTGACCCTCCACTTTACTAAATGCCCCAAACAACCCTGGGAGGTAGATATGAATAAAGCCATTTTACAGAGCAGGAGACTGTGGGCTCAGAGAGGTAAAATGATTCATCCAAGGTCTCCCTCTGTCTCTCTCTCTCTTACACACACACACACACACACATACAACTAGTGGTTTTCAAGCTCACATTGAAACATGAGTCTGTCCAGAAACTCCAGAACTCACACTCTCTTTACCCCACTCCACAGCTGCTCCACTACTTCCTTCTTTCTTCTTTATTACCCAACCCAACCCACAATCTCCATCATCCTCTAATTTAGTCTCCTTTTCCACGGAGTTAGGCCAAGCCCTCGGGCCAGAAAGATGAAGATGTCTACAAGTAAAGACCTGGCAGCTTCTGTTTGTAACAGTTTCATTTCAAAGGAAATGGACCTCACTTAACTAAATTTTCTTTTATATTTTTTCTAGCTATTAAAGAACTTGCATCTCTAATAAATATTTAATAGGAATTCCCCTCCAGCTGAATTCAGGCCCCTCAGCATCTCATTACCATGTCTTAGAATAGTATCCTCATTGTCACTTGCTTAATTATGCTAAGAAAGAGTTGAATTGGGTGGCTGTTGGGATCAGAAAGCGATTAAATTCACTTGGCAAGACTCTGGATATCTCATTATGATCCTCATTTAGCACTTCTAATGGAGTTATTTTTTTCCCCCAATACTGATTTGGGAAAGGCTTGCTCAGTGTAGCTAACAATTTCCCTATGCCTTGCACAACTTTACACTGCTCCAGAAAAGATCAGGAGTCACTTCACATATCATTTGCATTCCCAAGAACACCAGCCACCCAATGAGCAATGACAGAAGGTGCAGAAGGAAGGGATGGGGCAGTTGGGATATTTGAAGAAGTAGATTTTCAGGACTTCAAGAGGCTTATCAGGTCATCCCTGATGATTGAATCCCTTCTGCAGCATCCACATCAAGGGCTAGTCCAGGCCCTGCTTGGATTCCTCCAATGTCCAGAAACTCACTTCTCCCTAAGGCAGCCTGTTCCTTCTTTATAGTACTCAGGAAGTCCTTCATTGCCTTCAGTTACTGGTCCTCACTCTGCCCTCTAGGCAAACAGAACAAATCTTGTCTCTCTTTTAGAAGATCCTTTGGCGATTTGGAGATTCCTCCTGTGGCCGCTCTGAGTCTTCTGCCCTCTCAATTAAGCATCCCCATTTCCCTCCTCCGCTCTTCATATGACCTGGTTTCCAGTCCTTTCCTCATCCTAGTAATTCTCTCCTGTAATCTTTCCTTCCTTCTGGCTTTATACCTTCCTCCTTCCTCCCCTCTCCTCCCTCCCTCTAGTCCTTCCTTCTTCTCTCCCTCCCTCCTTCCTTCTTTATTCTCTCCCTCTCTCCTTCTTCTTTCTTCCCTCCCTCCGTCTTTCCTTCTTCCTTCCCTCCCTCCCTTCTTCTTTCTTCCCTCCTTCTTGCCTTCCTTCTTTCTTCCCTCCCTCCCTCTCTTCCTTCCTTCTTTTCTTCCTTACTTCCATCTTTCTCCCTCCTTCCTTCTTCCCTCCCCCCTCCTTCCTTCTTTCTTCCCTCCCTCCTTCCTTCCTTCTTCCTTCCCTCCCTCTTTCCTTTCTTCCCTACCTTTCTCCTTCCTTTCTTCTCCCCTGTCCTTCCTCCCTTCCTTACTTCTTTCTTTCCTTCCTTCCTCATTCTTCCCTTCCTCCCTCATTCTTCCCTTCCTCCCTTTCCTCCCTCCCTCCCGTCTTGAATACCTACCCTACTAAGTGAAAGCCACGGCAGTAGGTGCTAGGCACACTCACAGCAGTAAACATGGGAGACACAATCCCTCTCAGGGCTTAAAAGTCTAGGAAAGGAGACAAGCAAGCAAGAAGACATCTTTAATAACAGCATAAGCATTAATGTGAGTAAAAAGAGGAGGAGCATCATCTGACATATACTGAGTGCTGACTCTGTGCTTGGCCCTGCACTAGGCACTTTCTATGGATTATTTCACTTCTTCCTCACAATAACCCCATTTTACAGAGAAGAAAACTGAGGCACACAGAAGTTAAGTCATTTTCCTAAGATCACACATTAAGTAGGAGATGGAGGATGTAAACGCATGTGATATAGGATACACTGGTATTGGGCTGTCAGAGTGCTGAGCCCAGATTTGGGCCCAGCAGCCCAAGAGCCACCTGACCAGCCAAGAAAGAGCACAGCATTTCCCTCATCTTGAACACGCTCGGTCTTTGCCTCAGTCTGAGCTCCTCTTTCCTGTCTTGGGAGTATGGTCTCTCCAAATGTTGTTTCCTATGACTGTGCTGACAACCAGACCCAAAGATGCTGCTTGCCTAGTGCTCATCCCAGTTGCCACCTGCCCCCCCCCCCCAGATTTCCCCACTGCAAAGTTGCTGCCAGGCCCCTGCACAAAGGCCCACATGCCCGGGACCATGGTTTGGCCAAAGAGAACTGAATCCTGGAGGTGTGACCCAAAGGGAGGCCCTGACTGCTCCCCAATATCCCTGGCCTTCCTGATAGGGAAAGCTTGCCTTTCCAGCACATTCATGAAATAGACACGAGAGTGCTAGTCATGTGTTCAAGCCTCAGCAAACTTCCTTTTACTCCTATCTCCCACCTGAGAGAAGGTACAAGTTGATCAGGTGCTGACCTTGGACAGCTCCTTTCACCTCTCTGAACCTCCGCACCTATATCTGCAACATGGTGATAGCAAACTAGATATGAAAACAAGAGAGTAAGGAAATTATTTGACAAACAATTATGTAGTGCTTACAATGTGCCAGACACTGTCTTAGGCCCTTTACAAATATTCACTCATCTACTCTTCATCACAATCCTTTGATATTATTGCTAGTTTCTTTGCACAGAAGAGGAAACTTAGACACAAAAAGGTTAAGTAACTGGCCCAAGATCACAGAGTTCACAAGCAGCAGAGCTGGGATCTGAACCCAGCTAATCTAGCTCCAGAGTCTCTGGGTAGTGCAAACGGTTGATGCACTTGGCTGCTAACTGAAAGTCTGGAGGTTCAAGTCCACCCTGAGGTGCCTCAGAAGAAAGGCCTGGCCATCTACTTCCAAAAAATCAGCCATTGAACACCCTATGGAGCACAGCTCTACTCTGACACTCTTGGGGGTCACCATGAGTCAGAGTCAACTGGATGGCAACTGGTGGTGGTAATCTAGCTCCAGAATCCAAGCTCGTAACCAGGATGCTCCTTAGAAGCGAGGATGGCGAGACTTTGTCTTGCTTACTTTAGACACGTCATCAGGAGGGACCAGTCACTAGTAAAGTAAAGGGTCAGTGAAAAAGAGGGAGACCCTCCATGAGATGGATTGACACAGTGGCGGCAACAATGGGCTCAAGCATAGCAACAATTGTGAGGATGGTGCAGGACAGGGCAATGCTTCCTTATGCCATACCTAAGGTCACAGTGAGTCATAGCTGAACCTAACAACAACAACCAGGAAGCTATGCTGAAGCGCAGAAGTTGTTCTTACTGCCCTTGACTTACCTGTATGACTTACCAATTACTTAGCCTCTATGACTAAATAGCTCCATCAAAAACTCTTGAAGAAATGTCAGGACAGGCTCCTTGGTAGCACTCTGTCAAGGAAAGAACAGATGGAAGAAAATCAACACGATGCTAGGTGTATTCATGTGCGTGACCTCATTTCAGCTGCATAATGCTTCAGTGAGGGAGGACTTATCACCATTCACTTCCACAGATGAGGAAACTGAGGCTCAGAGAGGTAAGGCATTTACCAAGAGTCACACAGCTAGGAAGTGGCAGAGCTGGGGTTCACATATCAATGACTTAGAGAGCTAACAGCTTTGGACTCTCTTTCCCCTACATGGCGCTGCCTCGCGCACGCCCCTTATGCTCACTTAAGATCCTTCGTAGAAAGTGGCTCCTGGAAGAACCAGAAAATTGCCTCAAGGTCCTGCTCAGATAGAGGTCAGTGCTTCTCCAGCAGAGTGCTTGATGTTCTGTGAAGTCTCCCAGGAGGCTGCCTTCTCAGGTCCCCGGCATTGATCCTCCTCGCACCCATGCCCTCATTTATCGTGATTCTTTAATCAATAGCCGCTTGAGCAACTGGAACTTTGGGCTTATATTCATGGAAGTGACATTTGGCTGGAGCCAGTATCCTCAGATGCATCTTTCAAGCAGCCGCTGCCACTCGGCCCTCAGGGAGCAGCTCTAGGGCTCCCCAGCTCACAAGGCACGAGCCTTTTCCCCTGCAGAAGGCGAGGCTATGGTTCAAAGTTGTCATTTGGCTTTCGTGTAATAAACGTCTGCCTTAGGAGATTAACAGGCTTAATTTCCCTTTCTCTCATTTTATGTGGCCTACTTGGCTCGCAGATAGCTTTAATAGCAAGTGAAGGAGTTGGAAACACCGTCTTGAAAGCAATACAGAGCTCTCTCGGTCCTTGGCAAGACATTTTCCAGAGCCTCTCTCCTCCTCCGCCTCCCCCTTCCAAGAGCAGGACTATAAAAGGCAGAGAGTACCTTCTGTCAGACTACACAGCCAGGAAGATAATTCTCCTGAGAGACACACCAACTACCAGCTCCGAACACTCTCCTACCCCGCAAGCTTCAGAATATATTTCACAGCCTTCTCTGAATTCTCATATCCAAATACATTCAGGTAATAAAACTACTATAAAAGCACAATGACATAGTTAAACAAAAATGTCTGATGGGTTTATTCTCTTTTTTTATCCCTTATCTCTGGGATGGAGAAACCTCGTGCAGACACTTTAACAAGGGCACTCCACCTGGCAAGCCCTTGAGGCAGCGTTTCCTGATATGGCCAGCTTAGTCCTAGCTTATTGGCCGCATGAGTTTAATTCACGCCATCTTCATCATTAAGGTCATCTTTCTGAGGAGAGGCAAGCATGCAACCAAAAAAATAGCTCCCATGTCCTGCTTGGGTCAAGTCTAAAGGAATTCACACATGATCGGAAAGTCTTCTTAGGATGAAGGGCAGGAAAGATACCAGAAGAGGAGGACATGATTACAAGCAGGAGAGCTAAGAGAAGATGGCTACCAGTTGCTTACATTTTGAAGTTAGCCCCTGTGACTAAATAGCATCATCAAGTGCTCTTGAAGAAACGTCAGGACGGGCTCCTTTGTGGCATTCAATCAGGGAAAGAATGGATGGAAGAAAATCAGCACGATGCTAGGTGTATTCATCCGCGTGGCCTCATTTCAGCTGCGTAATGCTTCGGTGAGGGAGGCCATATCACCACTCACTTCCACAGATGAGCAAACCGAAGCTCAGAGAGGTAAGGGACTTACTGAGAGTCACACAGCTAGGAAGTGGCAGAGCTGGGGTTCAAGTATCAGGATGCCTCACTCTTTTTGAGGAAACCTTAGAGAGGCGCCGTTGGAAATATAGTTCATCAGTTTGGCTTGCAGGAACCTAGGGTTTTCTGGGGTGTGAGCTCTCTCAGCCCATACTGCCTGCCTCTCTAACACCTTTACTTACCGAGCAAGAGAATCGCTGTTCACTCTCCCCTTTGAGCCTCTCGTCTCAAGCAGCCTTACTCAGGCCCTGGCTGGCTGGCAATGCTGCCTCAACCAGCTCAGAGGGTTGTGAGGGAAGCTCTTACAGGAAGGGCTTGCCACCAGGGGACTAGCATGTGCCCTGCTCATCAGCCAACTTCTTTGATTCCAGTTCATGTTTCCCATATCCCTGGAGCCCAGTCATCCTCCATTTCTTTTGTGTCCTAACTAGGAACAAAATTGGTTCCACATTTGTCTTACCTGCAATGAAGCTCAGAGATCAACTTATTGCTCAATTACCACCTCATCTCGGGTTCCTGGAAGAATTCTCTATTCCTTCCCTCTGTATCAGAGATGGCAAACCAGTGGCCCACTGGCTGACTCCAGGCTGCAGACCTGCCTTGTAGGGCCTGTCTAGTGTTTTTGAAAGCCTGAATTACTTGCCAACATGTAGAACTTAGGAGATGTATACATAAAAATGCAAGTTTCTGACTTCTCATGAATACTTGGGAGACCTGGCCCCACTTGGCCTGCATTCTCTCCTGGCAACGATCGCCTGGAGCTAAGTATGGCTGCCCCCTTCTGTGGGGCATGTGCTGTCCAGCTCACCCTCTGTTGTCTTAAATCCATTTCATTCACCTGCATTACCTATCTGGCCCCTGTACGCCTTTGAGTTTGAAACCCCTGCCTTCAATGATTTTGGGCTTCCACTGTTGGTAACAACACTGGTATATTTGTCTTCCACCTTAAACCATTTTTCTTAGAATCAGTTAGGTATAAATTATAAAACATTTTTTATAAGAGATTAATACAAAACCTTTGATGGCTTCACAATACCCTTTGGATAAAGTCCAAACTTTCGGCATAACTTTCTAGATCCTTCATGATCTGATTACAAACTATGCTTGAGCCCACAGTCTACCATGCTTCACTGTGTGCACTCTGCAACCGCCACACCCAGCCACTCTGCATTTCCCAGGGGCACCATTGTGCTTTCTTGCCTCTGTCACAGCTCATGCTCCCTCTGCCAAGAATGCCCTTTCCCTGGCTAGCCAACTCCTATGCCCCCTGCAAAGCCCAGATGTCATGCTATCCTTTCTCCACAGCCCTTTCAATCATGTGCCTGCCCAGAGCCACCTGCTGACCCATATGATACCTTTGTAAAAATTTCTAAAGAGGTGCCCCTTACTCAAGACACTTTCTTCCATCTGCCAGGAAACTGTCCTAACAGGTATACACATTTTTGATGCCTATAATGTGGATACATAAATTTGGCACCCTTGTGCAGTGCATGACTTGCATGGATGTACATAGCAGCCCTGCTCCTGCCAGGACAGATTTAGAGGCTTTTCTGTGTTCCCACAGTAACGTCTCCACATGTCTCCCATAGACTGGGAAACAACAGAATATAATGAGCTGCCCATGTCTGTCACTCCCACAGAGAGGCTGCGAGCTTCAAGAGGGCAGGAACCACATTTGGAGATTTCAGTATCCCAGCATTCCCAGGATACATTGAAGGCAGTCCATAATGGGCACTGAACCAGTTTGTTAACTATTAAATCAGTGAATGCCTGGCAGCTGGAGGGAGTGGGTGGAAAAGAGCAAGATCAGACAGTCCAAAGGTATTAGCCAGCGGCATAACTGGGGAGGAGTGGAGGGATCAGCTGACACCAGCTCATAGGCAAAGAGGCTCAGAGAAACCCTTAGAAGCAATTGATTTTGAATTGTCAGGAACAATAGTAGACTTGGAGAGCTATAATTCCATTAAAAGAAAAATCAAGAAGATTGAACTTAAAAAGATATTGTGTTATTCCATTCTAAAAGTGGATTTTGCTTTATATTTGCTTGACTCCTAACACAATAAAATTGCTTCAGCCTGACAGTCATCTTACCTAAATGAAAACATGATTTAACAAAATGGCATTTTATGAGCTTTAAACCTAGCAAATATTTGACATAAACTGAGGGGGGGAGGAAAGGCAAGGGAATGCAAAAGAAGGCTGATTCTGGGGGTGCATGCTGCCCATTGTATGGTTGTCACAACTCCACAAAGTAGAGTTCATGGCTGGCCCAAGGGATGTCAAGTTAACTAAACAAGTGCAGCAGGTCAGAGGAGTGTTCAGTTTCACAAGAGTAGTCCCCATGACCTTCGAAGCTGACTTAGTTGAAGAAGCTTGTTTCTAACTTCTAGAGGTCTGCCTTCCACACTGGAAGTTGACAGAAGTCCCAAGTCATCCCTTTGTGACTCTTTTTCTTTAGAAAACATAAGCTAACCTTTCAAATGTTTCAGAGACTTACAGACAATGAAGATCCCTCATTTCTTTTTTTTAAATTTTCATTTATTCAACAAGTATTTATTGAATGCCTACCTTGTACAGTTACTGATACAGGCATTGGGAATACAGCAAGCAACAGAGCAGACAAACCTCTGCCCTGTTGGAGTTAACATTCCAGTGAGACACTGAGTAGAAATCACTGTGCTTATGTTAAGAGAAATAGCTCAGGATCACATAGCTGGTGAGCAACAGAAGAGTGAACTTGATCTCCAGATCGCCCTGATACCAAATCAACTTCATTTTACTCAGGACTCCTGTCTTAATTACCTAGTGCTGCCATAAGAAAAATACCACCAGTGGGTGGCTTTAAAAGAACAGAAATGTACTACTATTTCACAGTTTTGGAGGCTGGGAGTCCAAATCAGGGCATCGGCTCTGGGGGAGGGCCTCTCCTTGTTGGTAGCTCCAGGCATTCCTTGACTTGTAGTCAGTTCCTCATGTGGTCTCTTCTCCCTGTGTGGGTCTCCCTGTGTGTCTGTACTCCCCTTTATAAGACACCTCTCAGAGGGATTAGGTTTAAGACCCACCCTACTCCAGTACGGCCTCATCATCATAACAAAAGAAAGACCCTTATTTCCAAACAATGTTCACAGGTACAGAGGTTAGTTAGGATTTCATATCTTTTGGGGGGACACAATTCAATCCCTAACAATGCCAGAGAAGGAGTCTCCTGTCTGATCTTTATAGAGACATTTTCAACCTCTTCCTAGGAGCTAGCAAGCTTCAGAATTTTCTCAAGAAGAAGCTTCCACCCAGTTAAAGGTCCCTGGGTCTGTGACAGCCAAGACCTGTTGAGAAAAGAGACTGTGTTGGGAGAGAACAGGTGGGAGGTGGGGGTCCAAGCCCAGCATTGCCAGTAACAAAATATACAATTTCCATTATATTCAACTGGTACAATTCCCTCCCTTCCCCTCTCCCTGTCTCTGGGCCAAGTCTTCTGCAGCCCTTTCTTTTTTCCTCTTTCTGGGGGAAGACCCCCATTTCTTACCCAGCCATTATGCAAGGAGCAAGCCATAAGGTGAGGATGCCACAATATGAATTATCAACAAGCCCATTGCCTCATCAGAGGCACATGTGAAAGGCTTTCACCAGACTTTGATAATTTAGGGTGTTCCATTTCCTCTAAACAATGTTGTGGTATCTTTAAAGAAGGAATTCTACAGCTTGCCTAAATCTCCTTAGTTCCACAAAGTCTTTGAGTTGACAACTAATAATTAATTAACAATGTACAGTGTCTTGCTGCCCGTCATGGTGATTGGCACTCTCATCTCTGAAAAGAGAAAGATGTGATAATGTGGCAGGCTTCCCCACGGCTTGCAGCTCAGTTCCTGAGATGATGGGCTGATCCCTTCTCAGGACAACTCGGCAAGGGGAAGGCAAGCGACAGCTCTCTGGAGCCAGGCCATAGAAACCACCTGCCAAAGGGGCAGAAGGTCATGGTCCAGAAGCTCAGTAACCAGCTCCTTTCAGTCAGTGATTCCATTGTCTTCCTCTCTAGCATTCCTCTCGCTAACTCAGTTCAATTGTGTCCAAACTTACTGAGCATGTTCCGTGTTCAAGGTCCTGCGGGCTCTGGAGGGGCTTGCCTGCTGAGCTGGGCTATAGTCAGTGAGAGAGCAGATAAATAGTCTTGTTGCCTGTCACCGAGCTCTACAACCCTAGTCCTGGCAGGGTCCTTTCCTATTCACAGCTCTTAAGACATACTCACGTCATTTAAAGACGTATGGACTTAAATATACTCAAACATGGGCAGATCCATTGCAGACCCACCAAGTGACCAAAACTCAGAACCACCTACTTGCCTGGTGTGGAACCTGGACTCTTCAGGGTGGGAGGAGGGGGAGCTGGGATGCTTTGCTCAATTCATTTGGAGGAATCTGTCAACCTACGGCTGTAGCACAGTCAGGGGTAGCAGCAGAGTTCAGACATACAAGGCAGCTGACTGGGTGTCAGAGGCCTTGCTTTCTAGTCCTGGCCCTGCCACATACTAGATGTGTGACCCTGAGCAAGTCCCCTCCATTCTTTGGGGAAACTGAGGTGCCTATCTGTCAAGAGACAGGACTGGACTGGATGATGTTGATCCCCACTGCATTCCCAGCCCCAGCAAATACCTGGCCATGTCTGAGATGCCTGGAAGTGTTTATTGCCTGCATGATCTGCTAGGGGCCCTTCTATCACTGACATTCCAGAGCTCTGTGGAATCGTTCCCCTTGGTACTGCAAATCTGCCTTTACAGCTAGGCCATCTAATGACAGAATCTTCCCTTGAATGGAAATTTATTTTTTTAAATCAAGTAATAACCATTGAAGCTTCTTTTTGACTTTTTAAATCATTCCATAGCTCATAGTGGCTTCCTCTGGTCATCTGGGAGGTGGATGCTTGTGGCGGTCATGTTCCCCTCACTGGCAGTTATATGACACAGAAACTGTGTGGAGGGCCATAACTAGAAGGAAAGTGTTAGCGATGATAACCTGTGTCCCATAATCCCTGGTCCAGACAACACATCACACAGCCTCACAGCCAATTCATATAAGGAAAAAAAGGAACTGTCAGAAGAATATTAGTGCTGTCAATCTCAAAATGGAGGTTTAAAATTAGGGAAGTGGAAAATATGCCAATCATGACTTAGGCGGCTGCACTGGTTGCTTTGCATGTTCCCTTCAACCAGCAAACCGCTTGAAATTCTTAGCATCCAAAATGTCTACTGAGGAAAATCAGCACTGAGGAGAGCAGGTGCAAATGAACCAAGAAACTCGCAACAAAGAAGAGAGCCTGAAAGGGGACATTTAAATGACAGAGTAGATGTGTGATTACTACAATTACGTTTACCTATTACCAGAGAATTCTGGATTTATAGAAAAGTGTGGCCAAAAAGAAAAAAGAAAGGGAGGGAGGGGAGAGGAGAAGGAAGGAAGGAGGGAGGAGAAAAGAAGAAAGGGAGGAAGGGAGGGAGGGAGAAGAAGGAAGGAAGGAAGGAAGGGAAAAGAAAAAAGAAGGATCATGGTAAAATCTGCTGCTGAGGGAGGGGAACACTGGGCAGTAGTTTTTGTGAGATTCAGTCAATGCTTGAGGCCCCTTCCACCTCTTTTTCAGAAAATGTAACTGTAGGCTGGAATACAGTAGCAAGAGAGAAAGGCAGCACTCACCAGGAAACCCCACTACATACACACCCCCTAGTCCTGCTAGGAGTGGAAATGAAGTGTCTGAGGGAGCTGAGGCCAGACCAGGGCAGGTGAAGGCCAGCCCTCACACTGGGGGCCATAGGGGCAGAAGAGAGGGCAGGAAGGGGAGCAAGCCCTTTGCACTATGCAAGGCCTCCAAAACCCCACCAATGGGACGAAAGAGTGGTGGGAAGAAGGGTATTTTCATTTCCTAGGGCTGCTGTCACAAAGAACCACAAATGGGGTGGGTTGTGAGAACAGAAATTTATCATCTCACGGTTCTGGAGGCTGGGAGTCTGAGATCAGGGTGTCGGCCGTGTTGATTCCTTCTGAGGCTCTGCGGGAGAACCTGCTCCAGGCCTCTCTCCTAGCTTCTGGAATCTCCAGGCGTTCCTTGGCTTGCAGCTGCAGCATCACATGACTGTCTTCCCTTTGTCTCTGTGTGTCTCTTCTCCTCTTTTGTAGGACACCACTCAGAAGGGATTAGGACCCATCCTACTCTGGTACGACCTCGTTTAATTTCATTGATATCTGCAAAGACCCTATTTCCAAACAAGGTCACCTTCACAGGGACAGGGGTTAGAACGCCAACACATCTTTCTGGGGGACACAATTCAATTCGTAAAAAAGGGCATGTACTTGAAGCCCATCCATTCACCCTCTTCACTGGTCAGAATATGGAAGAAACTGAAAAGAAATAAAGACCCTGACCATAAGCACTGGCAGCCCCAAAGGCTCCAGGAGCTGCCTGACCTGCCTTCCCCACCCCCCATAAAGTACACACATAGACACTTCTTATATGAGGTGCAGTGCAAACATCTAGAATGGAAACACATTTGGGATGCTCAGTCTCAGCTCTACCACAGACCCTGTGTGTTCTTTCTTGGATGAGTCCTGGACCCTCTCTGGCTACAGTGTCCCCATTTGAACTTCAAGGGCTACAGAAGGTGATCTCTGAGGGACCTTGAAGATGAGTCGTAACACAGCTAAAGCAAGATCAGGGGTTATGGGATTGCTAAAGGGAATGCTACCTGAGCCAGGTGAAATTGGGGATGAGTGATCCAAGCAGAGGGCCCAGTGAGTCCTCACCAGGGTTCCCCTGTAATTGCAGTGGACATGACTTCTAAATCTAGTGTCTAAATCCAGGAATGACCTTAGAGACAGCTGATTAGCCCTGAGCAAACTGCTCATTACCCAAGTGACCCAAAGACCCCCTCTGCCTCCACCCTGGCCCTAGTGCCGAGCTGCTGCAGGCCCATTCTGCCATCCCACAGCTACCCTGGCAGCATCGCATAATTGGGAAAAACAGTTTCTGCCATCATCAAGCAGGTCCATTTCAGAGACAGCTTCTACATGGGAGACAGGCTTTCAAAAATAAGGTTTCTGGGTCTCCGGCAAGTCGCGTCTTAACAGCCTGGTCCTAGATGACTCTGTCTCCTTAAACATGCCCCCTTTTTGCTCAAGACAAGAAATGGTCCTTCTTTTTCCAGGACCAGGACCATTCAAACCTTTAGAAGTAACACTTGTCAATCTGGCTGGAAATAGCATTTTTCAAGGGGAACAAAATCCTAACTGAGGCAATAGAATGATGTTATTTCCTAGACATAAAAAGTCCCCTTAACTATATGTATATAGGATCCCTGGGTGGCACGAATGTCCCTGGGTGGTGCAAGCAGTTTGTGATCGGCTGCTAACCTAAAGGTCGGCTCAGACAAACCCCAAATGCCCTGTTCATCATGTCCGTCCTACAAAGGAAGTTGTGGTTCTGTCAATTTCTCCTACCACGGGACAGCTGTAACACTGGCTTGTATCACTAATTACATTCAGTATGTGTGTCTCGGGTTATAACAGATGGTGTTTGCGATGCATGCAAAAGCTTCAGATAGCCAAATGGTGTAGCCATGGAGATTTTCCAAAGAGAAGACAAAAACAACAACAAAAATATACTCTCACCAGCGAAAATATGAAGAGTGTTTATATTACTTCCTACTGTGGCAAAATAGAGAACATCTGATTCCTGTGATAGCTCCATTGACTGGGAGAAACCAACCAAGTGCGGACGGGCTGATGCCACTGAGAGGCGCCATCTAAGGGGTGCTCTCTCACCACCTCTAAAAGAGCTACAACTTAAAAAGTGTGCAAGTATAGAATCTAGGCCTCCATGGCTTGCCAGTAGGCCTGGAACCCTCTCTCTACTTGCCAAAGTCATGAGCTCCATGAGCAGACAGCTTTAATTGGTAGAAAACATGGTTCTAATAGAATACCCAAGATTTCTTTCCTGTAACTCATAAAACTAGAGCTATAAAGGACCCTGGAGGTCATTGATTTCAACCTTCTTACATCCCAGCTGAGGTGACTGAGGCTCAGCTATGAGGTGAGGTCACATGGCTAGATGATGACTTGCCTCAGACCTCTAAGCTGGTGTACTCCACCAGGTCCCTCACACCCCAGAGGCAAGCAGCAAGCACCTACTCATGTTTTCACCAATTCCCCAACACTCACCTATCCGCATTTATTCCTGTCTTGCTCCTGCTCCAATCTGCTTGTGACTCTTGCCTCCTCTGCGGCCATAAACTTGGGCCTGCCTCTGGGCCTTCCAAAATGGGGCTTGGATTTGGTCTCCAGCTCTCTGTAAAGAACCTGGGCTTGCCTCCCCACCCTGGACCACGTCTTTGGTTCCACCAACTCCATCCCCCAATCCCAGCAATATTATCTGAGCCATGGCCCATCCAACCCAAGCCAACGTGCAACCACCTCTACCAAGGAAGAGATTCAGAATAGGACTTCAAACAGGTTCATTCCGGTTCAAACCTCTGTTTAGAATTTGCATTTCTAACAATTTCCCTGCTGAAAATTTGCATTTCTAACAAGTTCTCAGGAAATTATACGTAAGAATCACCTGGGGATCTTGTTAAACTGTAGATTCTGATTCAGTACATCTGGGGTTGAAGCCCTGGTGGCACAGTGGTTAAAGCAATCAGCTGGTAACCATAAAGGTCATCAGTTCGAATCCACCAGCCCTTTCGCAGGAGAAACATGTGGCAATCTGCTTCCATAAACGTTTACAACCTTGGAAACACCATGGGGCAGTTCTATCCTGTCTTATAGGGTCGCTATGAGTGGAAATCCACTCAACAGCAGTGGGTATATCTGGGGTAGAAATGCAAACTCTCAGCAGGAAACTTGTTAGAAATACAAATTCTCGGCAGGGGTTCTGACTGAATCCCTGAATCAGACAGAGGCAAATCCAAGACCAAAGCCCAGGCCCGCTGACTCTTAAGACCAATGAACTTTCCACTACATTATACTCTCTACCCCCTACCTTTGCATTGCTATTAGTTTCATCTTCTGTAGCAACCCAGTAAATCTAGTCCCTCTCCTTCATCATGTAAAGACAATTTTCAAGTCTCCACACCACCCCAACCAACCCTACCTGAGTCTTCTCTCCTCCAAGTGAATAATTCCCAGCTTTTTCAAATTGTCCTCGTAATTCATACTTTCCAGACCTCCAGAGACCTCATAAACTCAATCATCACCCTCTAAAAAGAAACAGAGAATGCTTTTGATTCCTCATGTCCTTTGATTTAGACAGTCTGTTTGTATCAATTCAGGTCTGATCACAGCCACCCAGGGCAAGATTAAGACATGTGAGAGCCGTAAACACTGATAATCTGTGGTGCCCCTTCCTCTGCTTACTCACACATTTGAACAGGATTTATGAGTGATACATACACATGTATATGTGTGTGTGTGTGTGTCTTAGTTATCCATGATGTAACTTAACTTCTTTTTAAATGTGACTATAATATTAGCGATTAAACACAAAAGTGGCATACGCCATTTCAGTGGAATGAGATGAATTGGATTACAAAATTTTTAGTGGATGTAGGATACTAAGATTTTTACTATATACCATATTTACTACAAAAGAATATTCCACATATTCTACAAGAAAGAAAATGAGTCAGTGAACTTAGTTTGTTTCAACAATGTAAAATTCGGTTGATCTCCCACAACAAAAATTTGACTTTCACCAATTTTGCTTTAAACAGCTCATACTTCAGTTTTGATGCTTGTTTCATAATAAATGTTATAATTCTAAAAGAACAAATGAAAATATGTCACAACCCAGGCACAAGGACAGGAAGGCAGGAGGGGACAAGAAAGCTGGTAATAGGGAACCTAAAGTCAAGAAGGGAGAGTGTTGACATGTCATGAGGTTGTTAACCAATGTCATAAAACAATATGTGTACTAACTTTTTAATGAGAAACTACTTGTTCTGTAAACCTTCATCTAAAGTACAATAAAAAAAGAAAGAAAAAAAAGAAGTTATAGAGAGTTCCGGCAAAATGGCGCTCTAGGTAGAAGCACCACGCCGTCCCTCCACAGCAAAGATCCGAAAAACTAAGCCAAACAGAGAATACAACAATCCTGAAACCCTAAAACATCAAATGAAGAGATAAAAAACTCAGCCAAGCACCAAATGGAGTGAGAAAACTGACAGAGAATGGAGAGTGAGGAGAGATTCACACAGAGGTCCACTACCAGCTAACGCACTGTGGATCCGCCATCATCGATTCCTATCGGAGACCAGCAAACAGGGGTTACGAGAAAGCAGCCTCACGGAGCATCCAGAGGGAGACAAAACAACCGGTAATTGGCGATATACACTTTCCCACCCCCCACCCTTCTTCACCCCCACTTGGCCTCCTCTGCTTCCAGCGGACACAATCTCTTGACCGGGAAACACCGGCTGCTTGGATTCCACACACCCAAAAGGGCCGGCTCTCTGAGTGCCATTTGTTGGTTGCTGGTGTTGCTTTTTTCTGCTTCTTTTGATTTCTTCCTTACCTCTCACCACGTCCCCCTCCTTTCACTCAAATACCTGGCTCTGTGCACCATCTTTGCTTCTTCCTGGGGGGCTGCAGAGCTCCGGTAATTTTTGATATATGCTTTCCCACTCCCTACCCTTCTTCACCCACACTTGGCCCCCTCCGCTTCCCGTGGACACAGTTCCTTGTCCGAGAAACACCAGCCCACACTAGCTGGTTCTCTGAGTGATATTTGTTGGCTGCTAGTGTTGCTTTTTTTCTGCTTCATTTGATTTCTTCTTTACCTCTCACCACCTCCCCCTCCTTTCGCTCAAATACCTGACTCCGTGCGCCATCTTTGCTTCTTCCTGAGGGGCTGTGGAGCTCCATTTGAGTGTGGAGCTGCTTCCTGGTCTGGGCTGCCCTGCAGGTGGGATCTTGGGGCTTTTGTTCGTTTGTTCGTTTTGAACTGTTTGTTTGTTTTCTTTTCCTTTTCTTGAATTGGGAGCCCTTTCTGGCAAGGCGGTGCTGCGTGGCAAGGAGACTTCCCCCCAGCTTGCACAGACGTGCAGAGGGATCCCTGAGAGCATTTCTTTTTTTGTTGGTTTTTTTTTTTTTCTGTTTTTTTGGGGGCCTTTCTTGATCTTTTTTTTTTAATTTGTTTTGTTTTCTTTTCCCTCTTTTTTCTTTTTTGTCTTTCTTCATTGCTCAGTTTCTCGTCTCTCTATATCTTCCTTCTCTTTCTGATCCCTGAATACCAGGAATTGTATACCTCTACACCTTCTAGCCAGGTTATACTGCAACACCTGAGAGCAACTTCCCCATACCTCATAGCTGCACTGGTGGGATCCCTGGGAACTTTGCAGTTCTTTAACCTTTCTGATTTTTATTTATTCATTCTTTTCTTTTCTTTTCTTCCTCTTCCCCTTTCTGTTTTTCTCTATTTCATAGTCTCTCATCTCTCCACTCCAAACAGCAAGTTCCCCTAGCATTCTTTTTTGTTTGTTTGTTTGTTTGTATGTTTTTGGCTCCTGTTCCTCTCTCCTCTCTCACATATCCATCTTAGCTCCACACATAA
>NW_004444015.1:167065-194691 GCF_000243295.1 Trichechus manatus latirostris | reverse complement strand
AGGTTGAGAAGTTAGAGGGTTGACATGTTGTGGGATTGTTAACCAATGTCATAAAACAATATGTGTACTACTGTTTCATGAGAAACTATTTGTTCTGTAATCTTCACCTGAAGTACAATTAAAAAAAAAAAGAAGTTATAAAAGAAAGTTTAATGATCAAAAAATATTACAACAAATTACTATATTTTTAGATAGATCTTTCATTTCTAACATGTTATAATTAAAAACATTTCTTTCTATCTTTGTTCTTTCAGATTCTTCAATGATTTCATCACAATTATGCTGCCAAAAACAATATCTACTACTATACATAGTAAGAATAATGGATCGAGTCTTTCCTGAATCATTGCTGTACGCTGAGGGTTTCTGAGTCTCTTTAGGGACGAAAATGAGCGTTCTGTTGTGCAGTTTGTGATCATTAAAGTTAGGACTATTTGTAAAGCAATTTCACCATTTGGAAATATGCATTGTATTTTATCTTCTATTATAGAATCATACTTGCCTACATGAGTAAAATTTGCCTTTCCTGAATCTGTAAACTTAGTTCTCACATAAGAATGAAATTGTCGCACTTCGAAATAAAGGTTTGTATTTAAGACTTTGGGATAAGCCTGCAGTAATTTCTTGCATGCCTTCACACATGTTTCATCAGGTATAGCCACATTGTTTAAGAAGGAAAAACTATTTGAAAGAACTTCATACACTTCTGTCCTTCATTTCATGCAAGATTCAAGTGTGTCAATGATAGTAGTATGTGGTTACATGAAAGTGATCTTTGGCACTTAATACCTCTGGAGCAGTTCCATCATTTACTTGTTTCTTTCTAATGCTCCTATGACAGTGAACTGCTTGAGAATCAGTATTTGGCAGTATCTGTTTTGTTGTGTTTTCAAAATTTTCTCTTAAATTACGTAAATACCCTGTTAATGACTGGTAGAGATCTGTGCATGTCTTTACATTTATTTCTGAATCTTGGAAAGTTTGACTCATCTGACGAAAATGTTGCAATGTATTATTCCACATAACCAACATAATTACATATTCTAGTGTTTGCATTTTGTTGGCAATGTTTCCAGCTTCTCTTTTGGTCTCTCCTTTTTGTGTCTGATGTTCAGCAATATTTTCTAAGGCATCTAGAATCTGAGTGTACAATTCCAGGATTTCACTCATTGCTACAGCATGTGCCTCCTGATGTGTATTAGAAAGACATTTTAATACTCTATCATTGCCTAAATATGTTTTAAGATCTACCCATTGGTGAGTAGAGGCAGTAAAAAATGTATAGAGTAACTGAACAGTAGAAAAAAAATCTACTGCTTCCAGACAACAATCTACTGTGCTATGTCCTACAAGTTTAAGTGAATGTGCAGCACATGATATGAAGATGGCATATTCATTACTTTCTAAAATTTTCTGTTGCATGCCTTTATAACACCCTGACATGTTGGTAGCATTGTCATAGGACTTGCCTCTACACTTAGAAAAATCAATTTTGCAAAATTCACGTAAATAGTGAAGAATTGGATCTACAATTTCTTCAATGGTATGACTTTTTAAGCTAGTAAATGTGATAAATCGTTCAACAGGTTGTCCATCTGTTGGAGATTCGTATCTTAAAACAGTACTTAGCTGATCTGTCTGAGAACGATTAGGAGTGGAATCTAGAGATAAACTGAAATATCAATCTATACTTATTTCACTGAAAATACTTGATTGAACTTTATCACTTATTAAGATTATTAATTCTTCACACATTGTTTTAGACATATACGATGGGTTGCCCTTTCCTGTGTTACCATATTTTGAGGTATGACCTGCTAAAAATGGATCAAACTGAGCAACAAGTTCAAGTAAAATTTCCATTTTATGCGGACTCAAACATTTCATTCTTCCTTGAAAAAATAGCCCAAGTTCAACAATTGTTATGACAGTAACAACGTGTTGCAAAATGGCTTTCCAATACTGATGTTCTTCATTAATTTGTGTTTCTAGTTCATGAGTTAAGCTAAAACCATTTCTTCTGTATAAATATGACAACGTACAATCTCTGTGAGTTGAACTGTTTTCATGTTTATCAGTCATATTCAAGTTCCGCCAATCATTAAATCCATCCACAGCAAATAGAGAATTAAACAATTGAGGACTGAATAGTTTGCAAAGAAAACAATACACAGAGCCAACTGATGGAGAATACAGTAGCCACTCCTTCTTATAATTTTCACCATTAGCTTTGCACACTAGAAATATATTCTGGGTACAGAACCTTATTTGTTCACCATCCAGAAACTTTTGACATGAATTTTCAAATGGTCCACGTGATGTTAAAAATCATTTGACCTTCTTTTGATCCAACATTTACATAATTAGAAGAAAAATTATTCCACAAAGCAGGATCTGTGTTTCTGTTAATTATTGGCCCTGCAGATTGTGACAATTTCAGATTCCAAAATAGTTTCACTTTCTATACCATTATTATTTTTTTACTACAGCAAGGAATGGATGCAGAATTTGGAATAAATTCTGTTATATTTGTATTACTATTAGTAATTTCAGCACTAGCGGTACTAGTACAACAATTTGCAAGCATTAAACTTGAGCGTTCAATGGAAGAAGTCTTTTCTGATTCATTATGCTTTACAAAGGAAGCTAATTTTCTAATTGTATTTAGGGATTCACAAATCCTTTTCTTTTTATCTTCTGCAAGCTTTTCCTTTTGCACTCCCCTTAGTTGTTGCTATTTCATTTTACCTGGATATAAAATTATGTCACTTTTTAAATTTGGTTCTACCGTAGCAAATAAATTTGATTAACTGAAAATAAATAAAATTTATATTTGAATTTGGACATAAGTGAAAAAAATTGATTTGTACTTACAAGGCAGTTGGAAATAATTTCATTCGTTTGTCATACGATGTTTGTTGGTGGACCCTTTGCAGATCTCCACAAGTGTTTTTCATCTTGAAATAATACTTAAAAACTTGTGCACTTACTTTCCGTCCTTTGATGATGCATCTTCACAGTTCATTGGACTACTGCTGATACCCGGCAGGGGTGAAAGTGATCCCAAAGAGCATGATACAGATAAATACAAGGGTATGCTCAATCTGAAGACGCATTTTGGTTTGCTTTGCACAGGACCAGATACATCACAAGTCATGTGTTATAGTGCCCCTGGAGTGTTCTTATGTGGCTGATGAGAGAGAACTGATTGTGAGATATACCTGATCAGTCCACAATGAAAAGGAAAATATAATTGTTATCATATACAAAATTTATAAAATGGTATCAATTTCATTTAGTGCCCTGCCAGTTCCCTTCCACTGTGGTGCTCGCTTTCCCTTGTGCCCTGTCTGCTTGGCATCTATGAGTCTTTGCTTTGGAAAACTGGTGCCCCTGTTTTGTTGATGCCCTAAGCATGTGCTTACCTTGCTTATTGGGTAATCCATCCCTGCGTCACATTTTCATCAACTGCATCTCACGTTATAACAAAATATGGTCAACTAAAACCCCAGGCTTATGTTCAAAACCAGAGTCCTTTCCTAGGGATTGTTTGAATCAGTTCTTCGAACCAATTCTAACTGGTTCAGTCATAGCAGATGGAAACAAGGCAGGGCTTCAAACCAGTTCAAAGCAGTTCAGTCATGGCAGATGGAAACAAGGGCAGCATACGCACTGCATAGCAACCAAATCTCTTGTGCTTTGGTTTTTGACCCATGTGGGAAACAGGCAGCAGTGCCCTGCTCAAAGATGGCGGCTGATCGCACCTTAAGTGTTTGTCACTCTCCACAATCCTGCCAATAATCCAATCCCCCGCATCAGTCTCCTGAAAATTTCCTGATGTGGATGATTGGATTGCGGGAGATTTGATTTGCATTTCTAACAAGCTCCCAGAAAGTTATACATAAAAATCATCTGGGGATCTCGTTAAACTGCAGATTCTGATTCAGCATATCTGGGGTAGAAATGCAAATTCTCAGCAGGGGTTTGAACCAGAATGAACCAGTTCAAAGCCTGATCAATTCTCTTGCATGCTTAAGTTAGGAACAAAGGTTTCTGTCACTTACAACCAAAAGAACCTTGACCCTAAATTTCCAGAGATCTTCACATGGCAAGTGTCTTAGCTACTAGTGGTACTGTAAAACAAATACCACAAGTGGGTGACTTTAAAGAACATAAATTTATTTTCTCACAGTTCTGGAGGCTATAAGTCCAAATCAGGGTCTTGGCTAAGTTAATTCCTTCCACGGGCCTCTCTCCTAGTTTCTGGTAACTGCCAATCCTTGGCATTCCTTGGCATCTGTCTTTCCCCTATGTGTGTCTGTATGTCTATTCTGCTCTTTTTTATAACTCAGAAGTGATTAGGTTTAGGACCCACCCTACTCTGACATGACCTCATTAACATAACAAAAGAAAATCCCTGTTTCCAAACAGGATCACATCCACAGATATCAGGGTTAGGATTTCAACACATATTTTAGGGGGACACAATTCAATCCATAACAGCAGGTCACTTCTTTATAGTGAGTGTTGATCCTTTCCCTGCTGAATGAGACCCAGGACCAGGAATCTGGGCAGAAGGAAGGATAGAGAGAAGAGGGAGTGTGATAATGCTAGATACCAAGTCTTCTGCTTACCACTTTCCTGAGAACCAGCCTGAGTCTGCTCTGGGATCCCCCAATGATCAATGATCCCCCATATCTCATGAAGCCCAGGTGAGAACACACAGGAGTCCACCGCCTTGCTGTTTCCAAAGAGCTCCACCCCAGATGGCAAGATCTGCAGATTATGGGTCCCCGAGGTGGAAAAGAAATGCTTGGGAACATAACAGGTCTGTGACACAGTCTGAGTTTGTCCTGCTTCCAGGCCCTGCATGATGCCAGGCCACCCACTGGAAGTGTGAAATGGAACACCATCTGTATTCTGCCAGAGAGAATCTAAGAAACTTCAAGCTGGAGATGGCACAAACTAAATGTTTGGTTTTGTTGCGACTGGCAGCAAGATAATCAGGTTGAATCTCCCAACTGCCTTGGGCTCTTCTGCTTTTAAAGTGCTCTGTGCACACACAAGAAATGGATTTGGCTGAAATAGCAGCAGCTAGCAAGTCAAACAAGACAACGCCCAAGCCAGCTGTTTGCTGAAATGGGCAGCTTTGTCCAGGAAGGTGGTTGATATGATGTTTAGTAGAGAGCAACATTCCTGGCATCACTATCCCCAACGTGGCTAAGATACTGTCCAGCATGTTCTATTACCATTATTACTTAAAGGAATGATGGCCAGCTAATAGCCTTGCATTTGAAAATTCACTCAGAAGGAATTATGTGCTCCTACCAACACAGCAGTATTGGAGTGAGCTTTGTTCTGTTACATACTTGGCCACAAGCCTTCTATTCATGGCATTACAACAGCATCTCTCGCCAACTCATCTACCAGGAAATCTGGTTTTTCCTCTCACCTTAGTCCTAGGCAACTATTAAAGGAGGATTTTCTTTGCTCTCTGAGTTTGCACTTTCTTGCTTTATTTCAGGAAATGATGATGTTTTGGAAGCACAAGAGGATGAAGTTATGGGAGCATGTCACCCGTTTAACCCAGGGAAACACAGTTCTTCTTACATATTTATAAGTTCTTTCTGCACACTAAACGATCACTAATCCCTTGGAAGAAATGTTAACAGCCCATATGGCAATAATCTGAAGAATGGGATGCTAGCAAATGGCTTCAGATTAAGCTGCTAATCAATAATGAACAGGGACTTACAGACCACTGGAGTGGGCACCTAGAAAGAAAGAAAGAATTTTTTGGTAGATTTTTGGCAGCTAACTTTCCGCTAATAAGCCTTTGATGAAGCAGCCTGCTCACCTAGTTCAGATTCTAAACAGTTCATTTATGGCCTATGGAAACAAGGCAGGGCTTCGAGCCATTCAAAGTGGTTCAGTCATGGCTGATGGAAACAAGGGCAGCGTATGCATTGCATAGCGACCAAATTTCTTGTGTGTCGGCTTTTTTTTTTTTAAGTGGGAACACAATATTTAATAAAGTTAGTATTTCAAATAAAAACAACAACAACGAAGGTACAAAACAAGACACACAGTGGCTTGCAGCTTTATTTAAAATACTTATGTATATGGATATTGATATTGTTAGGTGCCACCGTCAAATTGATTTTCAACTCATAGTGACCCCATGTGACAGAGCAGAACTGCCTCATAAGATTTTTTAAAATATTTTATTGTGTTTTAGGTGAAAGTTTACATAGCAAATTAGGTTTACATTTAACAATTTTTATACAAACTGTTCCATGAGATTGGTTACATTTTTCACAATACGTCAACTTTCTCATTATTTTCATTCTGTTTCTTCTGTTTCCATGCATCTGGCTTCCCCGACCCTCCTTAGCTTCTCATCTTTGTTTTAGGGTAAACATTGACCATTTGCTCTCATATAGTTGATTATTTAAGGAAGCACTGTATTCACAGGTGATATTATTTATTTCATAAGCCAATCTATTATTTGGCTGAAAGGTGACCCCTGGGACTGGCTTCAGTTCCAAGTTCAAAGGGTATCTTAGGGCAATAGTCTTGGGGGTTCCTCTAGTCTCTATCAGTCCAGTAAGTCTGGCCTTTTTAGGAATTTGAGTTTTGTTCTACATTGTTCTCCCTTTCTATCCAGCACCTTCTATTGTGTCCCTGGTCAGAATGGTCGATAGTGGTAGCCGGGCACCATCTAGTTCTTCTGGTCTCAGGCTAGATGAGGCCATGGTTCATGTGGACAATTAGTTCTGTGGACTAGTTTCTTCTTTGAGTCTTTGGTTTCCTTCATTCTCTTTTGTTCCAGATGTGTAGAGACCAATAGTTGTATCTTAGACCACTTGCAAGCTCTTAAGACCCCAGACATTACTAACCAAACTAGGATGTAGAAAATTACCATTATGAACCATGTTGTGCCAATTGACCAAGTTGTCCCACGAGACTATGGTCCCAAGCCTTCAACCCAGTAAACCAATTCCACGAGCCCGCTATGTGCATGTTGGCTTTTGACCCGAGTGGGAAGACCAAAGAAGAACTGATGCCTTTGAATTATGGTGTTGGTGAAGAATATTGAATATACCACAGACTGCCAGAAGTAGGAACAAATCTGTCTTGGAACAAGTACAGCCAGAATGCTCCTTAGAAGCAAGGATGGTGAGACTTTGTCTCATATACTTTGGACATGTTTATCAGGAGGGACCAGTCCCTGGAGAAAGACATCATGCTTGGTAGAGTACAGGGTCAGCAAAAAAGAGGAAGACCCTCAAGGAGATGGATTGACACAGTGGCTGCAACAATGGGCTCAAGCATAACAACGATTGTTAGGATGGCGCAGGACCAGGCAGTGTTTCGTTCTTTTGTATATGGGGTTGCTATGAGTTGGAACCAACTTGATAGCACCTAACAACAACAAAAACAGAAAACAGGCAACAGTGCCCTGCTCAAAGATGGCAGCCAACTGTGCCACTTTGAATGTGTGTTGCTCTCCACAGCCCTGCCAATAATCCAATCTCCTGCATCAGGAAACTTTCAGAAGCCTGATGTAGGAGACTGGATTATTGGCAGGACTGTGAAGAGCAACACACAGTCAAAGCAGCATGGTCGGCCACCATCTTTGAGCAGGGCACCGCTGCCAGTTTCCTACTTGGGTCAAAGGCCAAGGTGTAAGAGATTTGGTTGCTATGCAACATGTACACTGCCCTTGTTTCCAGTGACCGTGACTGAATTGCTTTGATCTGGTTCAAAGCCCTGCCTTGTTTCCTTTGGCCATGACTGAACCATTTAGAACTGGTTCAAAACCCTGACCTAGTTACAGATCATCTTAGAACCTGTACTTGACTCATTGGAGCTATTTCATAAAGCACAGAAAGTAAATGGGTGGTGCTTATTAAATTAGCATTAATCCCAGAATGAGGCACTTCATGGCTTCTTCAGGAATAGTGTCCCAAGAAAAGTGTGAGGAAGTCATACAGAGAGAGGAATTTGGACTTTGGTGAGTGTTCTGAGCATTGTCCTTCATATTATTGGTGTTGTAACACTAAAGCCACTTGAAGAATGGCCTTGACACTGTTTTGGCAGACAAGTTTCATGAATAGATTCACACTGAGTTCTTCTGATACTAAATTTTGTGGTCTCCTACACCCCTAAAATACAAGTTATTAATCTGTGCTTTGAAGGCATGATAACAACTACTCTTAATAAATGTGCAGTCACCCTAGAGACAGACAGCAGCCAGATACATGAGAAAGTATGTCATGAGACTACGGGGGAGTCCTTGACAAATAAGTAGTACAGATACAGCAAACATCTGGCTCCCTTTTTCTAGGATGGTGCCAACATTTAATACCTTACTGAATAGTATCCCCATAAACACCTCAAATGTTCAATAAATGCCAATATTTCAACAAATAGTGACAGAAATGAGTCAGTAATCACAGCAATACCAAATTCAAAAAACCACAGAGATCACGTCTCAGATGATGTGTCCTTGGTCCTCCATTGATATTGATAGCATAGTGCTCCAGATTTAAGAGAGAGCGATTCCTACAGGTTGGTGTTCCAGTTGAAAGTCTTTGATTGCAAGAAACTGAAACTGATTCTTGGAAACTTAAGTGAAAACTAGAATGTATTGGAAGCCTATAGGGAAGCTCATAAGATCTTAGATTCAACCTAATCATAATCAAATCCGAATAGAATTTTTTCTAGTAACTGACAATCAGATTCTAAAATTTATATGAAAATGAAAGGACCTAGACTATCCAAAGCAATGTTTAAAAAGTTTAGAGGACTTACACAACCTAATTTCAAGGCTTACAATCAATAATCAAGATAATACGCTGCAGTAATCAAGACGGTGTGCTACTGGAGTAAGAACGCATGTATAGGTCAATGGAAGAGAATAGCAAGTCCAGACGTAGACCCAGATATACATGGCCAATTGATTTTCAACAGGTGCCAAGGTAATTCAATGGGGAAAAGAATAATCTGTCAACAAATGGTGCTGGAACAACTTGGTATCCATATGGGGAAAAAAAGTGAACTTTGACCCTTACCTCACACCATATACAAAAATTAACTAAAGAAAGGTTTATAGATTAAAAGCTAAAACTAAAAATTCTATGAAGAATCATAGAAGATCTTCATGACCTTTGAGGTAGGCAAAAATTTCTTAAATTGAACTCAAAAACTTGATCTATAAAAGAAAAAATGATAATTTGGACTTCATAAAGCTTTTAAATGTCTGCTCATTTAAAGACATTAATAAAATGAAAACCAAGGCAAGGGACAGAGAGAAATATTTGTAATATACATGTCTGAAAAAGGACTTATATCAAGAATGTGCAAAGAAATCTTATAACACAATAATACAAAAACAAACAACTCAATTAAAAATCAACAAAAGATTTGAACATATGCTTCATAAAAGATGACATACATGTTCCACACCATTACTCATCAGAGAGATGAAAATGAAAACCATACACAACTTTTCTAATAGCTAATGTTAAAATGTTTAATACCAAGTGTTGGCAAAGATGTGGAGTGACTGGAACTCTCATACATTACTAGTGGGAATGTCAGATGATACAACCAGTTTGGAAAACTGACAGTTTCTTAAAATGTTAAACACCTAACTTATAACCCAGTAAACTCACTGCCAGGTATTTTCTCAAGTGAATGAAAATATGAATGTTCATAGGATATTCATAATAGCTAAAAACTGGAAACAACACAAACACTCCAACAAATATAAATGGATAAACAATTATGATATATTTATACAACGGAATACTTTTGTATAATAAAAAACAAAGAACTACCGATCCAGGCAATAACACTGATGAATCACCAAAACATGGTTAGCAAAAGAAGCCAGGCACAAAAAGAGTACATGTGATGTATTTCCTTTTTATGAAACTCAAGGAAAAATGAATCTAATCTATAGTGACAGAAAGCAGATCAATGGGAGTAGGGTGTGAGGATTGACTAGAAAGAGGCTGTAAAAATGGCACTGTGGCAGCATCAGACCTCCTCGTCTAACTTCACAAGTAGGGAGGAGAATCAATATCAGCAACAACAGCCCAAGGCTGATTTCTATGAGGCAGAGGTCATATGTTAATTATATTATTAGATGCTGTCCAATCCCCTCTGTGGGCCACAAGCACCTTATTTTCATAGTCTCACCCATTCATTTGGTGGGAGTTAAAAGACCATAGCAAAAAAGGCTATATAAAAGCAATCCATCACACCACAGAGGCACAAAGGAATCTTTTAGTAAATGTTCTATACCTTGATTGTGGTTGTGCTTACACAGGTATATACGTATGCCAAAACTCATCCAATTTTACAATAAATGAACCATTTTAAATTTATGTAAATTATACCTCAATAAGGTTGAGTTTTTTTTTTTAAGCACACATACTCCCATTGCCGTCAAGTCAATTCCAACTCATAGCAACCCTATAGGACTGAGTAGAACTGCCCCATAGGGTTTTCAAGGAGCGGCTGGTGGATTCGAACTGCCGGCCTTTTGCTTAGCAGCTGTAGCTCACTGTAACTCTTAACCACTACGCCACACATATTAGAATGCCTAAAAAAATAGGCTCCACGCATATTAGAATGCCTAAAAATAAGCAAAAAAAACCCTGACAATATCAATTGTTGGTGAGGATGTGAAGCAACAGGGACTGTCATTCATTGCTGGTGGGAATGCAACATGGTACAGCCACTTTGGAAGGTCCTTAGACTGAACCAGCTGACAGGGCCCCTAAGCAGAGAGGGTTTTTTGTCTCTGTGCTATAATAGATAGATAGATAGACAGGTAGGCAGGTAGTTAGGTAGACAGACAGACAGACAGATAATTTTGAGGAAATGGCTCACATGACTGTAGGTGCTGGCAAGTTCAAAATCAGGAACAAGCTGGAAATTCTGGCAGTCTTTTGCCCCAAAATCAGTAGGTCAGGTACTGAGGGAGAGAAAGAATTCAGTCTTTTGCCCCAGAAATCAATAGACCAGGCAGTGAGGGAGAGAGAGAATTCTGGCAAGATGTCTGTTTATAGTCTGGAGGCAGAATCCTCCCTCAGGAAACCTCACTTTTTGCCCTTAAGGCCTTCAACTGATTGGGTGAGGCCTACCCACAGTATGGAGGGTCATCTGCTTTACTTATGGCCAACTTATTTAAATGCTGTTATTGTTGTTGTTAGGTGCCATCGAGTCAGTTCCAACTCATAGCGATGCTTTGTACAACAGAAGGAAACACAGCCTGGTCCTGCACCATCCTCACAATCTTTGTCATGCTTGAGCCCATTGTTGCAGCCACTGGGTCAATCCATCTCGTTGAGGGTCTTCCTCTTTTTCGCTGACCCTGTACTTTACCAAGCATGATGTCCTTCTCCAGGGGCTGGTCCCTCCTGACAACATGTCCAAAGTATGTGAGATGAAGTCTCGCCATTCTTGCTTCTAAGAAGCATTCTGGCTGTACCTCTTCCATGACAGATTTGTTTGTTCTTATGGCAGTCCATAGTATATTCAATATTTTTCAACAACACCACAATTCAAAGGTGTCAATTCTTTTTCATCTTCCTTATTCATTGCCCAGCTTTAGCATGCATATGAGGCAATTGAAACACCACGGCTTGGGTCAGGCACACCTTAGTCCTTAAAGTGACATCTCTGCTTTTTAACACTTTAAAGAGGTTCTTCGCAGTAGATTTGCCCAATGCAATATATGTTGTTTGCTTTCTGGACTGCTGCTTCCATGGGCGTTGATTGTGGATCCAAGTAAAATGAAATCCTTGACAACTTCAGTTTTTTCTCCGTTTATCAGGATGTTGCTTATTGGTCCAGTTGTGAGGATTTTTGTTTTCTTTATGTTGAGGTGTAATCCATACTGAAGGCTGTGGTCTTTGATCTTCATCAGTGAGTGCTTCAAGTCCTCTTCACTTTCCTATCGCAGAGTTTTTATGAGTCTTCCTCCAATCCTGATGCCCCATTCTTCTTCATATAGTCCAGCTTCTCTGATTATTTGCTCAGCATATAGACTGAATAAGTATGGTGAAATGATACAACCCTGACCCACTCCTTTCCTGAGGTTAAACCGCGCAGTATCCCCGTGTTCTATTAGAATGACTATCTCTTGGTCTATGTACAGTTCCTCATGGGCACAATTAAGTATTCTGGAATTCCTATTCTTCAAAATGTTATCCATAATTTATTATGATCCACACAGTCAAATGCCTTTGGATAGTCAATAAAACACAGGTAAACATCTTTCTGGTATTCTCTGCTTTCAGCTAGGACCCATCTGATATCAGCAATGATATCCTTCATTCCACATCCTCTTCTGAATCCAGCTTGAATTTCTGGCAGTTCCCTGTTAATGTAGTGCTGCAACCTCTTTTGAATGACCTTCAGCAAAATTCTACTTGTGTGTGATATTAATGATATTGTTCTATAATTTCTGCATTTGGTTGGATCACCTTCCTTTGGAATAGGCATAAAAATGGATCTCTTCCAGTTGGTTGGCCAGGTAGCTGTCTTCCAAATTTCTTGACAGAGACTAGTGAGCACTTCCGGCCGCTGCATCCCTTTGTTGAAACATCTCAATTGGTATTTAAATGCTAATAACATGTAAATACTTCTTTACAGCATCTAGACTAGTGTTTGACCAAACAACTAAGCACCATAGCCTAGCCAAGTTGACAGATAAAATTAACCATCATAGTCATAAAAAACAAGGAAAGTCTGAGAAACTATCACAGCCAAGAGGAGCCTAAGGAGACACAACAACTAAATGTAATGTGGTGTCCTGGATGGGATCCTGGTACAGAAAAAGGACATTAAGTAAAAACTAAGGAAATCTCAATAAAGTAGGGACTTTACCTAACAATAATAGTGTATCACATTGGTTCATTAATTGTGACAAATGCACCATACCAATGTAAGATGTTAACAACAGGGGAAACTGGGTGTGGGATACATGGGAACTCCATACTATCTTCGCAATTTTTTTTGTGAAACTAAAACTATTCTAAAGTTTACATTTAAAAAAGTAATAATAACCTGCTGCCTGGTCCCAGCGCTTCAGAGATTCTTATTTAATTGGTCAGCTTTGTGGCCTAAGCATTGGGAGTTTCCAAAGCCTCCCAGGTGTTCTTAATGTGCAGCCAGGTTTGAGAACTCCTGGATGAGGGCCTGAGGCTGTAGTCTGGACAAGAGCTACATGCAAATCTATAGTACCTGTTGGCCCAAATTTACTCAAATAAAACCATATTTCTTCAACAGATAATGTTTCCCTGCTTATAGAATTTGGGTCCTTAGTATTATCCTAGATTCAACAGCACTGTTCAGTACAGCCCTTGTGGTGCAGTGGTTAAGAGCTTGGCTGCTAACCAAAAGGTCAGCAGTTCGAATCCACCAGCTGCTGCTTGGAAACCTTATGGGGCAGTTCTACTCTGTCCTATAGGGTCACTATGAGTCAGAATCGACTCAATGGCAATGGGTTGTTTTGTTTTTGGTATTCAGTAGAGCTTTCTGTGATGATGGAAATGTTCTATATCTACACTGTCCAGTATGGTAGCCACTACCTATATGTGACTATTAAGCACTTGAAATGTGGCTACTGTGACTGAAGAAGCGATATTTTACTTTCATTTAATTTTTTATATTTTATTTTGTTGTCATTGAGAATATACACAGTAGAACATACACCAATTCAACAGTTTCTACACGTACAGTTCAGTGACATTCATTATATTTTTTTAGTTATGCTTCCATCCTCACCCGCTTTTTCTGAGTTGTTCCTCCCCCACTTAATTTTAATTAATTTACATTTTAATAGAAACTTGTGGCCAGTGGCTGCCTTATTGGATAGCACTGTGCTAGAAACATACAATCAGGCTCCTAAGAGAATATGTCTTAATGTTCCATTTTGCATTTGGATTATTTTTCCTCTCTCCAACTTTTTTCTTCCGACAAGTTGGAGTCTCCCTTTTGCGAGGAGGCATTTTCCTGTTAATGCACCAGTACGAATGCTACTCCATTTTGGCAACAGAAGGGCCTGGCATCCTATCTGGGCCCCTCTACCTGTATTGCCAGCTGCTGATTACAGGATGACTCCATTGGGCCCTTGGAGGAGATCACTTCCTCTGAGCCACACCCCCCTTTCTGGAGTATTTTGGTTCAGTCCAATGCTAATTTTTCTACTGCTCTCTCTGGAGTTAATTCCAAACTCCTAAAGAAAAAAAGAAAACAAGGTTTCCTGGTGCAGGGCCGCAGCTGTTTTGTTATTTGTCTCTGTTTAAAAAATAGCTTCTCCCCAGCTCTGTACCATAGCCACGAATTCCAAAGATGCTGCACGATAATGACTACATTAAGCATTTGGAAGGTCTGCATTATTGTATTCCTGATTGCTCTGTGGCAGAATACAATTATACTATAGATTGCTTAGGCTGTCTGGGTGATGGGGAGAAATAAACGTTCTGGAGGGGCAGGATGGATTGTGCTGGATCACATGCAACTCCCCTGACTGGCAGCTGAAAGTCAAAACCCAAGGCCAGATTGTAGAATTGCAGCTGCCATGCTGGGACTTCACACATTCTGGTGGAAGGTCAGCTGCCTTTGTGTTTTAATAGGTGGGGGGTTCGTGTGGTTTTAATGATGCTAAGAGTTGGGCAGGGGATGGATTTCAAAAAGAATAATAACAGCTTCAGTGGCCAGAGGTTGTCCTAAGCTTATTTCATTGATCAGAAAAAAATATATGTTATCATGAGTATTTACAGGGACAGGATATCGAGATTACCATTAGAATTGTTGCTGCTAGTTGTCACCAAGTTTCAGAGTCTCTTGACATCCATTTTGGTCTTTTCTTTCTTTTTAATGACCTTTATCTTTCTTCACATATGATGTCTTTGATGTCATCCAACAACTCGTCTGGTCTTTGGTCATTAGTGTTCAATACGTCAAATCTCTTCTTGAGATGGTCTCTAAATTCAGGTGCGATATACTCAAGGTCGTACTTTGGCTCTCATGGACTTGTTTTAATTTTCTTCAGCTTCAACTTGAACTTACATATGAGCAATTGATGGTCTGTTCCGCAGTCAGCCCCTGGCCTTGTTCTGACTGATGAGGTGCCCCTGACCCAAGTCATAGTATTTTCAATCACCTTGTATGCACATGAAAGCTGAATAATGAATAAGGAAGACCGAAAAAGAATTGATGCCTTTGAATCATGGTGTTAGTGAAGAATATTGAAGATACCATGGACTGCCAGAAGAACAAACAAATCTGTCTTGGAAGAAGTACAGCCAGAACACTCTTCAGAAGCAAGTATGGCGAGCCTATGTCTCACATACTTTGGACATGTTATCAGGAGGGACCAGTCCCTAGAGAAGGAAATCATGCTTGGGTAAAGTAGAGGGTCGGTGAAAAAGAGGAAGATCCTCAACGAGATGGATTGACACAGTGGCTGCAACAATGGGCTCAAACATAGCAATGATTGTGAGGACGGTGCAGGACTGGGCAGTGTTTCGTTCTGTTGTGCGTAGGGTCGCTATGAGTCAGAACCAACTTCACGGCACCTAACAATGACAACAATAGTTTTTCAGTGGATTTCTTAGGATTTTCTATATAAAAGATCATGCCGTCTGTTAATAGAGATAGTTTTACTTCTTCTTTCCAATCTACATGCCTTTTATTTCTTTTTATTCCCAAATGACCCTGGCTAGAACCTCCTGTACAATATTGAATAGAAGTGGTGAGAGAGGACATCCTTGTCCTGTCCCTGCTCTTAGGGGGACAGCATCCAGTCTTTCACCATTAAGAATGATGTTAGCTAAAGGTTTTTTGTAGATGCCCTTTATCAGGTTGAGGAAGTTTTCTTCTATTCTTCTATTCCTAGTTTCTTGAGTGTTTTTATTATGAAAGAGTGTTGGATTTTGTCAAATGCTTTTTCTGCATGTACTGACATGGTTATGTGGACTAAGGTGCGCCTGACCCAAGCCATGGTCTTTTCAATTACCCCATATGCTTGCAAAAGCTGGACAATGAATAAGGAAGACTGAAGAAGAATTGACATCTTTGAATTATGGTGCTGGCGAAGAATATGGAATATACCATGAGCTGCCAGAAAAACAAACAAGTTTGTCTTGGAAGAAGTACAGACACAATGCTCTTTGGAAGCTAGGACATGTTATCAGGAGGAACTAGTCCCTGGAGAAGGACATCATGCTTGGTAAAGTATAGGGTCAGCAAAAAAGAGGAAGATCTTTGACGAGATGGATTGACATACTGACTGCAACAATGAGCTCAAACATAGCAACAATTGTGAGGATGGCACAGGACTGGGCAGTGTTTTGTTCCATTGTACATAGGGCTGCTATGAGTAGGAACCGACTCGACGGCACCTAACAACAACACCACCTCCGACTGCACCCCCTGACAGTATATCTAACACATATGGTGAGTCATATCCTACAACAGTCCTTAGGGAGTTGAGATTCAGTTCAGTTTCCCCACAGAAGTCAGACAATCTGGTTCAAGTCCTGGTTCTGCCACTATTTCACTGTGTGGCATTGGGCAAACCCCTTCTTCTCTCGGTGTTTCAGGTTTCACATCTGAAAAAACAAGGGGGGTATGTATGGCCCTATTCAAGTGATGATGACACCTGTCATCATTGTATCATTTACTCCAATCCCCTCTTCATTTTACAGACAAAGAGACTGAGGCCAGAGAGGGAACACAATCTGGACAGGACAGAGGCTGACTAGCACCGAAGCATTTCTTCTTCTGCAACTACCCATCACAAAGTTGTGGTGAGGACCAAAATAGAAGGCTCATAAACATACAATTAGCTGATTGTATTGTTGAGCAAAAAGAAGGGAAATCATCCATGAGATGGATTGACCTTACGGCTGCTGAAGCATGTGAACTCTGTCCTAACAGCGATGATTCTAAGCACTCACCAAGATCTAAATTGAGGAAGCCAAGCCTGCCTCTTAAACCACAGCCCCGATGACCCACCTAAGAGGCTGCTGCCTCTGCAACATCTCCAGTTGTTCCTGAATTCCACTACGTGGCATTACACAAAGAAATGTGATCACTCATCTGTGAAATGAATATACCAGATCGCATTCTTGGCTACTACTGGAGGTGGAATGAGAAATGCTTTGATGATGAACAAAAGCTTTTATGTCATTTCCAAACAGTGGAAAACTGCTGACATGGACACACCAAACCGCCCTGGTGGAGAAATTGGATGAAAAACGGGCACGCGGCAATAAAATGAAGGCCTTTGCTATCTTACCTCTCCATCGTTTCTCCTCTCCCCTGCCTGCTCCACTGTGCCCAATTTCAGCATTCTTTCCACTAGAGACTGTAAAACTTGATTGTGATCATTTTTTATTGGTTTTAAGCAAGTACCAAATTAATTTGCAAAATACAGTAGCCAAATAGCCCGATTTATTCCTGGGATCACCAGCCTTCACAGAGCCTCATCATTTCATGTGGTTACCCCACCTTCCTCTAGCATAGGTCAGTGAGGAGCACATGGGCTGTAATATTGCCAGGCTGAAATCCAAGCTCTATGACTAACTGTGTGACTTTGGGCAAATTGTTTAACCTTCTAGGGCCTCCTTTTCCTCATCTATAAAATTGGTCTCATAATAGCTACTCACTATATTAAGTGGTTTACATGGATTATATCATTTTATCCTCACAGTAGTTTCTGAGGTAGACATCATCTCCTTTTATTGTGAAGATTGAGCATACTAGTACATTTTGTTGGTGGTGGATGCCATTAAGTTGGCTCCAGCTCATGGTAAGAAGAAATGTGGCCTGGTCCTGTGTCATCCTCAAATTGTTGGTATATTTGAGTCCATCATTGCAGCCATTGTCAATCCATCTCATGGAAGATTTTCCTCATTATCAATGACCCTCTAACTTACCAAACATGATGTCCTTCTCCAGGCATCAGACCCTCCCAATAACATGTCCAAAGTAAATCAGGAGAAGTCTTATCATCCTCACTTCTAATGAGCATTCTGGCTGTACTTCTTCCAAGACAGATTTGGTCATTCTTCTGGCAGTCCATGGTATATTCAATATTCTTCTCCAACACCACAGTTCAAAGGCATCAATTCTTCTTTGGTCTTCCTTATTCATGGCCCAGCTTTTGCATGCATATGAGGAGACTGAAAATACCATGGTTTGGGTCAGGCATACCTTAGTCCTCAAGGTGACATCTTTGCTTTTTAACACTTTAAAGAGGTCTTTTGCAGCAGATTTGCTCAATGCAATACGTCATTTGATTTCTTAATTGCTGCTTCCATGGGCATTGATTGTTGATCCAAGTAGAATGAAATTCAATTTTCTTTCCATTTATCTTGATGTTGCTTATTAGTCCAGTTGTGAGGATTTTTATTTTCTTTAAATTGAGGTATAATCCATACTCAAGGCTGTAGTCTTTGACCTTCATCACTAAGTGCTTCAAGTTATCTTCAATTTCGGCAAGCAAGGTTGTGTCATCTGTATATCGAAGGTTGTTAATGAGTCTTCCTCTAATCCTGATGCCGCACTCTTCTTCATATAATCCAGCTTCTCAGATTATTTGAGTAAGTATGGTGAAAGGATACAGCCTTGGTGCACACCTTTTTAGATTTTAAACCACTCAGTACACCCTTGTTCTGTTGGAACGATTGCCTCTTGACCCATGTACAGGTTCTTCATGGGCACAATTAAATGTCCTGGAATTCTCATTCTTCACAATGTTATCTATAATTTGTTATGATCTACAGAGTTGAATGCCTTCACGTAGTCAATAAAACACAGGTAAACATCTTTCTGGTATTCTCTGCTTTTTGCCAAAATCCATCTGACATCAGCAATAATATCCTTCATTTCCTGTTGTTATGGATTGAATTGTGTCCCCTAAAAGTATGTGTTGTAAATCCTAACCTCTATGCCTAATCCCTTTTGGGAATATGTTGTCTTTGTTTTGTTAATGAGGCAGGATTAGTGTAGGATGTATTTTGAGTCAATCTCTTGCAAGATATAAAATGAGCTGATGAAGCAAGCAGAGATGGGGGAAAATTGATGCCAAGCCACACGGAGATCTCCAAGGAACCAGGAAACAGAAGCTGAAGAGACAAGGACCTTCTCCCAGAGTTGACAGAGAAAGCCTTCCCCTAGAGCCGGCGCCCTGAATTCGGACTTCTAGCCTCCTAAACCGTGAGAAAATAAATTTCTGTTTGTTAAAGCCATCCACTTGTGGTATTTCTGTTACGGTACAGCAGCATTAGATAACTAAGACACATGTCCTCTTCTGAATCTGGCTTGAACTTATGGCAGTTCCCTGTTGATGTATGGCAGCAGCGTTTTTGGCTTATCTTCAGCAAAATTTTGCTAGCATGTGATATTAACGATATTGTTCAGTACATTTGTTGTTGGTATCTGCTGTCAAGCTGGCCCTGACTCATGGCTACCCCAAGCACAACGGGTTCAGATCGCTGTGATCCATAGGGTTTTCATTAGCTGATTTTCAGAAGTAGATCACCAGGCCTTTCTTCCTAGTCCATCTTAGTCTGGAACCATCTCTGAAATCTGTTCATCATCATAGCAATACACAAGCCTCTGTTGACAGATGGGTGGTGGCTGCACATGAGGTACATTGGCCAGGAATCAAACTTAGGTCTCCCACAAGCAGGGCGAGAGTTCTACCACTGAACCACCACTGTCCCCAGTGTTCAGTATATAAAAAAAACAAACGCATTGCCGTTGAGTTGATTCCAACTCATAGTGACCATATAAGACAGAGTAGAACTGCTCCATAGGGTTTCCAAGGAGCACCTGGTGGATTCAAACTGCAGACCTTTTGGTTAGCAGCTTAGCTCTTAACCACTGTGCCACCAGGGCCCCATTTAGTATATAACAGGTGCTAACAGAAATTGAAGCCAGTTATTACTGCATGCTCAGCCTTGTGCTAGGTACTGTGGAGGAAATCAAGAAGTATTAACTCATCAAGCATCAGTTTAGCAGTTACCATATGATTATTTAAAAAGTGGAGGGACAAGTTTCAAAGGAAATACAGGACTCAGTCTCTGAATCTTGACTGGCTCTCCTCTGTTTGGAAGGGCTTGGTTGACACTGGGGAGCCCTGGTGGCGCAGTGGTTAAGTGCTCTGCTGCTAACCAGAAAGTTGGCAGTTCAAACCCACCAGCGGCTCCTCGGGAGAAAGATGTGGCAGTCTGCTTCCGTAAAGATTACAGCCTTGGAAACCCTGTGGGGGCAGTTCTACTCTTTCCTTATAGGGTCACTAAGAGTTGGAATCAATACCACGGCAACAGGTTTGGTGTTTTTTTGGGGGGGTGAGATTGGATTTCACGCCCCTACCAGCCAGATAAGCCTCCAGGAGTCACAGGTTTCTCTCCTGTCTCCTTGTTCAGAGCTCAAGGCTATAACCTGGGACGTCATCCTCTTGCAAGAAATGCATCACCTGTATTGATTACAGGCTGAATAGAAACTAAAACAAAGGCGGAAGAGACCTGGGACATTCGAGTGGTTTCTGTAAGAGAAGGCAGGGCTTCCGATAAAGGATCCCCTTGACCAGGTTACTCTCCTCCTGCAAACTCTTCAGAGAACGTGTGCCACCACCCCCCGACCCCCAGCTGGCCTCAGCCCACAGATTAGCTGGTCCACTTCCTGGTGTGTCGCATACACTCCGTGCAGAGCTCACCCAGCGCTACCCTTTCATATCTGTGGCCTTCTTCAGGTTATCCCCTAGGCCTGGCAGAAGACTTATATGCCCATTGAAATTTAACTCATCTCATAAGTTCAAATGGCCCCTTTGGGGATAGTATCAGGACTGAAAGTTGAGGCTGACTTTCTATGGCATGTGGTGAAAATTAAAAAATAAAATAAAAAACAGTTGCTGTAGTGTCAATGCCAACTCATGGCAACGCCATGTGTGTCAGAGTAGAACTGCACTCCACTTCAATGGCTGATTTTTCAGAAATAGATCACCAGGCCTTTCTTTTCAGGCACCTCTGGGTGGACTTGAACCTCCAATCTTTCTGTTAGCAGCTGAAAATGTTAACCATTTGCACTCTCATGGTGAAAAGAGCTGATTAGAGTCCCTATTAAAGACATCACAAATGTATGTTTTTTCAACAAAAATAAGTGATATTTTATGTAGTTTGCATAAACCACTTATCAACATAAATCAATTAATAAAAAGTACTACCCACCAGATGTCAGCTTATCACCAGATGTCAATATTTATAGTCTTATCTATATCATACACATACCCTGCTGCAGAGCTTGGCATATATACACTTTTTAATTATATAATTAGATGTGATTTATATAAGAGGAAAACACAGTTAACCAAGGGAAAAACTATAAAGATGGTTAGGGCACTAAATAGCCTAAATAATGAAAGAATGCCAAAGACCAAAATATCATACCTACAAACACCAGCGATTTAAAGTCAGAAATGCCATGTATGATACCTCAACTCAGGTTTTAGGTTACCATGACTAAAAGGAAACTCTGGTTCCAAATTTAAAAAAAGAGAGAGAGAATAGTGTCTCCCCAAAATTCATGTCCAGCCAGACCTCAGAATATGACCTTATTTGGTAATAAGTTCTTTGTAGATGTGATTAGTTAAGGATCTCGATGTAAAATCATGCTGGGTTTGAGGTGGGCCCTAAATCCAATGACTGGTGGCTGGTGTCTTTATCAGAAGAAGAGAGGACACAGACACACCAGGGGAAGAAGACCACATTGAAGACGGAGGCAGGCATTGGAGTGACATGTCCACAAGTCAAGAAACACCGAGAATTGCTGACAACCACCAGAAGCTAGGAGAGAGGCATGGAACAGATTCTTCCCTAGAGCCTCTAGAAGGAACCAAACCTAATGACACCTTGATTTTGGCCTTCTGGTCCCCAGAACTGTGGGAGGATAAATTTCTTTTGTTTTGGTAATTTGTTATGGCAGCCCTGAGAAACTAAAACAGGCATGCTAACCTTGTTACCAAAACCCAAAAAAGCATCAAAAATGAGAACTGACGACCAATCTAATTCATGAATATGAGAGTGTAAATTCTAAATAAAATACTAACAAAGCAATCCTGAAGGCTAATAAATATTAAAACACTAGTATAGCATGATGAGGCAGGTTTTCTTTCAGGTACACATAGGTGCATGATTATTAGGAAGTCTAGGAATAGTATTCATCACATTAGTATCAAAGCATATAACCGTCTTGATAGGTGTCCAGAGGGCATTTGATAAAATCCATATGCATTCCTAATAAATGTTCTTAGTAAAGTGGGACTATAAGGACATTTCCTTAGCAGGACATACAATATGCATCTAATGTGTATTGTTGTTGTTCTTGGGTGCCATAGAGTCGATTCCTACTCATAGCAACCCCATGTGACAGAGTAAAACTGCCCATAGGGTTTCCTAGGCTGTCATCTTTATGGGAGCAGACCACCAGGTCTTTTCTCCGGAAGAGCTGCTGGTGGGTTCAAATCACTGACCTTTCGGTTAGCTTAACCATTGTGCCACCAGGGCTATTTTCTAGCTCTGTCCACTGAGAGGGCCTAGGAGCAATGACCCCAGTAGCAACACACTCACCCAGATCTTGATTTCTAAATAAAATTCTCCTTGGAGAAATGGACTGTGGCAGGAAATGTACAAGATGAACTTGGAGCATCTTGTAGTGCCAGAAAATAAAGAAATGCTCAAAAACTAAAAGAATGGGTATATGCCAAAAGGACTCAGGAGTGAACTTGAAAGAATGCCCAATGGCTAAATTTGGAACTATCTGAGCAACAAAATAAATAACATAGTATTGAATCGTAATCCAAAGTATAAAATAAATATACTTGAGTCCATTCTGATATGAATAAATGGTTGAATAAATAAATAAATGAGGGAAAGCCCTCCCAATTAATAAATATAGAAGGAATGATCAGCATAGAAAATCAACATTTAGCAAATACCACAGTAATAATTGTTTCAAGAAACATCATCATTAGAGGCTAAAATTAGTGGATAAAAGCATGATGAGAAACAGGATATTTACATAGTCTCAAAATATCTCCCCAGAAGATACTTATAATTACTAAGGGAAAAATAGTAACCGTACAGTGGTGAAGCCTGGCAGACAGTGCTCCAAGTTAACATCATTGCTGTTGTGACAGAGCGCCATCCTGTGCCTCCTGACCTGATGGGCTGAGAAGGCCACAGCATCACTTCAGTGGGGCTCTTGCCAAAAGTGCAAAATCTGAATTTAATCATAAGGAAACCCCAGGAAAACTCAGATTGAAGAACCTTCAAGAAAATAAATGGCCACTACTCTGCAAAAGTTTCAAAATCATCAAAAATAAAGACTAAGGAACTGTCCCTCATTATAGGAGACAAAGGAGACATAACAACTAAATGCACATTGCTCGGCCCTGGATTGGATATTGTATCAAAAAGAAAAAAATAGTGGAACAATTAATAAAATTTGTATAAATTCTGCAGATTATTTAATAGTGTAGCACAAATGTTAATTTCCTGATTTTGATCATTGTGCTATGACTGCGAAAAATGTTAATATTTGGGGAAGCTAGAAAACGGTTGTAGCAGTACATCAACAGGTAACTGCTAGAAGTTCAAGCTGGATTCAGAAGAGGATGTGGAACCAGGGATATCATTGCTGATGTCAGATGGATCCTGGCTGAAAGCAGAGAATACCAGAAAGATGTTTACCTGTGTTTTATTGATATGCAAAGGCATTTGACTGTGTGGATCGTAACAAATTATGGATAATGTTGTGAAGGACGGGAATTCCAGAACACTTAACTTGCTCATAAGGAACTTATACATAGATCAAGAGGCAGTTGTTCGAACAGAACAAGGGGATACTGCGTGGTTTAAAGTCAGGAAAGGTGTGCATCAGTGTTGTATCATTTTTACCACACCTATTCAATGTGTATGCTGAGCAGATAATCCAAGAATCTGGACTATAAGAAGAAACGGGCATCAGAATTGGAGGAAGACTCATTAACAACCTGTGGTATGCAGATGACACAGCCTTGCTTGCTGAAAGTAAAGAGGACTTGAAGGACTTATTGATGAAGATCAAAGACCATAGCCTTCAGTATGGATTACAGCTCAACATAAAGAAAACAAAAATCCTCACAACTGAGCCAATAAGCAACATCATGATAAACGGAGAAAAGACTGAAGTTGTCAAGGATTTCATTTTACTTGGATCCACAATCAACATCCATGGAAGCAGCAGTCAAGAAATCAAACAATGTATTGCACTGGGCAAATATGCTGCAAAAGACCTCTTTAAAGTGTGGAAAAACAAAGATGTCACTTTGAGAACTAAGGTGCGCCTGACCCAAGTCACGGTATTTTCAATCGCCTCGTATGTATGGGAAAGCTAGACAATGAATAAGGAAGAGAGAAGGAGAATTGATGCCTTTGAATGATGGTGTTGGCGAAGAATATTGAATATACCATGGGCTGCCAGAAGAACCAACAAATCTGTCTTGAAAGAAGTACAACCAAAATGCTCCTTAGAAGCGAGGATGGCGAGACTTCATCTCACGTACTTTGTACATGTTATCAGGAGGGACTAGACTGTGGAGAAGGACATCAGCTTGGTAAAGTAGAGGGTCAGCGAAAGAGAGGAAGACCGTCAATGAGATGGACTGACACATGGCTGCAACAATGGGCTCAAGTATAGCAACAATTCTGAGGATGGCGCAGGACCGGGCAGTGTTTCATTCTGTTGTATATAGGGTCACTATGAGTCAGAACCAACTTCACAGTACCTAACAGCAACAACAAAAATGAAGGATATATGAGAACTCTTTGTACTATGTTGCAATTTTTTGTAAATTGGAAATTATGTTAAAATCAATAAATAATTAAATGTAAAAAGGTCAAAAAATATTTAAAAAATAATTTATAGTGCATCTTACACAATAGAGTTTTATGCAAATATTAAAATTAGGGTTCTATTAAAGTAATAAGGTACCAGTGAGGAAATGCTCACACTATATTAAATGGATATATATATTTGGGATCATACAGAACATAAAATTGATATATATATATATACATATACACACTATACCAAAAACCAAACTTGTTGCCGTCAAGTCGATTCCAATTCATAGCAACCCTATTAGACAGACTAGAACTGCCCAATAGGGTTTCCAAGGAGCGGCTGGTGGATTCAAACTGCTGAAATTTTGGTTAGCAGCAAAGCTTCTTAACCACTGCGCCACTAGGGCTCTAATAACCAGTTACCAAATACAATTTAAAAGAAGATCCTATTCATAAACAAAACCTATAGAGTACTAGGAATAAACTTCCTTCTTAGTAAGAGAGATTTCATATGGTCTCATGTTCATAACATAGAAAACCTTATTTCTTAACAGGATTACATCCACAGAACTAGGGCTTAGGATTCCAACTCATTTTTTTTATTGTACTTTAGATGAAGATTTACAGAACAAACTAGTTTCTCACTAAACAATTAGTACACATGTTATTTTGTGACATTGGTTACCAACCCCACGACATGTCAACACTCTTCCTTCTCCACCCTGGGTTCCATTACCAGCTTTCCTGTCCCCTCCTACCTGTTAGTCCTTGCCCCAGGGCTGGTGTGACCCATTAGTCTTTTGTGTTTTCTATGTATAGTATCATATCACCCACAAATAGGGACAGTTTAACTTCTTCATTACCATTTTCAGTGCCCTTTATTTCTTTTTCTTGCCTTATTGCTCTAGCTAGGACTTCCAGCACAATGTTAAATAGGAGTGGTGATAAAGGGCATTCTTGTCTTGTTCCTGTTCTCACAGGGAATGTTTTCAGCTTCTCTCCATTGAGAATGATGTTGGATGTTGGTTTTGTATAGACGCTCTTTATTATGTCCCTTCTATACCTATTTTATTGAGAGCTTTTATCAGGAATGGGGATTGGACTTTGACTAATGCCTTTTTTGTGTCGATTGAGATGATCGTGTGATTCTTTTATTTATGTGGTGAAAAAAATTACGTTGATTGATATTTCTAATGTTGAACCATCCTTGCGTACCTGGTATGAATCCCATTTGGTCGTGGTGTATTATTTTTTTGATATGATGCTGAATTCTATTGGCTTGAATTTTGTTGAGAATTTTTGCATCTATATTCATGAGAGATATTAGTCTGCAATATTCTTTTTTTCTGGTGTCTTTGCCTGGTTTCAGTATCAGGGTTATGCTGGCTTCATAGAATGAATTTGGAAGCATCCCTTCCTTTTCTATGTTTTGAAATAGTTTGGTAGAATTCTCCAGTGAAGACATCTGGGCCAGGGCTTTTTTGTTGTTGTTGTTGGGAGTTTTTTTAATTACTTTTCCATCTCTTCTCTTGTTATGAGTCCGTTCAGATTTTCAACATCATTCTATGTTAGTCTGGGTAGGTAGTGTGTTTCTAAAAATTTGTCCATTTCCTCCAGGTTTTCAAATTTGTTGGAGTATAGTTTTTCATAGTACTCTGTTATGATCCTTTTTATTTCAGTTGTGTCTGTTGTAATTTTCCCCATTTAATTTCTTATTTGGGTTATTTGCGTCCTCTCCTGCTTTTCTTTTCTCAATTTGGCCAGTGGTTTGTCGATTTTGTTGATCCTTTCAAAGAAACAACTTTTGGTTTTGTTGATTCTTTCTATTGTTTTTCTATTCTCTATTTCATTTATTTCTGCTCTAATCTTTACTATTTCCTTTCTTTTGGTGGCTGTGGGCTTCTTTTGCTGTCCTGTCTCTATTTGTTCGAGTTGTGTAATTAATGTTTTGATTTTGTCCCTTTCTTCTTTCTTGGTGTGTGCATCTATTGCTATAAATTGACCTCTGAGTGCTGCCATTTTTGTGTTCCAAAGGTTTTGGTATGATGCGTTTTCATTCTTGTTTAATTCCAGGAATTTTTTGGTTCCATCTTTGGTTTCTTCTATTACCCAGTGGTTTTTAAGCCGGTTGTTATTGGGTTTCTATGACTGATTTTTTTTCTTGCTCTTCCTGTTATTAATTTCTATTTTGATGGCATTGTGATCAGAGAAGATACTTTGTATTATCTCAGTGTTTTGGATATTGTTGAGGGCTGCTTTGTGGCCTAAGATGTGGCCTATTCTGGAGAACTTTTCATGTGTATTGGAAAAGAATGTGTACTTTGCAGCTGTTGGGTGGAGTGTTTTATATATGTCCACTAGGTCAAGTTGGCTGATTGTGCCCTTTAGATCTTCTGTATCTTTATTGAATTTCTTTCTAGATATTCCGTCCTTTACTGAGAGTAGTGTGTTGAAGTATCCTACTGTCTTAGTCATCTAGCGCTGCTCCAACAGAAGTGCCACAAGTGGATGGCTGTAACAAAGAGAAGTTTATTCTCTCACAGTCCAGTAGGCTACAAGTCCAAATTCAGGGCATCAGCTCCAGGGGAATGCTTTCTCCTTCAGCTCTGGAGGAAGGTCCATGTCTTCAATCTTCCCTTGGTCTGGGAGCATCTCAGCGCAGGAACCTCAGGTCCAAAGGACGCGCTCTGCTCCCAGCACTACTTTCTT
>NW_004444015.1:114881-166965 GCF_000243295.1 Trichechus manatus latirostris | reverse complement strand
ACTTTCTTGGTGGTGTGAGGTTCCCATGTGTCTCTGCTCACTTCTCTCTTTTATATCTCAAAAGAGATTGGATTAAGACACTATCTAATCTTGTAAACCTCATCAGTATAACCTCATCATAGTGATAGAGTTTACAACACATAAGAAAATCACATATAACCTCATCATAGTGACAGAGTTTACAACACATAAGGAAATCACAGCAGATTACACAATCATACAATACTGGGAATCATGATCTAGCCAAGCTGACAGATATTTTTTGGGGACACAATTTAATCCATGACACCTACTATTATTGTGGAACTGTCAGTTTCTCTTTTCAGTGCTTTTACAGTTTATTTCATGTATTTTCGAGCCCTGTCATTGGGTGCGTAGATATTCATTATGGTTACGTCTTCATGATGGATCGTCCCTTTAATCATTATATAATGCCCTTCTTTGTCTTTTATGGTGGATTTTGTTTTAAAGTCTATTTTATCTGAGATTAGTATTGCCACTCCTGCTCTTTTTTTTTGGTAGCTGTTTGCTTGATATATTTTTTTCCATCCTTTGATTTGTAATAAATTTATATCTTTGTTTCTGTCTCTCTTGTAGACAGCATATTGATGGATCTTTTTTTTTTTTTTATCCATTATGTCACTCTCTGTCTCTTTATGGGTGCATTTAGGTCATTTATGTTCAGTGTAATTATTGATAAGTGTGAGTTTATTTCTGTCATTTTTTTTTTACTATTTCTTATTCTGGTAAATATAAATGTAACAAAACATTTGCCATTTCAACAGTCTTCACATGTACAGTTTAGTGACATTAATTGTGTTCATCAGATTGTTCAACCATCACCCTTACCATTCTTAAATTTTCCCATCTGATCTGTTTTTCTTTTTCCATAATGTTGTATAAATGTAACCATACAACATTTAGCATTTTGGTTCTGATTTCTCTCACTTAGAAAAATTCATGTAAGCCTCATTCTTATCGTTGAGTGAATCAGTGGTTTGTCCTTTTTGTTGCTGAACAGTATTCCACTGTATAAAGGTACCACAGTTTGTTTACCCACTTATCAGTTAAAGGACGTTTGGGTTATTCTTAGTTTTTTTCTATTATGAGTAAACAATCACTTAGAGGTCTTTGTGTGGACTTTTTTTTTAATTTCTCTTGAGTAAGTACATAGCCACCAGTGGCTCTGCAAGAGAAAGATATGGCAGTCTGCTTCTGCAGAAACCCTATGGGGTCACTATGAGTTGGAATCGACTCGATGGCAATAGGTTTTTTTTTTTTTTTTGTTCGTTTTAGTAGATGTGTAGTGGTATCTCATTATGTTTTTAATTTGCATTTCCCTAAAGACTAATGCCTTAGAGCATACTCATTATCCACATTTCTTCTTTGGTGAAGTGTCCAAATTATTGCTGTCATTTTGTAGGGGTTTTTTTGTTGTTGTTTGTTTGTTTCTTTGTTCCTCTTACTCTCCTGTGCTGAATTCTTTTTGTTTTTGTGGATTTTTTTTTCATTTCGTTTTTGTAGATTTTGTATTTACTGAGACTTTATGTTTTTCTTCTTTATTTTTATGGGTAGGTTTGTTAACTTTCTTTGTGGTTACCTTGAAATTTACCCTTATCTTCCTAAGTTTGAACCAGTCCTTTATTACTTGGTATCATCTTGCCTTTCTCTCCATTTGAAAGTTCTATACCTACACCGTTTATTCCCTCTTTTATTGTTCTGATGTTTTTGTCATTTACATATTAACGTCTCTGGTTGTCTGTTGTAAATCTTTTAGTTTGGATTAATCCTTGAGAATTCATTACCTAGGTTGGTATCTGGCTGGTATGATCCTGCATCCTAAACTCAGCCTGTGGTCTGATGTTGTTTGTTCTCAAATTGAAGGACTCCCTTTAATAATTCTTGTAAGTTTGGTTTGGTTTTTACATATCCCCTTAATTTCTGTTTATCTGGAAATGTCCTAATTTCACCATCATATTTGAATGAGAGTTTTGCAGGATATATTTTTGGTTGGCAATTTTTTTCTTTCAAAGTTTTATATATGTCATCCCATTGCCTTCTTGCCTTCATGGTTTCTGCCGAGTAATCAGAGCTTAGTCTTGTTGTTTCCCCACTGTATGTGACTTTTCCTTTTTCTTGAACTGCTCTCAGGATTCTTTCTCTGTCTTTGGTTTTAGCAAATGTGATTATGATATGCCTTGGTGATTTTCTTTTGGGGTCTATCCTACAGGGGGTTCGTTGAGCTTCTTGGATGGTCAGCTTTTCAACTTTCATGATATTAGGGAAGTGTCCTGTTAGCAATTCTTCAATGATCTTCTCTGTGTTTTCCATTTTCTCCCCCTGTTCTGGAACTCTGATCACTAGCAAATTTTTGCTTTTGATTGTATCCCACATCACTCTCAGGGTTTCTTCATTTTTCTTTGTTCTTTTCTCTGATTTTTCCTCAAACAAAGTGGTATCCATGGATTTGTCTTCAATTTTGCTGGTCCTGTCTTCCATTGTTTCAAAACTGCTCCTCAGACTTTCTATGACACTGTCCATTTCTGAAATCTTGTTGTTTCTTTTGAATTTCTAGTTGCTGTTTTTTTATGCTTTCTAGTTGAGAATTTATTTTCACATTTTGTTCCTGTGTTATTTTCCTGAATTCTTCCATTGTTTTGTCTGCTTTTTCCATGATTGTGTCTATTTTTACCTCCTTTATGTCTGCTTTTTCCTTCAATTCCTGGATAGATCTGAATATTAGAGATTTAAACTCCCTATCAGGTAGTTCCAGTGCCTTTTCTTCTACTGGAAGGTCATCTGGTGTTTTATTTTGGGCACTCACTGGAATCATCCTGTTTTTCTATAAGTTTTGATATTGTCTTCTCTTTTGGGGACATTCAGTAGTTATTTTATTTGTTTTTTGATTGTAGATTTCTTTGTTTCATCCTGCTTTTTTGTTTTATTTGGTTATGTCTGAGCAGGTGGCCTGGGCATTCTTTGTTGTTTGCTCATCTGTCGGCACAATACTTCTCATCACCTTGTCCAATGGGCGGGGCCAGTCGCTCAGCTATGGTGCAGCAGGGCAGGTCCAGCAGAAGGGGAGGGGCTAGGATGAGTTGTTTGTGACATGTACTGGGGCCTAAAGGGCGGGGCTGTGGATCAGTGCAGGGCAGGTTTCAGTAGACTGTGCCTGTGCTGCTCAGGGGTGCAATGTTCAGCTCACAGTTCAGATAGGCAGGTTGGTTGGGAGGTTGTGATGTGTGGAGCTAAGTGAGTGTAGGAAAGAAAAGAAAGAGGCGAGAGAAACAGGAGCAAAAAAAGTGCTGAGGGAGCCTGCTGTTGGAGTGGTGCAGACCTGGGGAAGCTGTCTGCTGGTGGCTTTCTAGCCAAGTGTTGAGGTACAGCCTGTGAAAAAGGGACAGATACGGCACATGAAGCTAGATGGGCAGGAGAAATGAAAGGAAGGAAGAGAGAGATAAGAAACTAGATTAAAAAAACAAAAGGAGAGAGAAAGGCACACGTGGCTAAGTGATCAGGAGAAAAGAATAGAAGGAATGTAGAGACAGACAAGAAACAGACAAAAAAAAAGATGCTAGGTGGTTGGAAGGAAGGAAAGGAAGGGAGGTATGGCAAGACAAGAAACCAAGAAAAAAAAAGTAAAAAGAAGAAGGAAAACAAGAGCCCCAAAGGAGCCCACTGGAAGTGAGTCCCCAACCGAGAAGAAATCAAAAGAAGCTAAAAAAAAGCAACAACAGAACAAAAAATGGCACCGAGCAATCTCGGCCAGGTAGCGGGTGGAGGTCGAGCAGAAGGTGGGGGGTGGGAAAGCGTGCATCGCTGGTTACCGGCTGCTCTGTTGCCTGCTGGGAGCTCCTTGAAGCTGTCTTTCTCATACTCCCTGTCGGCTGATCTGGGTGGCTAAGGAGTCCAAGATAGCGAATCCGTGCCACATTAACTGATAGGGGACCTCCACTCTGAATCTCTCCTTGCTCTCTGTTCTCTGTCAGTTTCTTATTTCATTCGGTGCTTGGTTGAGTTCTTTATCTCCTCATTTGATGCTTAGGGTGCGGGGATTCACGTTTGTCTCTGTTTTACTTAGTTTTTCAGGTCTTTGCTGTGGAGGGACGGCATGGTGCTTCTGTCTATAGGGCCATGTTGGTTCCACCTCCCTCCAACCCATATTTTGAGGGGACACAATTCAATCCACAACCCCTTTGGAGAATTTAAGTTGAATCTTCTCATTTGGGTTGACCAAGTACTTGCTTTTGGCCAAAGAATTGTGAGCGGCTAGTGTCATGGTGATGATGGAAGCTGAGTCAGGATGGCACGCCCTGTGAGTTGGGTCAGGCATGGAGCATGGGCAATCAATAAGCTTTTTTTCTAAACCACTAAAACTTCAAAGTTATATGTAACTACAGCAAATCCTAGCTCACACTGACCCATACTGTTATTAATCCAAACCATTAGCTGTCCTTGATCAAACGTATCTAAAGTCTTATTTCTAGAAATACAAAGTTCAGTTGCTGGTATCCAGCTTGTTACAAAAAGGAGAACTGCTCTAAGTTTCATTAAGAGCACAGGCTTTGGAGTGCAAAATAAATAAATAAATAAGAAAAGACAAGAAAACTGTGTTCAAGTCCTGACTACTACTAGTTCTGTGCTCTGGGCAAGTCATTAACCTTGCTGAGCACCAATTCTTTTTCATCTTTAAATTGTATAATTACAGCAACTATTTCAGAGGATTGTTGTTAGGATAAAATGCAGGAAAAGGACTTGCACAGTGCTCAGTACATGACTATCTACATTATTACTATTATTTCTCGGTGTGTATTTACAATCTTCCTTTTGAAATTCCATAAGGGCAATAACTTGGTAACCTTATGACTCCCCACATATTAGAGATGAGCATTTTGCATGCAAACATGCCATATTCCTTATTTCCTCCGTCCCTTCTCAGTGGAAGAAAATGGTGTTGGTAGAAATAAAATATCAGCCTCAACTTATACATATACCAGAGATGTTGCAAGTCATTACAATGTGTTTTTGAGAGTTGCCACTTCACTGCTCTATAAAAAGCTTCCTGGAAAAAGTATTAACAGATGGCCTCTTACTCTCCGAGACTGTTAGTAGCACACCAGATGGCAACCCAAATGAGAAGATTCCACTTAAATTCTCCAAACTCAGGGAAATGTGACACTAGCTTCGTGGTAGGTGTGCAGCATTAGAGATAGCAAAGAAATGATCACTTAAGATAAAAACTCATTTTCTTTCCTTCTTTCAATGTGGAATCCAGTCTTCATTGTCTTATCAGCTTGCCAGGTATTTCATATAAAATGCTGGAAATAGTTTCTCCAACACAAACAGAAATTGTATTGGAAATGACTGACAGATTTATGAGGTGTAAGGCTGTTCTAAAGAATGAAAATACAAGGCTGTGCCCCAGGGATGAGTGCCCTGTGCTACGGACACTCCTTTCTCTCCAGGACCAGTCACTAGTTTGCACCATTTTGCCTTATTGTTAGAAACATTAGGCCTTAGCTCAACTGTCAAACTTTTGACAGGGATGTAATAACTGTTCTAAGATATGTATCATCTTTCCAGATGTCCAACTTACCTATTGATGAAGAAAAGCCTGGTCTGGGGGTTGCCTTCCCAGGGATCACAACAAGACAAATTCTCCCAGGTGCCTTTGCATTTTAAAATAACCTTGCTCCATTAAGGTTCAGAAAAGGCCAAAATAGTCTTCATCTCGAGTTAAGGAAGTGTCCTTCTGCCATCTTAGGTTATATGAGTCAATGAAGATATTTTGGGGCATCAGAGAACCCCCAAATGTCAGTGGCTCAAAAAGGCCATGGACCTGTCTTCATTTCCTAGTGCTGCTGTAACAGAAATACCATAAGTGGGGGGCTTTAGAGAACAGACATTTATTTTCTCACAGTTCTGGAGGTTAAAAGTCCAAATCAGGGTCTTGGCCACATTGATTGCTTCCTTGTAGGTAGTCTCGGGCATTCCTTGGTTCCTTGGTTTGTAGACCATCCTCACATGGCATCTGTCTCCTTCCCCCCTCCTTTATGTGTGTGTGTGTGTGTGTGTGTGTGTGTTTGTGTGTATGTGTGTGCGCTCATGCAAGCGTGCACCTCTGTATCTATTCCGCTCTTTTTACAACTCAGAAGTGATTAAATTTAGAACTTGCCCTACTTGGGTTTGCTTTAATTAACATAACAAAGAAAACCCTATTTCCAAACAGGATTACACTTACAGGAATAGGGGTTAGGATTCCAACACATATATTGGGAGGATACAATTCAATCCATAACAACTCTCAAAGTTGGCACGCAACTATTCCATCTGCAGACCACCTTGAATCTTCAAACACAGAAGTCAATGGGACACACTGTACAGATGGATTTTTGGTAGCGTGGCTGGAAATGTGGTCCTAAGTACAAACAGACAACACTAAAATATGCATCTGTACTCCCTGAATCAGCCATTCAGGGGAAATGGTGAATCACGGCCTCCTGACTAGACAAGGCCCTACCAGTGGGTTGAACCTGGGAATTTTTCAGCCTTGACAACTGCTGTCCTCTCCCACCCCAAGTGCAGCTTCAGTGCAGGGCTGGGGTAGACCCAAAGGAAGCATGGCTGCTACAAATCACATCAAATTTCCAGCAGCAACCTCCAGTTTCCTTGTGCTCTCCTAGGACAGCTGGAGGCAATGAAAACCACTGATTAGGTCCATCCCCTACCCTGTGGGCTATACATTAAGATTATGGGCATCCCATAATTGGAGGAGACAGAAATGGCTCCAGGGCCCAAGCAAACAGGTACTGCCTAAAAAAGAATATGTCAACAGAGGGGGCTGACCAGAATGAGAAATTGAATTCAAGGAAGTTCAAGTTGTCATGTGTATCCAGCACTGTCTACAGGAGAGAATTTCTGGATCTAGGGTCACTGAGGAGATGATCTTTGCTCTGGGGCAGGGATGAGTCACCCCCGTCCCCACGCCGGCCACCCACCTAACCATGTTCTGATTCTTTATTCACCAAGCAATACTTGGCTGAGTGATTCTGCTTCTTGGATCTCTAGATACTGAGAAGGAGGCACAAAAGAATTCTGGCTACTGGAAAGAGGGAAGTCTTGTTATAATTTTTGTTTTACTTTCGCCTTATATACACATCACTGTCCTGGCATTTCATTTAGCATGAGTCTATCCTCAATTCTGGGGTCCTTAGACAGTTCAAAGCTGAGAATCAGACTCCAGAACTGGAGTTCTTAACCTGGAGTCCATGGTCCTTTAGGATAGGTCTTTAGAACTTTAATGAACTCCCTGAAATTGAAGGTAAAAATGTGTGTATATGTGCACATGAGCATGGAGATGTGGAGCAAACCATAAATTCTCTCAGATTCCCAAAGAGGTCCATGACTAAAAAAAGGTAAAGAAGAACCATTTCTGCTGCCCTTGAGAAACTCAAATGGTTTGTGCTCAGCTACTAACTGAAAGGTTGGCAGTTTGAATCCACCCAGAAGCATCACAGAAGAAAGTCCTGGCAATCTACTTCCATAAGATTACAGCTGTTGAAAACCCTATGGAGCAGAGTTCTACTCTGAAGCACATGGGGTCATCATGGGTCAGAATTGACTCAAGGGCAAGGGGTTTTGGTTTTGGGACTGAGAAACTCTGCACATCACCAACCATCACCCTTAGATGGTGCTCCCATCATTGTACCAACCCCGACCCCCAACCTCAACAGTGCAATGCCTAAACCATGTCAGCCAGGATCACCTGTTATTTCTAAAGATTGTCAGAAAAGATTTGACCACCTCCTTCAGTTATTTATCCAAAAAGACAGTGGCTCTCAAAATCAAATAATTCTTTTATCTGCTACCAATTCCTCTCCCCACAGATAAGTTTGTGTTTTCTGTGCCACTAACTCTTAGTATAATTGGCCCATCTTCCAGGAATTAGAAGAGGAGTCCGATGGGAGGCTAGTTCTACTCAACCCAAAACAGTCTGGATTTTCTCTACCATGATGTATTAGGGCTCAGAAAGAGGTTACATTAATCTCATAAGAATTAAATGAAAACATAATGGCCAATTACCAGCATAGAACAATGTATGAACTTGCAAACAACACAGCTCTCCTCTCAGACAAAGAAAGCACTTCTGTAAAGTCAAGTATACTGATAATAACATCATATATTTATCATGGTGGTGGAGGCAGCAAAGTCCCACAGAGAAAGTCTTCCTCTTGGCTTCAGCATTGGCTGTCATCCAAAATTCACAGACTATAAACAATGAAAAGCTTTTCATGGAGAAAAGTTAGGGGTAGAACTCACTTGGGGTCCCCAACTTTCTGAGGAAGTGCTCAAGCCATAAGTCAAAGTAACATTTTCATCAGCCCAAGGTGGCAGGCAGGATAAACGACTTGGCCATGAATGCATACGTTGAGAGGGAACTGCACAGGCGAGGCGCCCTCAGGAAATACCTGCAGAATGTTGACTCCCATCCCAGGGGCCTGGCTGGAGAGCAAAGCCCCACTGAAGGTGTTACACCACAGTGGGCTGCTGAGCTCCTCCACCCGTCTCACTCCAGTGAAAAACAACGGCTTCATTGTGAACCTTCCGTTGAAACACGTTTCTGGTTTTACTAACAGCCTAATTCAGGGAACATGCTGGCTGGGTTTTGAGTTATATGAAGCTAAGAAGGTTGAAGATGTCCCTAAGTCATGTGGTCTTAGGCACGAAAACTGGATGATGGCTTAGGTCAGGAGATGACAATTTCCTCTGTGATGACTGCTGCTGCAGGTGAACAGATGTCCACATATTTGACGCTCGATTTTCCTGAGGTGTTGACGTTTTCCAGCTTTTGAAGATGTAAATTTGTGGTGTGTGAAATGAAAAAAGGACACTACCAGTCCCTTTGAAAGCCTGAAAGAAAAAAAATCATTTAAAAAATGTATTTCCCCTTGAGGTCACTGGTTTGAATCTACCTTGGGCTGGTTGTTACCAAACCTCATTCCTAAGACTTTATTTCTAAATCTCAAAGTTGCAAGACATTGAGAAAAGAGAGGAGAAAGCAGTGCTGAGTGGAGGGTGAGCTAGGCTGGGGGAAAGATGGTCTATTATTTTCCTGTAGCTGCCATAACAAAGTACCACAAAGTAGGTAGCTTTAAAGAACAGAAAATTATTGCCTCACAGTTCTGGAGGCTGAGAGTCCAAGATCAGGGTCGGCCATGTTGATTCCTTCTGAGGCTCTGAAGGAGAATCTGTTCCATATCTCTCTCCTAGCTTCCAGAGGTTTCCCACAATCATTGGTGTTACCGGGCTTACAGATGTATCGCTCCAAATCTCTACCTCCACCTTCACATGGCCATCCTCCCTCCTGTGTGTGGATAAGTCACTTTCTTGTCTATCATCTCATTTTCCTTGACTTAGCCTCTTTGGCTTCCTTATCTCCCAAATGGGAATAATACTTACAACTTATCTGTCAGGTGGGAATATATTATAAAGCTGGTAAGACAATAAAGTAAGATGATAAAAATGAACGTGATTTTTTTTTAATTGTGCTTTAGGTGAAGGTTTACAGAGCAAATCAGTTTCTCATGAAACAATTAATACACATGTTGTTTTGTGACATTGGTTGCCAACCCCATGACGTGTCAACACTCTTCCCATCTCGATCTTGGGTTCCCTGTTTCCAGCTTTCCTGTTCCCTCCTGCCTTCTCATCCTTTTCCTGGGCTGGTGTGCCCATTTAGTCTCGTATACATGGTTGAGCTACATGTATTATTGCTTGTTTTATAGGCCTGTCTAATCTTTGGCTGAAGGGTGAACCTCACGAGTGACTTCAGTACTGAGCTAAAAGGTGTCCGGGGGCCATACTGTCAGGGTTTCTCCAGTCTCTGTCAGACCAGTAAGTCTAGTCCTTTTTTGCAGGTTTCAATTTTTTTACATTTTTCTCCACCTCTGTCCAGGACCCTCTACTGTGATCCTTGTCAGAGCAGTCAGTGGAAAATGAACATGATTTGCCTGACAAACAGAACATTTTCTAATAGACTGTGGAATATCTCCCACTAAAATGCCCATAGGCACCTCAAACTCAACGTGTCCAAATCATAATCATCTTCCCTCTAAACCTGCTCTTTTTCCTCTATCTCAGAGAATGACTCCATCATGTACCCAATCACCTAAACCAAAAAGCTGGGCATAATCTTAGAATCTTTTCCCCACCTCTCAGGCTGGGAGAATCAATCAACTTCATCCACAACTAAGAACTCCACCGGATAGCTCTCCATGATAGGCTCCGTACAAGGCACATCATCTAAGACCAATGTCTTCATTGTATTTGACTCCTAAGGAAAAGAGATTTTGAGGATGCACCTATTTTAAAAGACCTCCAGACCAAGCATAATTGGTGGTGTTTCCATGAGAAAAGTTTGGCTAGCAAGGGGTCTTTAATGGGATGTCAAGAATCACCAACACCTACAAGACTAGGGCTGCAGATACTTTCCAAGATAAGCCAGTACAACCCCTCCTCTATTTTTACATATAGCAAATGAGGGCCAAAGAGGTGGAAAGACTTGTTCAGGATTATCCCACAAGTCAGTGGCTCCCAAACCAGTGGCCTTCCCACTGCATTAACATAGACACAATGGCATTACATTCTCACCAGAGTTGGTAAAAATGAGAGTCTGCCTGAATAACAGAAGGCAAATATGTAATTAACAGAAAGAGTCAGGATTAATTACAAAGCATATTGAAGAGGAGTAGTGGGTCAGCCAGGAATATTATTATCCCTTGGCCCTCAAGATGGGACTCTTGGCCATCTGTTCTGGAATGTCATCTGCCTGAAGGCAGGCTCTCGCCAGATGAGCACTGCCATCCCTTCCAGCTCTGTGATTTTAATGAAGAATTGGAATATGGAAGGTGGACAGTGAGGGCAGTGTGATTCAGTGGAATTTACCTTGGACTCTACATGAAGAAAGCAAGAGGTCATTAAAAAGACAGGAAAGAAAGAAAAGACCAAAATGAATGTCAGAAGAGGCTCTGAAACTTGCTCTTGAACGTAGAGTACCTAACGCAAATGGAAGACATGATGAAATAAAAGAGCTGAACAAAAGATTTCGAAGAGTGGCTCTAGAAGACAAAGTAAAGTATTATAATGACATGTGCAAGGACCTGGAGTTAGAAAACCAAAAGGGAAGAACACGCTCAGCATTTCTCAAGCTGAGAGAACTGAAGAAAAAATTCAAGCCTCAAGTTACAATATTGAAGGGTTCTATGGACAAAAAATTGAATGACACAGGAAGCATCAAAAGAAGATGGAAGGAATACACACAGTCACTGTACCAAAAAGAATTGGTCAACATTCAACCCTTTCAGGAGGTAGCATATGATCAAGAATCGATGGTACTGAAGGAGAAGGTCCAAGCTGCACTGAGGGCATTGGCAAAAAACAAGGCTCCAGGAATTGATAGAATACTAATTGAGATGTTTCAACAAATGGATGCAGCACTGGAAGTGCTCACTCGTCTATGCCAAGAAATTTGGAAGACAGCTACCTGGTCAACCCACTAGAAGAGATCCATATTTATGCCTATTCCCAAGAAAGGTGATCCAACTGAATGCGGAAATTATCAAACAATATAATTAATATCACATGCAAGTAAAATTTTGCTGAAGATCAATTCAAAAGCAATTGCAGCAGTACATCAACAGGGAACTGCCAGAAGTTCAGGCCAGATTCAGAAGAGGACATAGAACAAAGGATATCACTGCTGATGTCAGATGGATCTTGGCTGAAAGAAGAGAATACCAGAAAGATGTTTACCTGTGTTTTATTGACTATGCTAAGGCATTTGACCCTGTGGATCATAACAAATTATGGATAACATTGCAAAGAATGAGAATTCCAGAACACTTAATTGTGCTCATGAGGAATCTGTACATAGACCAAGAGGCAGTCATTCGAACAGCACAAGGGGATACTGCGTGGTTTAAAGTCAGGAAAAGTGCGTCTCAGAGTTGTAGCCTTTCACCATACTTATTCAATCTGTATGCTGAGCAAATAATCCAAGAAGCTGGACTATGTGAAGAAGAACAAGGCATCATATTTGAAGGAAGACTCATTAACAACCTGCATTATACAGATGACACAATCTTGCTTGCTGAAAGCAAAGAGGAGTTGAAGAACTTACTGATGAAGATCAGAGACTACAGCCTTCAGTATGGATTGTACCTCAACATAAAGAAAACAAAAATCCTCACAACTGGACCAATAAGCAACATCATGATAAATGGAGAAAAGATTGAAGTTGTCAAGGATTTCGTTTTACTTGAATCCATGATCAGCACCCACGGAAGCAGCAGTCAAGAAGTCAAACGACGCATTGCATTGGGCAAATCTGCTGCAAAAGACTTCTTTGAAGTGTTGAAAAGCAAAAATGTCACTTTGAGGACTAAGGTGTGCCTGACTCAAGCCATGCTCTTTTCAATCACCTCATATGTATGGGAAAGCTGGACAATGAGTAAGGAAGACCGAAGAAGAATTGATGCCTTTTAATTGTGGTGTTGGTGACGAATATTGACTATACCACGGACTTCCAGAAGAACCAACAAATCTGTCTTGGAGGAAGTATGGCCAGAATGCTCCTTAGAAGCAAGGATGGCGAGACTTCATCTCACATACTTTGGACATGTTATCAGGAGGGACCAGTCTGTGGAGGACATTATGCTTGGTAAAGTAGAGGGTCAGTAAAAATAGGAAGACCCTCAAGGAGATGGATAGAAACAGTGGCTGCAACAATGGGCTCAAACATAGCAACTATTGTGAGGATGGCGCAGAAGTGGGCAGTGTTTCGTTCTGTTGTACACAGGGTCGCTATGAGTCAGAACTGACTCAACAGCACATAACAACAACAACTACATCATTAAAGATGTTCACTAAATATTTCCAGTACTCTTTCTGGGAACCCATCCCCCTAGAAGCTAGGTCTAGGTGCCCATGTGGCCATGTTACTTTCTGGTGGAAGCTTCAAGAACCAGTGCATAATGTTCCATGTTCCTTGCCCCCTGCCATTGTGATCATGGAAGCAGATGTTGACAAGGAAGCCTCTGCCAGTCTGCATCCCCTGAGTGACTCTAAGAAGCAAAGGCCCCTGCAGACCTGCCCTGGACAAGCAGTGTAAATGAGAGATATAACTTTGTTGTGTCACACCACTAAGATGCGGGGGGTTGTTTTTCACCACAGCCTAACCTAGCCCATACTATCTTTGATGAAAGAGTTTGCCAAGGAAATTGGTAGTGTAAACATAATTTCAGGAAGCAGACAATCTGCTTAAGGAAGTAACCTAACCTTCCTCAAGTACTTTAAAAGTACCCATTTACCTATGAACAATTTCCAAGTTGATATAAAGTCATGATTATCACTTTAGACAGCAAAAATGAAGGAAACCATCAATGAGATGGATTGACACAATAGCCACACAATGGACTCAAACATACCAATGACCATGAAGATAGCACAGGACTGGGCATGAATTGGAGACAACTTGACAAGAAGTAACAATATTATTGTTTCATTAAACCAGGTTCCCAAAGATACTTTCTGATCCTGGTTTGTGTCATTGTATGAATTTATTATACAGTGTTCGCTAATTTCTAATGGATCCCAAGAAAGGTTTTCTGCCACAGCTTCTTTAATTTATATGTCAAATATTTATTGAGCACCTACTAGGTTCCAGATACTTTGCTAGGTGTTGGGGAATCAGTAGTAAACAAGAAAGATGTGGTTCCTTCCCTCAGAAAGGTAGTAAATGTTCTGAAGGAAAAGAACAGTGTGCTTTGAGAGTGTATAACAGGGAGCCTGACCTAGCCAGAGAGAACAGACAAGGCCTCCTGGAAAATATGGCATTCTCCTTGAGACTGGAAGGATGAACAGGAATTAGCCTGGTATGGCATCTGTCAGTACAATCTTGATTAAACAGAATATCCAAGAATAGACTGTTTGTGTTAATTAAAGTTTCTAACTTTTTAGTTAAATAGTTAATTATACCTCATTTATAAACACTAAAATTCTAGTGATTTCATGTCTATTTTCTCATTTTACTGTTACAAGTTCCCAAGGAGAGAGATTGAGAATGTATTATTCTCTCTGTTTTTGTAGACCCTTTCTGTGCCCTACCCATGTCCCTTGGCTCTTAGCATTTTCATGCATGCTGGACCAACTTCCAACTGCCAGCACCTGAGTCTCTTTGCCTGCAAGCCTTCTCTGGCCACTAGTGTCTGCTTCACCTGTCCACACAGCAGCCCTGAAGGACCAGGGAATTAACAGCCCTCACCCACCCTGGGAGCAGCTCTTAACCGATGACTGATGGGAGTTAGTGTCTGAATTCACCCTTGGGCAGGATAATTCTAAGGTGCATGTTGTACTCTTATACCCTAAGGTCCCCAGAAGGATCTGGTTCCAGTTGTGTTTCCCCTTCTCTGTCTCATGTCTCCACTCCCCTACAAGTGTTTCCTGAGATCTCCTCCTAAGTAAACTACTTGTACCTGAATCCTTGTCTCAAGGTCTGCTTCTGAGGAAGCCAAAACTAAGACCCTGTTTTAAGGATAAAGAATCCATGCAAAGAAGAGCTAAGTGACTTGTTGAAGTCACAAAACTACTTAGCTGTAGAGCTCAGACTAAAAGTCATATCTCTTGGCTGGCACTGTTTCCACTGTGGTGTAAGGCCTGAAATTAAGATGCAATATTGAGTGTTGCCTTGGCATCTTTGAGCCTCAGAAGACCCCAAAGGCCTAACCATGAGTTCCCCTGTTCTCACCAGATATGCCCCCACCCAGTGGGAAAGGCTCCCCACCTGGCTAGTTGCCCTATCAGCCGGACCATTTGCACTCCACCCATCCTCAACCTAACGAGTTTCACTTCCCTGCCAGCCTGTGGAATCATTTAAACAAGCCAATCACATCCACCCATGGAAACCAGGGGTCACCCCACCCTCTTGTTACTACAAAGCCTGTCTCCCACAGTCCCTGCTTGTTCACGCTATTCCCGAGTGCAACCCTCCTGTGGCCCTGCATGATGTGCAGTGTTTATTCCCCTGGGCTGTGAGCATATATGACTAATAAACTGCTGTCAATTTCTTCTGTCCCGTGTCCAGTGTCATGTGTTCAGCCATCTTGTATATTTAATGCATAATATCCATCCTTCACCCTCAGGGTGAAGAAGAGACAAACAAAATATCACCCATGAAGATTTGGCAAATACACACCTACCACTCCCCTTCCTGTGTCCACGGCAGACATTGTGACTTGGTCTCTTCCTCTGTGCCTAGTGCAGCCTCAGAAACCCTCTCAGCAGCCTTTTGTAGTCAGTAGGGCTTGGCGTGCGAGAAGAAATCTATTTGCCATCCCTGTTCTGGGCTGTATTCAAAACCTTTCTGAAACACATCAGCACACTTTCTTGCATTACTAGTGGCTGCCAGTGCCTGTTATTTCCCCTCACCTCTGCTGCCTTATCCAGTTCCTTGAAGCTGGAGTCAATTGTGCCTTCCCACTCCACCCCACTCCCATGACACACATACATGGATTCAAGCCTACTCTATTTCCAGACACAGGCAACAGAAACCACCACCCCCCCCCCCAAAAAAAAATAAAATAACCTACACCCAAGGGCCTGGAGCTTGAAATTCAGTGTTGCTCCGGAGCCCAGATCTGACGGCTCCTCCATGCTGAGCCATCTCATCCCAGGCTCCTTCGAACATTCTGGTCCTAACACAGGCCTGGCCAGGAGTCAGTGCTCCATGCTGATGGACTGAGAAAACAAACGAGTGAATGAACACCTCTAGTCAAAGTGAATTATTTCACAGTATCTTGTTCCAGTGGCCTTTAGGGGAGCTGGCTAAGAAAAGAACAATAAAAGAGTCCCCACGCGTAAGCCTAGGGTGCATTCAAATATTTGCCAAAGTTCTTACAGATGCTGCAACTTCTCTTGTTATGGAATCTAAAGCCATCTATTTGGGAAAGTGGACTTGCAAGAGAAACTCAGCAGAGATGGCAAACCCAGCAGGTTAACAGCAGCCAAAGGGGCTGCTGCCTAAGACCCCATGACTTAGGGACATATTCAACCTTCTTAGCGTCATGTAACTCAAAACCCAGCCAGCATGTTCCCTGAATTAGGCTGCTAGTAAAACCAGAAACGTGTTTCGATGGAAGGTTCACAATGAAGCCGTTGTTTTTCACTGGAGTGAGACGGGTGGAGGAACTCAGCGGCCCACTGTGGTGTAACACCTTCAATGGGGCTCTGCTCTCCAGCCCAGGAGACCCCTGGCCCAGCTGGGCATCTTAGGACTCTTTCCTGGGACAAAGCTGTCTACAGTGGTCTGGGTGGCTCCTGGAAGATGGAGCCCTGGACAAGGTTTGCCTTCCAACTTGAAATAAGCTGACATCCCTGCCCCCTATCCTTTCCGCGGGTCTGCAGCACATCAAGAGAAAAGGAAGAAACCAAAAAGGGTTTCTGCTACAGGCTGAGTGGGAAAAGATGATGCAGATGATGACGGAGACAGCCGAGCCTTCGACAGAGGAAACATTTCGCAAAGCAGACCAGTCTCTGATCTCTTCCCCCACCTCGTACCTCCTTGCAGGAGAGCAGCACTGGGCCAGCAAACTGTATGCAGGAAAAAAAAAATCCAACTCTTCTCCCACCGGGATTTGGGAGGGTTCGATTTGCTACTTCTCAGCATCCTTGCTTCCCCGATCCCCTGGGTGGCATGCCCAAGGTCAAGGGCTACCCAAATGCAGGGCCAGATTGCAGCCACATAACCACTCTGATGCTTTGGGTTTGGACAGTCTTTTCACTTCTCATGGTCTGATCCTATCCTTAATGAGATCTACTGAGATAGGCAGAATATACCATCCCTTTTTACACATGAGGGAACAGATTAAGGCTCAGAGAGGTTAATGCACTTACCCAAGGTCACACAGCTGGTCAGTGGTGGAGCCAGAATTTCGACTCCAAATTCAGGGCACATTCTCATTCACCATGGTTTCTCTTACAAGTGCTCAGTGATCACAAAGTGATGCAACACATTCTTTTTGAGCGCTTGCCTTGGCCCAGTCTCTTTCTAAATGCTGAGAAAACCAAACCCAACCAGTTGCCATCGAGTCCATTCCAACTCATGGCGACCCCGTGTGTGTCAGAGTAGAACTGTGCTCCATAGGGTTTTCAATGGTTGTGATCTTTCACAAGTAGATCACTAGGCCTTTCTTCTGAGACGCCACTGGGCGGATTCAACGGCCAACCTTTTGGTTAGTAGTAGAGTGCTTAACGATTTGCACCACCTGGGCACTCCTGTTGCACCCATGCCTGTTGCTGTCAAGTCGGTTCTGACTCATAGAAACCCTATAGGATGGAATAGAACTGCCCCACAGGGTTTCCAAGGTGTGGATGGTGGATTTGAACTGCTGACCTTTTGATAGTCTGAGCTTTTAACTACTGCGCCACCAGGGCCCCAGTGCTACCCATAATGCAATGCAAATGCCCCTTTGCCAGCCCCACGCCTCTTCTCTGGCTGCCCAAAGTTGAATCTACTCCTGGGTCTCACCTGCAGACCAGGCCCACCCTGGCACCAGGGGTGATCTTGCCCGGGAGCAGCACCTGTGTTTGTGCAGCGTGTGCGCACTGGGCCTCCCACAGCCCGGCGGTGCTAACCACTGGTTGAACTTAATGGAGCCAAGCTCCGCTGTCTGCTGGGCCTGGGGATAAAGTCGCCGGAAGCTGGACGCACCTGAGTATCAACATATTGATGTCTGCAGAGCAGTGCGGCAGCTCCCACACACCCTTTGGAAGAAAGCTGCTAGCGTTTGGGGGTCTACAGGGTCAGCAAAAAGAGAAAGGTGGAACATTACCTCCAGTTATCCGGTTATTGCCTCTGTGTGAGAAAAGCCATTCCTCCGAGGCCGGGTCTAGCCGGGTCGCGGAGCCTACGTGTTCTCTGCCTGCACATGTGGCACTCATTACCACCCACCTTGGAGTAGAACTCTTTGTGCACTGCGTCCCAGTTCCCTCTCCTGAGTCACTCTTCCTGCGTGGGATCGCCAGATTTAGCAAAAAACAATACAGGACACCCAGTGACATTGGAATTTCAGAGAAACAACAAATAGTTGTTTGGTATAAGTATGACCCACGCAATATTTGGGACACACTTACACTAAAAAAGAATTCCCTGTTGATCTGAAATTCCAATGTCACCGGGCGTCCTGTGTTGCTATCTGGCACCTGCTGCCAATACTGGCGGCTGGAGAAAACAGGATAACATCCTGTTTCGGAAACGTATTTGGGAATAAATACTACAGGCTGCAATTGCACCATTTCTTCGTCTTGTGTCATTTTTGGAGGACGTTTTCACAATCTATAAAGCCCCTATCTCATGGGATGCAAATGAGACCCAGTCTCAGATGGGGGAAATGAATTAGAAAGCCGTTAGAAAACACCCCCAGGGGATCCGAGACCCGAGCTGCATCTACCGCGTATTTTATTCTCCTTAATTCATAACAGTGTCTTTTAAATCCTGGACTAGAATTCGAGAACAGTCAGCGTGTGAGTGTGACAGTCAGGACTCCTTGGAGACAGCCCCCTCCGCCAGCTGGGCGACCTTGGTGCGTTCTTGGTGCCACAGCGCCCTCCAGTGGTCCGCCGAAGAACCACGCGCTGTCTCCGCCTGGGTGAACCGGTTCCTAAAGCGAGGTGAGGCCAGCGCCCTTGGGCTTCCAGAGGCTGGGGCGGTGGGGAGGGATCAAAGCCACCAGGCACAAACCTAAGTGCGTGACAGGGAAACAAAGCTTTTCCCTGTCGCTGTGAAGCTCAGACGAGAGTTCTATTTTATCTTCCATGCCAATATGTTACATATCTGCTGACCCAATTTTACAGATGTTCTCTTCAAAACGGACTGGGCTTTGTGAATATTTTTCTCTATTAAGCTGTGGTGCTAGAAACGTCCCCCCTAAAAAAAAAAAAAAAACCTTTCAATAGAATAAGAGACTGGCTCAGAATTGATTGTTATTCTCCCCGTTGCTTGGGCTTAAATGGAGAGTGGAGGAGGGTGCTGGCAAGATGAAACCACTGGAATTAGGGCCCACCCACCCCCATTGCCTGGTACCTCCAACCTAGCAACAGTCTCGCTTCATTTCCTAGAAAGGACAGCACCAGCGATCCGTTATTGAAAACGGCGACTCCCATAACCTCGTTAATTTTCATGTATGTAGCTCAGGGCAAGAGGTTCTACACTACGGCATCCCTTTGATTTCAAAGCAATACAAAGAATAAAGGAAACAGAAATATGGCCAGAGAAAGGCCAGCGCTTGATCCTCAAGTGCGCGCGCACACACACACACACACACACACACGTTTGAACCTTGCAGTTACAGATAAAGGTAATTTTCCGAACGGGTGATCACCAGCTTTCCTCCTTTCTCAAGTTGGTTTTCTGGCAGCTTCATTGCTTTTAGTTGGCTCATTTGTGCATCATTTCAGCTGAAATCTACCTCCTGGGTGGAGAGCTCCAAAGCGAGGAATGTCCCCGATGCAGGACTGGGCCTGGAGCGGCATAAGGTAGACTCAGCAGGCGTGGGAGGCCTACTTCAACTTGGCTCACTGTGAAGCCCTTAGTCAAGTTGCTTCCCTCCTCTGGGCTTCAGCCTCCCCTCCATAGAGTAAGAAACTGAATGGCATCCTCCCATCTGATTCTCTGACTCTTCCTACTGGGAAAATCAAATCCCACTTACCTGACACCAAAAGTGCAGATCAAATCAATGCAATCTATTTATCAATCCCACTTCTCACATCAACTGCCCATGCAGCAGGACTTTCTCTGACCCTAAGCACAAGTTAAAGGACACAGTTCTCCAGACAGTCACAAGCTTGGGAGTCCCCATGACACCCTCACTTCTGGCCTACTGGCTATAAATTCGGGAGTTGCCCCACTACCCTTTCAGGATGCCAGCCGCAAGCTCAGGGGTCCTCAGGGCACATAGTAACATGTGAAATAAATGTCGCAGAAATGAACGAAGCCAATGTTTACAATGGTTGCATGGTTTTCTGTAATTGCTGTAAGCCCCGGCTAAGAAGGTGTGGTATGGGTATGATGATATCTGCTACCCTACTCAGTCAAAGGCATCAGGGAGACTATGGTGCAAAAAGAAAAACTCTGCCCTGAAGGCGCTCACCTAGGAAGCAAATACAAATGATAGAGCCACAGAAATGAATGTGAAAGCCCGACCACTGCAAAGAACCGAGCTGTGCATCCATTAACGTGTCTGTCAAAGGTAACGAAGGAGCCCCGGTGGCACAGTGGTTAAGCACTCGGCTGCTAACCAAAAGATTGGTGGTTCAAACCCACCAGCCACTCCATAGGAGAAAGACGTGGCAATCTGTTTCTGTAAAGATTTACAGCCTTAGAAACCCTATGGGGCTGTTCTACTCTGTCCTGTAGGATTGCTACGAGGCGGGACCGACGTCCACAGCAATGGCTAAAAGGTAAACTGTAGCAGTGGGTCAAAGGCATGTGGGGAGAACATTTGTCCTCTGTTGGGGAAGGTCCTTGCCCTATTATTGTGGCAATGTGGCAGGTCAGTAAGGGCCAGATCACGAAAGGCCTACTCAAAGGCCAGGTTGAAGACTTTTTTATCTCTCCTCATAGTAATGGGAAACCATTTAAATAAATTGGGAGGGGGGCGCAGGAAGGTGCAGGCCGTGCACAGTGACAGGATCAGATCTGTATTTTGCAAAGATCATCTTCAGAACCGTGTAGGGAACTGGATTGTAGATGCAGTAAGCGTGACAGCAAGGAGACCAGTCAGGAGAGGAGATGGTGGCATGGAAGGGCAGGGGTGGAGATACAGACCAGGATGGATTCAGGATCTACTCAAGAAGTAAAAGTGACATGGCCTGGTGGTCGTGGAGTTGCTGGGCTCTCCATACCCCACTGCCGACAGACAGACCTGTGAAGGTCAAGGCTGAAAAAAGCAGCAGACTTGGTCTTTTTCATTGTTGTAAAAATACGTATAACACAACATTTGCCAATTCAACATTTTCCAGGTGTACAATTTATTGGCCTCAATTACATTAATCATACTGTGCAACTATCCCCCATAATCGTCGCCAAATCTACCATCACCATCAACAGATACTCATTGCTTCCTAAGCAATGACTTCCCCTTTCTCCCTTCTTTCCACCCCTAGTATCCACTAAGAAACTTTGGACTCTATACCGGTGCCTGTTGTCATCTCCTATAAATGAGATCATATTTGTCCTTTTGTGTCTGACTTTATACCATTTAGTATATTTTCAAGGTTCATCCATGTAGCATGTATCAGGACTTCATTTCTCTTTCTGGCTGAGTAACATTCCATTGTACGGATGGACCACGTTGTCCTTATCCATCGTCTGCTGATGGACCCGGGTTGTTTCCACCGTTTGGCTGTTGGGAACAGTGCTGCAACGAACACTGGTGCACATGTGTCTGCCTGTGTTGCTGCACTCAGTTTAACACTGCTGTTAGTTTTGGTTTTTGCTTTTATATAGTTTTCTAATATTTCTGTGATGAATATGTAATACTTCGACAATAGGGGAAAAATACAATACTGCATTCGTCTTTCAAAGAAATCTCCCAGTACCCGAGAGGAACAAGCTCCTTACAACAATCAATTACATGAGATCAAAAGGGCAACTTTTGCCCAAAGGCAAAGATGAGAAGGCAGGAAGGGGTAGGAAATCAGAACAAAAGGAAATGGGAACGCAAGCCGGAAACGGGGAGAGTGCTGATTCATTGTGGGCAATGTAACCAAGGCTGTGAAACCCTTTATGTACAACTATCAAATGGGAAACTAATTTGCTCTGTAAACTTATACTTAATGCACAGTAAAAAGAAAGAAATCACCTAGCGTAAGTCCCGTTCTAGAGATGAGACAGGAGGGTCCTTCTGGACAGGAAGAAAGGAGAAATCCAATCAACTACTGTTATAGAAAAACTTTTAAGTCTTCATCTTTATTGGAAAGCTCCTTGCCCTCTTGAAAGATGCTGCCAAGGCTACATGCCAAAGGCCGCTCGCCTTACAGAATCATTGTGTTGTTTTAATAATTGAATGTGCATTCCCTAAATCTTAAGTGTCAGTGACAAAGGGGGTTTGAACAGTCCCTCTCTGGCAAATGATAGCCTATGTTCTTGACCTCGACACTATTGCCATTTGGGGCCTGTCACGGATTGAATTGTGTCCCCCAAAAAAATGTGTGTAGCAACTTGGCTAGGTCATGATTCCCAGTACTGCATGATTGTGTAATCTGATGTGATTTCCTCAGGTGTTGTAAACTCCAGCACTATGATGAGGTTATACTGATAATGTCTACCAGATTAGATAGTGTCTTAATCCAATCTCTTAAGAGAGAAGCGAGCAGAGACACATGGGAACCTCACACCACCAAGAAAGCAGTGCCGGGAGCAAAGCGCGTCCTTTGGACCTGAGGTTCCTGCGCTGAGATGCTCCCAGACCAAGGGAAGACTGATGCATCACAACGACATTTCTTCAGAACCAAGAGAGAGAGAAAGCCTTCTCCTGGAGCTGGCACCCTGAATTCAGACTTGTAGCCTACTAGACTGTGAAGGAATAAATTTCTCTTTGTTAAAGCCATCCACTTGTGGTAGTTGTTAAAGCAGCACTAGATGACTAAGACAGGGCCGGAAGGCTCTTTGTTGTGGGAGCTATCCTATGCATTGTGGGATGTTGAATAGCATCCTTGGTCCCCACTCACTAAATGCCAGTGGCACTTCTGTGACCCCAGACATGACAACCCAAAATGTCTCCAGATATTGTCAAATGTCCCCTTGGGGCAGAATCACTCGTGGTTGAGAACCACTGGCCTAGGTGACACTTACATGCCTCAGGTGACAGAGAGCTCACCACATCTAGGAACGGCCATCCATCTCGCTGCAGGGTCCAGTACTGGTTCTTCCCTTGGGGCCACAGAGCTGCTCCAGTCTATTCCCTATGACAGTTCCTCAGAGATTTCAAGAGAGCATCCATGCTCTCCTTTCACCCCTCCTTCAGAGAGCCCACAACTGGATATGTACAAATTTGAGTCTGGCGGCAGCGGGGTTTGGAGGCTAAAGGGCCCCAGCTGCCCATGAAGAAGCAAAGAACTTGGGGGGGCAATATGAGAGGCAGCCTCTGGCTCACCAATGCATCAGGGCACCTGCGGGTGCCCTCCCGGACACCTGGCCAGAGGCAGTCCAAACTCCTGGGGTTTTCTCCAGCGTGGACACTTCCCCATCAGGGGCCTAGGGCCGTCGTCTGGAACTCAGAATCAGACAGAGGCACCTTTTCATCCTTCTGTCATCAGCACCCTGGCTGACAACAATCACCACCTCACGCTGCCTGTTACTTCTTCAGACGCTTGAGAGCCGAATAGCGTCTGCTCCTCCAGGGCCATGGGCAGCAGCTTCTGGGAGCAGTGAGGGCTCCTAGCCACAGTGACAACACTATGGTCCATCTGAGGGTACTGATGAATGACGACCGTCTCTGCTTCAAGTCCTGAGAGCAGAAGGCACAGGACTGGCCAGGAGAGCCAAGGAGACACCAGGTGGCCTGGGGCAGGCCGGGGCTGGGCTGCCGGCAGGTTCAACCACAGTGGGCTAGACCTAAGGCCGAGAGGAACACCGGGCAGAGGCTGAAAGGGAACCTGGACCCCAGTCCAAGCCCAGGTCCCCGGCTGGAACTCAACAGACTCCTCACTGGAGCCATAATCTGAGGAACGGCTTGGGGACAAGAAGGGGCTGAGCACCATATGGGAATTTAGACCTAAAGCCCCTCACACAGTGAGGTGGGGCGCGCGGGCCAGGGCTGTGAGGAGGCAGGGCCAGCCCTCACCATCACTCAGGCTGACACCACTCAGTGTCACCTTGCTCACCTCCCACATTTTTAAGTGGATTAAAGATTAAGATAGGAAGGGCAGTGCAGTCGTTACAACTGTTAACTGCTAATGACATGAATAACCAGTTAGATAAAAAGCAGTGAATAAAAAACCTCCAGGCTAGGAGACTATCTGCAGTTGACTTCAGCTCAGCGAAGAGAGAAAGTCCAGATGTGTGCATGTCCATGTGGGCGGGGAATACACAGGGGTTAACAGGGACTACACTTTGGGTGGGATCTTGTTCATCCTCACCATTGTTTACAGTTTCCAAATTTTCCACAACGAGCATATAACTAATCTGAAAATGGAGTGGAGAGACAGGGTAAGTAGAAGAACCAAATCACAAAAAAGGCAAAGCAAAATGAGTATTTATTCCATCTCCAGGTTGCCGGGGGGGTCTCCATGTTTAACAGGAAAACACAGGCAGAAAAGTCACAGAGGAAAAGGTCAATCATTTGATTACTTTAAAAAGTGAAACCCATGACCACAGTTAGAAGGCAGACACACACGGCTGGAAACCCAAACGACCAGTGATCACAGGGAGAGAACAACGATCAAGGTCACGGATCAGTATAACCGGCCACCACTTTCACCTATTACTGGAGGGTTTTGTTTGTGTTTGTCTGTTTTATGCTTGCACTTCTACACTTGGTTGCTTCAGTTTTCAGTTTGACTCTCCTCAGGTAGCAAGTGCGCGGATAGAGAGGAGTACAAGGGAGGTGGTTTTGACAGTTGGGCACTGAAAGTACATCCTAAGAAAATAATTTGCAATACACAAAAACATGCTATTCCCAACGTGGTCCATCACAGCAGCATTTAGAGTATTGAAAAGTTAGCAATAACTTAGATTTCCAATAATTAACAGATGAAGTAAATTATGGTAAAACTACACAATAAAATAAAGTATCTTTACAAAAATCTATAACCACAGATAATACTTAAGTGATAGTCAAAAATAAAAGGATATAAAATTACACAATAGAGAACATAGTATGATCACAATAATGTAAAAAATTCACACCAAAAAAGAAAACCAGGTGATTATCTCAGGGTAAAACATTCACGCTTTTTTTTTTTTTTTTTACCTTTTACTACTTTTGTGTTTTCCAAATTTTCCATGATCAACACATCCATTTTATAATCAGGAAAAAAACACCCTTTTCCAAGTAAAGGTGAATACAGATTCTTTCACAACGCTCATTACATCCCACGATACAGTCTAGACAGAAAGTCACAAAAACCTCAGCCTCTTGGGGGTGGGGGGGCAGGAGCTGGGCTGTGAAAATGGTTATGAATGAATGAGTGAAGAGAGGAGGGGGGCGGAGCACCTAGGAACTGGGGGAGGGAGGGATCTGCAAGGGCAAGTAGGGACCAGTGGTGAGCTGGTCTCCGAGGAAAGGGGCATCGTGGGATAAAGGGAAGACTCGGACTGCTCTGCGGAGGTCGTCTAGACCCAGTAGTAGGCACTGACGGTGTTCTCAAAGGGAAAAATTAAAGAGGGATTCTAGGAAGACACATGGATTCCTTTGGGAACAAGGGAGGAAAGAGGAGGGGGAGGTAAACTACTCGGAGAGGAGGGGAGAGGGCTGGGGTGATGGCGATGGCAGTGGCAGTGGCAGTGAAGAGAAGAGGCCAGTTGCCAGAGTGACTCTCCCTACTCCGCAGTTACACAAAGCACACTTCACTCATCTCCAGACAAGACTCGGGGGCAAACACAGGGTAGAGAAACAGCTCAAGGAGGAACTTGCCAATAGCCAGGGGGATCCAGCTCAAAATCAATGCTAATCTAGGGCAACTCTGTTCAATAGCGCTTTCTGCCATGACGGAAACGTTCTACATCTTTGCTGTCCACATGCAAAAGAATGAAGCTGGACTCAAACCTCATACCATGTACAAAAAGTAACTCAAAATGGATCAATGACCTAAATATGAGAACTGAAAACCATACTAGAAGAAAACATAGGAGTAAACCTTAGTGACAGTGTATTAGGCAATTCAGATATGACACCAAAAGCAAGACTGACAAAAGAAAAAATTATATAAACTGGACTTCATCAGAATTAAAACTTTCATGCATCAAGGGACATTACGAAGAAAGTAAAAAGGCAACCTACAGAATAGGAGAAAATATTTGGAAACCATATATCACATAAGGTATAAAATTCAAGAACAAAAAAACAAACAACCCAATTTAAAAATGGGCGAAGGATTTGAACAGACATTTCGCAAAAGAAAATATACAAAGAGCAAACGAGCACGTGAAAAGATAGTCAACATCATGAGTTATCAGGGAAATGCCGATCAAAATCACAATGAAATACCACTTCGCACCCACTAGGATAGCTGTTATGAAGAAAACAGAAAATAACCAGGGCTGGCGAGGATGTGGAGAAATCGGAACCCTCATCCACTGCTGGAGGGGATGTAAAATGGTGCAGTTGCTGAGAAAAACAGTTTGGTGGTTCCTAAAAAAGTTAAACATAGAATTACCATATGACCCAGCAATTCTACTCCTAGGTATATACCCAAAACAACTGAAAGCAAGGAATCACACAGATACTTGTACACCAATGTTCACAGCAGCATTATTCACAACAGCCAAAGGGTAGAAAGTGCCAACACAGTGTGCTACTGCCCTAGAGAAAATGAAGTTCTGATACGTGCTATGACATGGATGGACCTTGAAAACATAAGCTAAGTGACAGAAAACAGACACAGAAGGACAACTACTGTATGAGACCACTTCTATGAAATATCTAGAACAGGCAAATCCATCAAGACAAAGGAGAGTTAGTGGTTACCAGAAGCTGGGGAGATAAGGCAATGTAGAGAAAATTTTTTTTTAATTTAAAGAGCCACATGTGCCTAGTGGCTCCTGTATCAGAGAACACACACTGAGGGCAGTGTTTCTCAAAGTGTGGTCCTGGACCAGCATCATCACCTTGGAGTCTGTAAGAAATGCAAATTCTCAGGTCCCACCCCAGATCCGCTGAGTCAGAACTTCTGCGGGCAGGTCCAGCACACTGGGTTCTAACAAGCCCCCCCAGGTGGTTCTGATGCACCCTAGTGTTTGTGAGCCACTGACCTAGGCCCATTCAGAATTTCTGGGATCACGCTGGTTTCAACGAAACCGAATGAACAAACTCTTGTTCAAACGAAATGGTGATTTCTACAAATAAAGTGACTAAAACCAAAAGCCAAACCCATCGCCGTCAAGTCAATTCCAACTCATGACTAGAGAGCCATTAATAAAATATGTTCAGCTCAGCAGGACTGAAGAAAGGTTACGTGAAGCAACAGATAAGGACTGTGGTAGCTTTGATGTCTAAACATCAGAAAGCAGCCGCTCATCCCAAAATACGTCAGACACAGACAAAAGGAAACAAAAAGCAGCTCTAACTTGGATTCCCTGTCAAGACCACAAAAAGCAACCACACTCAGAAGATGGTTTAGAAGAGCCACTGAACGGGCAATGCTGCCTTCGCTTCTAAAAGGAGAGATCTGGAAAGGCAGGCAAAAGAAAGGAAAACCCAAGGAGGGCTGAAGCATTCTGGGGCTACACCCTCATACAGCACTTCCAGTAGAAACAGACGGCCACGTGAGGGGCCCCATGTGGACCCTGGGGGTGGCTTCAGTCACACAGTGAACAAGAAGATGCAGCTGGAGGAAAGCATCCCTTCACTCTCTCCCAGCACAGCTCAGCTTACAACTTCATCAAGACCAGAATCTGGAGGGCTGTGACACTAAAACTATGCTTCCAGAAATCAAGCGAGAAAAAAACAGATGAAGTGTGCGTACTGGAGTCACCCAGGAGCAACAAACAACTGCGGAGGAAGAGACAAAGCTAAATACACTGAAAATATGTTGTGAGGAATTTACAGACTGAATCGTAAAAATCAAAGTGGAAGTGAGGAGAGCAGTAAACGGAATGTAGAATGACAAAGAAGAAACAGGGAAACTGTCTACGAAAGCCAAGGCTTCCAGAAGAGAGGCGAGCTTCAGGACCAGAAGGGATGAACCGGGCCCCTCGCTCAAGTAGAAAAGGCTGCTGCCGGACACGTAACTGCTCAAAGGGCCTTTTGTTACCACATGTGCCTCGACGGTGGGCTAACTAGTAAACAAAACAAAAACAGTATCTGTCTTTGAAACTTTACTGATTTGAAGTCATCTTTTAATATACTATCGTGCCCTTTTGGTTATAATTTAACCCACTACAGTCACAATGTCATTCACTATATTTGTTTCACAAACCTTACTGTGAAACACTGAAGCACTTGAAAGAAAAGATTTACTAAAAATGATTCTGATTTCAGTACAGGACTTCATTAGCTGTTATTTAAGAAGTGTGGCTAATTCCGCTTCCTAATCAGCTGCAACATGTTTGTAAATATTAGTTGTAAATAGTCCATCCCTTTTGTAAATGATGACAGAGTAAGCTCATTACTACCACCTGCCTTGCTGATTATTTTTTACATTTAGGGAAAACACAACTACATCCTGGGGTACTGAAAATTACCTAACGTTTCAATGATATCTAAAGGTATGGCATAATTTTAAGTTTAACTTAGCACTTATTCATTCAATTTTAAATTAATGAAGACTAAACTGAAAGGTTTGCCTGTAACAAACTCTTAGGCCAAATTGTTGGTGCGTATTTTGACTGCCCTCCTCTTGGGTTGTCTCCATTAGGGGTGATCATGAAATAACCAGCTCTAAGGCCTCGTTTCACCAACACATAACACCTGCCCTATGTGGCTAGCAAAATTCAAGGCATCCACAATGGGGGGAGTTCTCCACCTTGGGAGTCGTTATACACATTACGATCCTGTAATGGGTCTGAATCTACAAAATAGAGCTCCCCTGCATGGACGTCTGAAAAGTTAGCCAGAAACTCTTCAGGACTGAAGCCAACCCACACAGTATACCTATAGTCTACCGTACGGATAGAATAGCCCATGATCTTTATATCTTTTAAACTTGGCTTGTCAGAATTCCACTGAGGGGTGTCTGCAGGCCGAGGGTACTGGCTGTAGGCAATGGACTTACGGGGATTACCACGGAGGTCCGAGTCCTCCTCCAAGTCAGGGAGCTGAAAATGCTTCAGAAGGTTCTGGCCTTCTCTGCACAGCTCCACGTGAAAGGAGGGAACGGGACAGCGGGGTGGAACCTGCAGCCCCGCCAGTCCAGCGAGCGTGGGAAAGAGAGACACAAGTTCCACGACTTCCTCGGCTTGCCTGCCTGAAACAGGAAGCGACATTGCAGAATCCGTTACATTCCAGAAGCCTGCCACACAGCCAAGCAGGAGAGAACCAGCCTAGTTGGACTACACGTGTTTTCCCTTTTTCTTTGACAGCATTTCTTTTTGCCAAAGAATTTTTGAAGCAAGGCCAACTCAGCACCTCACCCTCCACTACCTACTCATCCAAAAACGGGATGCAAAATTAAGGTGGCCCCAGCCTGCTGGCACTTTTTTAAATGATTTTTAGTACAACTGGTGTAAAAACTGATTCGGGCAAGGATCATCAATGGATGCTAAAACCACTGGGAAAAGTCTGTTGGGGAACAAGATATTCTGAGTCCACAAACTATTCCTTTTTCTGGACTTCTGCATTTTATCCATCATTAAAATCTACATCCTGCGCTTGATGTTGATCCATGGTCAAACTGATCTTGCTTTTGGATCATCATTCTGGCCTTTCTGGATTTTTATCGGTTTGCTTATACTGACCGACTATATTTTCTAAACAGCTGATTTCTAAGTAAAGTAAAAAAATAAAATAAAATGAAAAAACTAAAAAAAAATATTTTTTTTAACAAAAAGGTACCTTTACAATGTCAAGAATCCAGCTGACACCATGTAACCAAGTTATCACTAACAATGGAACCAGCTGCCATGAAGTAGCCCCTGATGTGATGCATTATGGGAGGACACTAGGTCACAAATGGGACCCTGTACAAGACAACGGGACTTGACACTTCTAAGAAGATGAGGTCAGCGAGACGATGGGGTCCAGATCCTGTAAGGCCCTGGCAGCCACTGTAAGGACTTCGCCTCAGTGAGATGGGGGAGCCACTGGAGGCTCCAGAGCAGGGCCGTGACTTGGGCTTTCCACGGATCACTTTGGCTGCTGTGAGGAGGCAACACTCTAGGGGAGCAAGGGCACAGCAAGGAGACTCTGTAGCAAGCTATATGCCAGGGAGAGGTGGTGCCAGCCTTGTCCAAGGCATGTCAGTGGAGGCGGCAAGAGTGGTCAGATTATGCCAAGTTCCATGGTGACACTCTGTACTCTACACTTAAGCCAAGCATACTTCGCTCACCTCTGGACAAATCTCTAAATAGCTCACAGGAGGAACCTGCCAACAGTCAGGTGGATCCAGCTCAAAATCAGCAATAATCCAGGGCAACTCTGTTCAATGGAGCTTTCTGCCACAACGGAAATGTTCTACATCTGTGCCGTCTACTATGGTAGCCACTAGCCACATGTGGCGAATGAGCACTTAAACTGTGGCAAGTGTGACTGACATCTGCTCTTTAAACTTTTAATCACTGAAATTTAAATTTGTCTCTTCAACAAATGGTGCTGGAACAACTGGATCTCCACATGCTGGACCCCTATCTTACACCATATATGAAAATCACCCCCAAATGGATGAAGGACTTAAACGTAAGAGCTAAAACCATAAATATCTTCAAAGAAAATATAGGAATAAGCCTTAATGACACTGGGTTAGGCAATGGTTTTTTCAGATATGACACCAATAGTACAAGCAACAAGAGAAAAAATAAACAAACGGAACCTCATCAAAATGACGCTGGGCCAGAGGGCGGACTGTGTGACACCCTGGCTTATGATTCAATTGTTGTCGTTGTTGTGTGCTGTCAAGTCAATTCTGACTCACACCAATGCTATAGGACAGAGTAGAACTGCCCCATAGGGTTTCCAAGGCTGTAATCTTTACAGAAGCAGACTGCCACATCTTTCTGCCAGAGTGGATGGTGGACTCAAATCACCGACCTTCTCATTAGCAGCCAAGCACTCAAGCAATGTATTTCACTCTAGCATATTTTATACCTGGCTCCATCAATTCTGAGATGGAATCAAAAGGGTCGATGTAAGGAAAAAGCTTTTCGCCTGCCTCTGGAAGCAAAGCCGTCCTTCCGGGAACATAGAACATCAGGGGCACGCGAGTAGTGACATCAAAGTTGCTGTATTTGGCCCATTCTCCATGCTCACCAAGAGACCACCCTGGTTCAGAAAAAGCACAGAGAGACAGAAAATGAATAATCCCCTCACAGCTTGTGCACGTTAGACGCCATTTCACTTCCTGCTGGAAAAACCAGAGGAAGGGAGAACTCGTCGCCCAGAAGAAACTCCTCTAAAAATCATCACAAAAAGGGCAACTTCACCTGAATACTACTTTATTCAGACATTTGTTGTCACGGACGAAAGCTCTGGAAGAAAAACAAATTAAATTCCAGAACTAAACTATCCTCTTTTAATAAGCAATTAGCACTATGCACCCACCTTGGGCTCCAGGGGACGCATGGGCCCCACACAGGCACCCCTCCCCTGCTAAGACTGGCTCATTGTTGACTGAGTGGGGACCCCTGAAGCCACAGTGCCACCACTACCCTGTCCTGTCTCTTCACTTCTTTCCAACAGGCTCAGGTTTTTACCTTTGGATGCACACCACCAAAAAGTGAGCTTGGAGACCTCAGCACCATAGCTCACATTCAAAAAAGACAAGGACATCTTGCTCAATTTTTAAGATATACCATACCCAAAAGCCAAACCTGTTGCTGTTGAGTCGATTCCAACTCACAGATGTACCAGATAGAAAAATATAACTTGTGATCCCAGATCCTTAACCCTAATTTGACACATCTGTTTTAAAACTCTCTTGACTACTCCAAGTTGTATATTCCCACTTTTTACATTTGATATAAAAAAGCTGCACAGACACAAGATTATAGATTTAGTATTTAGTATTCCAAAAAAAGACAAAGAAGCTGTTATGGATTCAAGAAGAGTTTTAAACAAATGTGTATTTTACTCATGACAACCACATCTGCTGACATGTGAAACAGGATGGTGCGTTTTATAGCAAGTTACCCGCCGTCTGTCAGTGTGTCCTACTGTGGTGGCTTGTGTGTTGCTGTGATGCTGGAAGCCATGCCAGCAGTATTTCAAACACCAGCAGGGTCACCCACGCTGGAGAGATTTCAGAGGAGTCTCCAGGCTAAGACAGACTAGGAGGACAGGCCTGGTGATCTACTTCCAAAAATTAGCCAGGGACAGTCCTATGGATCAAAACAGAACATTGTCTGATATAATGCTGGAAGATGAGTCCCCTAGGTTGGAAGGCACTTAAAATAAGTACACACATAAACCCACTGCCATCGAGTCGACTGCAACTCACAGTGACCCTATAGGACGGAGTAGAACTGCCCCATAGAGTTTCCAAGGAGTGGCTGGTGGATCCGAACTGTCAACTCTTTGCTTAACAGCCGAGTTCTTAACCACTACACCAAGGCTCCAAATAGTACCAGTGGTCGCAAAAATAGACTTGAGCATACCAACAACAGTGAGTATGGCGCAGGACCAGGCAACGTTTTGGTCTGTTGTACATAAGGCTGCCATGAGTCGGAGCTGACTCAACAGCAACTCTGATCCCCAGAACAGGGCTGGAACCTCTTCTGAGTCAACAGTGCTCTCCTGAGAAGACCACAGCGGAAAGGGACCTCTTACCGATCCGTAATCAAGCAAGGCAGGCCCCTAACTGTCAAAGAAAAATTGTACCGGGCAATGTTAAAACAGGCAAGGATGACTTTCACTGAAAAGGAAGTTGTGCGAGAGGGGACAGGAATAAGGTCAGGGAAGGAGACCAGTGCAGGGGGGAGGGAGACACACCAGACCTGTGTCTGAAGTCCACTCTGCTGAGGTCCAGGACTTCGAGCGTTCTAGAGAAGAGTTCAGGGGAGCTGGTGAGTGGTGTACGAAGTTGTAATTAGGGCCAGTTAGCTCAGGATGTTTTCCTTTTTTATAAGGTCACCTGGGTCCTGGGAGACCCAGGAGAAAGGAGAAGGAGATGAGGAAGGGAAAACTAAAGTTATTCACACAGTAAACCATTCAGAATTGGTCAGTTCCTTGCAGTAAGCCCTGTCATTTTTTAGAACATAAGACAGTGGGAGAATTTCTCTAACAAAAGGCTTGGGTAAAATTCCACTTGATAGTACCCATATCCGCTCCATGTTTCTGGCAGAGAGCTTCCCCACTGTGGCCCCAGTGCTGGGGAATTAGGGAGGATCTTCACGTAATTTGGACAAACTCAGTTCCATTTTTGGAAAAAGAAGGATACAGCCTTAGAAAAGACCAAGAGTTGAGAACTCCAGGCTCTTGGCAGAGAGGGCAGCAGGGATGGGGGTGGGAAGGGTGGGGCCAGGTCTGAGGGCCCTGCCTGGATTGTTCTGGATCTTCTGGGAAAGAATCAAACATCCTCCAACCCTTTATCCTAGAAGTGGGGGTTAGAAGAGCTCCAGACACATATGGAGGGTCCCTGCTGAGTTCGCCAAGGAAAAAATAGTTGCTACAGTTCCCCACCAGCCACCCACCTCTACCACCCAAGCATCCAAGATAGGCCTCTGACCCAAAAGAGGCCCTGCCTCCATCTAGAGGCCCCAGGCCACAAGCTGATCCTGGGCAGCACTGACTCACAAACAAGAACATGCCTCTGTTTAAGGCAATTTGAGAAACAGCACATTTCACTGCAAAATTTGGATACTTTGAATGACTGCCAGGGCATTCCAAAGGCTCACCATGATCGGATGTAAATGCAATGATCGTGCTGCTGGCCAGGTGAAGATCATCCAAAGCACTCAAAAGGTGGCCGACCTGCGTATCCAAATACGAGACGGAGGCAAAGTAGCTCTGGCGGATTTTCCGCTGCAAATTTAAAAACAATAAACAATGAGAGTGGCTACAATTTCAATCACCGTGGCGTACCCTGTTCAATCACCGTGGCGTACCCAGGGTATATTCTCCTGAACGTCCCTCTCGATCAGCCAAAATGCAGCACGCATTTCCCTCCCATCTATGTCCCCTCATGTGCCCGTACAGTCACAGCAAAACCTGCAGGTCCAAAGACAGATTCCTTTCTAAGCTAATCAGCATTCACTTTGGGGTGCAGATCCAAATGGGTGCACGTGCCACTTGATGTCCCTCTCTCTCCCTCACATATTCTTACGGGTCCCAGAAAATGGATACACATGCAGACACTGATCCCCCAGCACCCCCTAAACACTGGCCCATGCATGCTCTGATGTGGGTTGACCCGGAGGGACCAACAGGGCCCTCGTTGGGCCTTTCCTCTGACTTCTTCCTAACCCAGCACATGACGGCGACGGCTGGTTGTCACAGAGTGCGTGTGGCACATTTTTAACAAACTCCCAACAAGCAGAAGAGCAATGGAGGGACAAGAGAGCAACGCAGGCTTTACATCCCTGGACCCAACAGGGACCTCGGGAGCAGTCAGGCTGATGTGGGTTGAACTGTGTTCCCCAAAAAGATATGTTCAAGTGCTCACCACTGGTACCTTGTTTGGAAACAGGATCTTTGCTGATGTAATCGAGGTAAGATGAAGGTATAATGGATTAGGGTGGGCCCTAATTCAATGACTGGTGTCCTTCTAAGGAGAGAGAATTTGGACACAGAGACACACAGGAAGAACGCCATGTGACAATGGAGGCAGAGATTGGCATAACACGTGTACAAGCCAAGAAATGCCAAGGATTACCAGCAACTACCAGAAGCTAGGAAAGAGGCAAGAAGAATCCTTCAGAGAGAGCATGGCCTGCTGACACCTGGAATTCGGACTTCCGGCCTCCAAATTGAGAGAGAATAAATTTCTGTCATTTTCAAGCCACCCACTCCGTGGTACTGTTATGGTGGCCACAGGAACCGAACACAAGGTTATGTGCTGGCGCCACCAGCCTTGTTCACAAATGATCAGGAAGGAGATTAACCCTCCAAGAGCGAGGGGCAAAAGAGCTGCTGACCCGTCTGCCCAGCCCCAGCTTCCACCACATGCCCAACCCCTGCAGTATCAGCTGGCCCCACTCGCAGGTCCTCATCACCACCAGGGTGAGGGCGATCACAAGGCCCACCCACTCTCTGCACGGGGCAATGAAGAAAACAGATATCCAGCTAACCTTCCAGATTTCTGGTGAACCCTGATCTACTTAGACTTTTGATAGTCTTCAGTCTGTAACATGGGGAACAATGGTCCTCCTGGGGACCAAAGACATCTTCAAGGATGACTGTGTCCTATTCAAGAGTTCTCACTCCTTCCTGTGCTGGGCCCTGGAGGAGGACACAGGCATGGAGACAAGAAAAGGGAGGCATCATTGGTGGGGGCCAGGGACGACCCAGGAGAATGAGCCCTGGGGAAATCAGGGAAGGCTTCACAGAAGAGGAGAATTAGAGAAGAGGCCTGAAGGGTGGTAGGAGTTTCAAGTAAGACAATACAGGTAGGACACTTTAAGCAGGGCTGTGGCACATGGAACCGTGTAAAGTTCCACAGAGCAGGCGTGTCTGGGGCTGGTGGGCAGGCTGGTGAGGCTGGAGAACGTGATGGGAGGGGAGGGGTGGGGGAGCGCGCCGGGAAGGCAGGCCATCCCAGGGCTGGAGGCCAAGGCTATCACTGAGTCTCTCAAGGTTTCGGAGCAGACGCCATCAGGCCACAGGTTAGTAAGCAGCTCTGGCTGCAGACAAAATGGGCCCGATCAGGCTGGGCTTGTCATGGGTGCTCAACAGACAGGTGGTGAATGAATGGACCAAAGAAAGACCCACCCAGTGGTCCAGAGAGATGGGCTGAGGGATGAAGAGGACCCTGCTGACCGGGGAGGAATTTAGGGAGACCCAGTAGGAGCGGGGGCAGGGGGAGGTGAATGAGGAGGATGAATGAAGAATCCAAGGGTGGACTCCAGGTGTCCCATTCAGCTGGTGTGCGATTTACTGCATGGGGCGGGGGGGACACAAGAGAACCAGGAGGAGGAGGGAGAAAAAGGAGGGGAGGAGGGGAGGCAGGTCTCTGCGGGCACCGCCTGGGGATGGCCCTGGCAGGCAGGTGGACACGCAGGTCTGAAAATCAGGAATGACGCCTGGGCTGGAGGGAAAGTTCCGGTGGTCATCTGCCAGCAGGGCTTAGATGAGCTGGACCAGGGAGAAGGGCAGAAAGGGCACAATGGGGGCCTGGGACTGACTGTGGGGGCAGTTGCTTCTTAAGCCATGAAGACTGGGAGTGGAGGAGGCTCAGGCAGGCTGGCAAGGAAGCCCGGGAAGCAGACAATGCTAGAAGGGCAGGGCTGGGCAACAGCGAGAAAGCGGCGCAAAGCTCAGGAAAGCCAGACCCAGGAGGATCAATTTTATTTGTCAACAAAGTTTATGCTGACTTGGGTGAGAGGACGCTTAGTGGGTGGCAAGGCAGAAGCTGGAGAAGAGGAGGGTGAAGGGGAATGGACCAGGAGAGAAGACAGCAGGGCAGACGAGGGTGGACATGGGAAACGAGAACCAGGAAGGGGCAAGGAGGGAAAGAGGGACGCCACAGGAGGACCTGGCCACAAGCAAAGGCAGAAACTAGAAGGGAGGCTCATGGAAGGAATCCACATGGCTGAGACCCTGATTTGGACCTTTAGCCTCCAGAACTGTGAGATAAATAATTTGTTTTTGAAAGTCACCACTTGTGAGCTGCTGTGTTACAGCCACCCTGGGACACTAAGTCAGTGGCTGACCAGTCAACATGAGGATTCTCAATTCGTGGCTGCCCCACCCCCACGTCATAGTGAAGGGACATGAGACGTCACAGCTGGCTGGGCACCAAGACCCCGCTCACCAAACCGCCTCTGAGAGTGACGGGCTCCCATGCAGACTTCCCACAGAGGGGACCCCCCAAGAACCGGCAAACCCTGCATTCCGGTCTGCAAGGAAGTCGCCCACGCCCTAGGCTGATGACCTGTCACTGTCACCTGGAATATACATCCCTATCGCCATGCCCACATCTACTAAGTCACCAAACTCTGGATGCTCCCCTCTTTGGAAGCTGAGACTGGTGGGGACACTCTCGAGCCACCAACACTGCCTGTGTCCCAGATACCTACAGGACCCACCCCGGACCTTGCACCACGCCTGCACGGAGAAGGTTCTCTGTAAGACATTACAGAGCAGTGGCTGCCGAGAAGAGGTGCTTCACTGACGACACCACATCATCAGTGCCCGACGCTTCCCCAAAGTGTGTCCTCGGTACCTGAAAGTCCGCAGGAATGGGGTCATAGGGCACACTGACATTCAAGGCTTGCACGTCCTCCCGCTGCCTGACGTCCATCCAGGGGTTGTAGGCCACAGGGGGGAGGCCAGCAGGCACCTGGGGGTCGGGGGCCAGGGTGATGTTCTCCAAGGGATACAGCTTCTGAAACTCCTTGGGGAGAGCACACAAAGGCACAGGCTGTCACTCTCAGTGTGCGCTGCCTTTTCTGGAAGCCTGTGATGCATTTACACAGCGGCTCACTAACACTCCCCACCTGAAAGCCAGGCCTGCAGTCACCCTCACGAGGCGCCAATGGCAATGAACTCATGCAATTCTGTCTCCACGAACAGAGCACTGGCAGCTCTCTCCCCTCATACAAACACTGCCCTCCTGCCCCGGTCCCCACCTGCCCCCAACTAGCAGAGGTGTGGAGAGGTTTGCTGGGGGTCCCCAGGACTACCTCAGCAGTGGTAACTCACTAGGAGGACTCACAGGGCTCAGCACAAGTCGTCCTCACAGCTCTGATGCGTTACAGAGCTGAAGCACCATCAGCAAAGGGGAAAGGTGCCAGGGTGGAGTCTGGGAGACACCAGGCCCAAGCCTCCAGAGTCCGCCCCCACCGGAGGCACACAGGGTATGACCGCACGTGTGCATGTCATCCACCAGGGATTTTACTGGGGACTGGTCACGTCAGCACCCAGCAGGAAAGGAGGAGCTCAGCAGGAGCCGCACTGCCTGATGAAAAATCTAGACTCAAAGAGCCACTCTTAACGAGTTCCCGAAACCAGCCTTGTAAGCCCTTTCCAAGGAGAGCAGTTGGGCCTCTTCAGTGAACTCTTCCCTGCACGGGAGGCAGGAGGGGTGAGCCACACAGGCTTCTGTCAAGGGGGCTGGCAGCTCCTGCCAGAAAAGCGTCAGCCTTTGGGCCAAACAAAGCAAAATACTTGCAGCTTCGGAGGCCATCCTCTGCGGTGTCTATTTGCATTACAAATGAGGGGCATCCTTCATGAAGTCAGAGGATGGGCTACTCAGGCCCCAGGGAAAGCACGATAGAGAAAAATTGAGAAACGTTCTGGAAAGGAAAAGGCTACGTACTCTAGATGACATGCCCCGAGTTGAAGGGGTCTGACCTGACAGGGCTGGGGGAAAGGCAGCTGTTGAAGACGGCTTCCTGACCCCTGAACTGTTTCCCAGGACCCATCCCTTATTGCAAGTTTTGGCCACCAGCTCTAACTCATGTCCCATGGTGATCTCACCATCCAACCCAACATTTGTTCACTGAGTTCAAGGTAAGGAAAGAAGAATGTTCCTGGTGGAAAGCCAAGTGTTTCTGACAGAATTTTACATGTCCTAGGACACTTCTTGGCCCTGAGCTCTGAATCAAATCTTCACTCCACTGGGACAATAGTGCCCACTGGGCATCCCTGGAGACTGCGGACAGCAAGATGGGGCCACCCTCAGTACACAACCCTCCCTCAACAAACACTGTTATAACAGTTGTACTGGATCAACGCTCAGCCAGCAATTCACCTTAGGGTATCTGAACGGGATGTGTGGCTTATGGTACCCAACAGCCAGGAAGAAAGGCCTGGCCGACATTTTCATCTTTTCCAACAAATAGATGGCTCGCTCGGTGCTCTGTTTGTCAGGCAACGTGCCCTCAGGCACATCCGCCACATCCACGGGACAAACCAGGTTGGCATGGAGTTCTCCGTCTTGCCCCCTACAGGTCTTTCAAAACAAAATATATCAAGTCAGCTCTGTTGTACAACAAGCAGAAGGCATGTAGGCTGCACCCAAGGATTTAACGTTTGCACTGCCAGCCCACTGAGTGCCAGTCACTCAGACTGGACAGGCAGATCAGAAGTAGAACTACAACAAAACCATTTCTTATTTCCGGAGAGAGGCCATTAATCCACCCGCACTTTGCTTCTTGCGGTTAATTCTCTGTCTCCAGGTCATAACTAATTAAAAGAAACCCAAGTAAACTAATTATCAAAAATAAAGCTGCCTACAATTTAACTATAAAAAGGCAAATAAGCTAACTAAAAAATGGGCAAAGGAGCTCAACAGACGTTTCTTCAAACAAGATATAAAAATGGCCAAAAGCACATGAAAAGATGCTTAACATCAACAGCCATCAGGAAAATGCAAACCGAGACCACAATGAGATACCACGTCACAGTCACTAGGATGGCTACCAAAAAAAAAAAAAAAAGGACAATAACAAGTGTTGGCAAGAAGGTGGAGAAATCAGAACCCTCGTCCATTGCTGGTGGGGATGTAAAGTGGAGCAGCTATGGTGGAAAACACTCTGGTGGTTCCTCAAAAAGTAAAACAGAGTAACCACGTGACCCAGCAATTCCACTCCTAGGTATTTACTCTAGAGAAATAAAACCGTATGTCCACACAAAAACTGGTACACAAATGTTCCCAGCAGCACTATTTACAACAGCCAAAAGGTAGAAACAACCTAAATGTCCACCAACAGATGAACGGATAAACAAAATGTGGTCCGTACACACAATGGACTACCACTCAGCCAGAAAGAGAAATGAAGGTCTCATAGTGCTGCGACGCGATGAGCCTTGAAACCGTTATGCTGATGAAACAGTCAGATACAAAAGGTCAGATGTCTGATTCCACTGATACGAAATGTCCAGAACAGGCAAATCCATAGAGACAGAAAGGAGATTAGTGGTTTTCAGGGACTAGGGAAGGGGGACGAGTTGGCAGTGACAGCTAACGGGTACTGCGATGCAATGGTTAAAAGCTATGGCTGTTTACCAAAAGGTCAGCAGTTCGAATCCACCAGTCGCTCCTCAGAAATCCTATGGGGCAGTTCTAGTCTGTCCTACAGGGTTGCTATGAGTCGGAATCGACTCGACAGCCATGGGTTTAGTTTTTTTTGGTTATGGGAATTCTTTTGAGGTGCTGAAAGTGTTCTAAACGATGTGATGCTGGTACAGACTTCTGAATGTACTAAAAACCATTGAACTGTACACTTAAAATGAATAAACTTTATGGTATGTGAATTATAGCTCAATTCTAAAAAATTGGGGGAAAAAAATCTGTCTCCAATTTCAGTGACAGCCTAAAGTTTGTAAGTGACAGGGTCCCAGCCAACTGGAGAAGGTGACCTTACCATCCATGGACTTTCTGGCTCCTCAGGTATACCTCACACAGAATGGAACCTACTGCTTCGTGTCTCAAAGTAGCCACGCTGGCCACAAGGTCATGGTAAGGTTCGACTATGGCTTCGCCATCATGAAGCCCAGGGCCGGTGGCAGCGGCTGCTCCCTCTCCAGGAGAGCACCATTTCACAGCCCTGCCTTGCCCACCCTGCCCCCAACAGGACACCACACTGCAGACCACCTGCTCACCCTCTGCCTGCCCACGATGGGCCACACTGAACGGGGATTTGGTACAGTCAGATCCCCTGCTTTGAGAAGGGGGTGGGAGCAGGGCCCGGCGCTACTAAGGGAGATCACTAAAAAGTAGCCAGAAGGCATCTGGGAATTGAGGGATGGAGATGGGGCCTTTGATCTCATTCTGTTCCAACCCAGGTCACAAAGCAAAGGCCATGGCCTCAGCTTTCACAGTATTCTGAAGGGGAAAGCTGTCAAGAATGGAGAATAATACTCCCCACCCCTGAGCACCCTCCCCCAAAAAAATACATCCTCACCCTTCCCCACAGTGTTTCCAAAAACCTCCAGGAACATGTCACGTCTCAGTTCTCCAGCTGATTTTTCTGAGTTCCTTAAATGTGGGTTTTAGTTTCACTTATACACCAGGGTCCTCTGAACCGAGGGTAAGTTTCCACAGTGCTCTAGAACTGTAAAATCGCCACCAGAGGCCTCAGCACCTGAACGTATCCATTAGGTCCTGGGCAGACAGACAGCATGCCTTTCTTCTGATCTGGGCCGAGGCTCCCGGGGTCCAGGTCTCTCTTCTCTCTCCTACAACCCCCAGCACAGAGCCTTATCCACGGTGAGCACCAAGGAGCCATTAAATGAATCTTAAGACATTAGAGTTGAAGGTTCTAGAACAAGGAGTACTCACCCGCCTCTAGAACAAAGCCACCTCTCCACTGGGCCTGATACTAAAGAGCCCAACACTTGGCTCTGTCGAGACATTACTCACAAAGGAAACTCGCACACCTCACTGTGTGACAGCTGGAAAAAGTATGCCACATCCCCAGACTCAGCCTTCATTTGCTGGATGAGAAGTGAGTGTCTTTACAGCCTTACCTTGGTGTTTTCGTACTTCTCGGAGGAGGGATGGTAAGGTGGAATGGACCAGCTATACGGAGAATCATCACTGTGGTTGGAAGATATTCCTTGAGGGAAAACAAAGAAAGCCCTTCAATAAAACACGAAGGGTCTTTCAATGCCTTCCTCCCCACCCAAAAGCTAACACTTTGTAAACAACTGGGCCTCAGTGTTCTCATCTATAAAATCAAGAGCTTAGGCCAGATGACAAGAAGTCCCCACCAAAGCTAACTCTCTAGGTTTCAAGCTGAGTAATTAGCATCTGACCTCCCAGCCCCTAAAGCCCACACAATTTGTGTTAGGCTCTGTGGAAGGGACTCAAAAGGGCAAGGCCAGCCAGCCCGTTTGTTATGGATTGAATTGTATCCCCCAAAAAGATATGTTCAAGTTCTCACCCCTGCACCTGTGAATGTGGCCCTGATTGGAAACAGGGCCTGGCAGATGTAATTAGTTAACCTGACTGGAAACAGAGCCTTGCAGATGTAATTAGTTAAAACGAGGCCAGATCGGAGTAGGTGAGTCCTACTCCAATATGACTGGTATCCTTACAAGAAAAGAAGAGACACAAAGACACAGTGAAGACAGCCACGTGAAGACGGAGGCAGAGACTGGGTTATGGTGTCACAAGCCAACGAACCCCTGGGGCTACCAGAAGCTGGAAGAGGCAAGGATCTTCCCCTTGAGCCTTCAGAGGGAGCATGGCCCTGCTGACACCGTGAACTCGGACTTCTGGCCTCCAGAACTGGGAGAGACTAAATTTCTGTTGTTTTAAGCCAGAAGCCCTGGATGATACAAATGGTTAATGCACTTGGCTGCTAACTGAAAGGCTGGTGGTTTGAGTCCACCCAGAGGTGCCTCAGAAGAAAGGCCTGGAGATCTACTTCTGAAAAATCAGCCACTGAAAACCCTATGGAGCACAGTGCTTCTCCCACACAGGGGGTCGCCATGAGTCGGAACTGCCTGAACAGCAACTGGTTTTTTGTTTGTGGAAGTCACCCACTTTGTGGTAATTTGTTACAGCAGCGCAGCCTTTCAGAGTCCACACTGGAGCTGTCCCGGACTTGCTGTCACTGGATCCTCCCCCCACCCTACGAAGGAGACAGCAGAGGCACGGGCACCACCATCTGACAAGCGAGGGCACGGAGGCTCAAAGAAGGTCACTGGCCTTGCACAGTGCCAGCCAGATTTTAGGCAAGTGAGCAGGGCTCCAAGCCAGGCCTCAGCACTCCCAGTTTACTGCTCCTTCAAGCAGCAGAAACCTAGTCCTAAGCTTAGCAGTCTAAAGTCTACTCAGGCAGTCAAAACACCAACAGGTGAAACCAAAGACCGACTGGCAGCTGTCAAGAACAGGAACACCATGTGAGGGCGGGAGGTCCCAAGCACACAGGTGCATGGGCCAGGGAGGGCAGACAGGGAAGCCTTCTAGGGGTCTGTGGGGCTTTGGAGGAATCTGAAGGAAGCGCTGCCCCGAGGATTAGCCAGGAGGGGCCGAGAGAGCACAGGCAGAGCCACGGGAGAAAGGGCATCGCCAACAGACTTACACTGGGCTCCACTGGGGAGCACCAGTAGAGGCAGGCCCGGGGGAAGCTGGGGGCGCTGGGTCACAGCAGAGTGCAAAGAGCACACCGGGGGCTGGCAGACCTGGGTTCCAATCCTGGCACTGCCCCATAGCACATGAGCAACCTTGGGCAAGCTACTTGACCTCTCTGAGCCTCCAATTCCTGCTTGGGAAATGATGACACTGGTGAGAGGCGGCAAGGAGTGGCCAGCACAGCCACTGGCATGTACCTGGCACTCAGTGGTGGCTGCTGTCACCCTTGAGCAGGCCCATGCCTGACAGCAAAAGATCCTGAGAACAAAGACCAGTCGAAAATTGTTTCCATGAGGATGGCAGGAAAAGGCTTGTTCTCTGGCTAGGATGTGAGGTTTAGTGCCTGACTCAGAGATCAAATCCTCAGGAAGGAGGAGGCCAGGCAACAGCTGTACTTCCTCTTCACTCCAAGCTCACCACTTCCCTCCAGCTGTGCTCAGGCAAGCAAAAGGTGTCATGACGTGAATACCAAACTGCAGAAAGTTCTACTCGTGTTGGGCTTTCGGCTGCAGCACCTAAATACTGGACAGATTCACCTTCCAAGCCGGCCTGACTTAGCCCATCTGAGCACTGCCCTCAACCTGGGCTGGCCAGCTGGGTTCCGGAAGGCTGCTGAGCCTGTTGGCATAACCAGTGAGCAAAGGCAAGGTCCCGGAACTTTCAAGTTGTCGCCCCTATTAATAAGCACTGCCATCTGTACGGCACCGTTTTCAGCGTGCTCTCACATCATTCCCTACCTGGATCTGGATGCTTCCCTGTGAGGTAATCAGGGCAGCCATCACTCCAGCTTCACAGACAAGCAATCTGAGGCTCAAAGAGGACAAATGATTTGTCCAGGGTCAACTGCACAGCTCAGAAGTGGCAGAGCTGGGACTCGAACCCAGGTCCCAGATTCCTGGTGCCACTGCCCATCAGCAGTTCCCTCTGCTTCCAGAGACGTTCATGCCAGCGGTATGTATGCAGCAAGAAACTGAGAACAAAGTTCAACGGTGGACTACACTGAGGTGTGTCTGCATGTTAGACAACCACCTGTCATGAGACATGACTTTTTACAGCTGTGGAAATTTGGCAGTTCCTCAAAGCGTTAAACATAGAATGACTATAAGACCCAGCGATTTCACTCCTAAGTAGAAAATAGATATACCCCAAAAGGTATATATCCCAGACTTGAAAGCAGGGACTCAAACAGATATATACACGCCAATGTTCACTGCAGCACTATTCATAATAGCCAAGAAATAGAAACGACCCAAGTAGCCATCAACAGATGACTGGACAAACAAAATGTGGCACACACACAATAGGGTATTATTCAGCCATACAAAGGAATGAACTTGTGATACACACTACAGCACGAGTGAACCTTGAAAACATATGCTGAATAAAATAAGCCAGACAAGGACAAACACTGAATGACTTCACTTATGTGAAATGTCTAGAGTAAGCAAATGCATAGACAAAAGAGATGCAGTGGTTACCAATTAATGTCACTGAGCTGCAGACGTAAAAATGGCTTAAACTGCAAATGTTCCGTTATATGTACTTCCTTCACCACCACAAAATTTTTTTAAATGACTCTTTATGAAGTATAACTCTACAGGAGCATTTTTATGTTTTAGAAAATTCCAGGCTGTAAAACTGCATATATAGGATGATCTCAAACCAGAAAAATAATTGCACACAACAGGGCTGCTCAAAATGCAGCTCTCCTCAGGGCAGTGAGATTACAAGTGGTTTAGATCCTTTAACTGACACTTTTCCTGTCTTCCCAATTTTTTGGCAATGAACATGCACTACTTTTATAAACAGAAAAAATGTCCATGAGTTGGTCTGTGCTTCAGCATTGCCATGGTGCCATGAAATGGAGCCAGTTTCTCAGGGAGGGTCAAGGTCAGGCAAACTAAAGGCCCTGGGGGCCAGCTTACACTCCTCTCTCTGACCGAATCCACATGGTGGGCAACAAGTCAGCTCAGCAGCCCCGGCCATGTGGGAGGCCCTCCAATGTTCTTGCCAGACCCCTCAGTTTCCTGACAGACCCTGAGGTGCAGACAGTCAAGGGCAAAGCTAGGCTGGCACTCCACCCTCCCACCTCCCCGCCCAGTGTGCTTCCTACCACCTGAGGCTCTGAAGCAACCAAACAGTTCCACAGCCAGTTTCTGAGGGAAGAAGGACTCCTACGCTTTTTCACTTCTGGTGAGAACATGAAGCCACGCTGAGAAGTGATCTTTAAAAAAAGGCAGCAGTGGCTAATGAGGTGCCCACCCAGCTGGAAGAGGCCCTCTGCAAAGACACCTCAACCCCAAAAAGCAAGCCCAAAATTTGGACAGCAAGGCGTACCAGGGTGAAAGACTTTTCCAACCGACATGGTCACATAGCCATTCTCCTTGAAGTACTGGGGGATAGTGGAGAAGTTTCCAGCATGCACCCTCCAGTAGGAGTTGAAGTCATAGAGGCGGGTAGTGTCGGGCCTCCTCCCAGTGAGGAAGGACACGCGACTCGGGGCGCACACTGCTTGCTGGTAGGGAACAGAAGCAAAGTTAATCATCCTCAGAGAAAAACAGACTTGTCGTCTAGAAGGTAACCGAGCAACCTCCTGAAGGCCTCAGTCAACAGTTTAGAGGCTGAGTCATGCAGCTCTCAAAGCCAATCAGTGGGATTTGGGCCTCACTCAGTTGCCAGAGCTAAGTCTTCCCAGAAGAGAAAGGGAGGAAATCAGCCCCCACAAACCAGCAGATAATTGTATGTGACAGCATCTCACAGGCCCACAGAGCAGACACCGTCCTGGGAGCAGCCCTGTGAGGGACTCAGGGAGGAACACCCCATGGCACTCGCCCAAAGGTGGCAATCTGCGGCACCTTCCTCCTGAGCCCCGGGCAGTCACCTCTTAGGAAGACAGCTGGCTAGGACTGTCCTGAGCACGAGGGCCAGAGTGCATCCTCCAAGGAGGGGGCACCTCTGCGCACACAAGCTTCCTTGTGAGCAGCCAAGTGGATTTTCTCAGCCGCCATTACTGTGATTCCCTCTAACCCCAAGATGCCTGGCACCATCGGTGCCATCTAACGATAGTGAAGGGACCCCACGAGGCACACCCCCAGGCCTAGGGGTCCCCAGACATACCTGGGCAAAGGCATTCTGGAAGAGGATGCTGCGGGATGCCAGCTGGTCGATGTTTGGAGACCTCACGAGCTTGTCCTCGTAACAGCCCAGGGTGGGGCGCAAGTCGTCCACAACAATGAGAAGGACGTTCAGCGCATCTGCTTGGGAGGGAGGGAGAGAAGGAGGGAGGGAGGGAGAGAGGACAGGCTTCAGTGAGATCAACCGTGCTGACACTGAACCCCCATTCCCATGGTAGGTGCCTGAGGTACTGAGAACCCCAAGGCGGGCCTCTGCACCTCACCAGCCCAGCCAGTGCCCACACTGGGCCTGCAAGGCATGGGCAGGGGGGCACTGGGGGGCATAAAACCCACACTCTGCCTCAGTGGGGGGTTGGGGAGTGGTGTGCATAGAAGCCCGAGTCTTGGGTGGCAGGATCAGGCTTTAGCTAGGTCTCAAGCCCAGATCAAAGACGGAGTGGAAGGAAGGCAGAGAAGTAGTGAGAAAGACAGATAAGGATGGATGGAGGTAAGGAATGCTGTTTCATGGAGAGAGGGAAGGTTAGATGGGGGAAGGGAGGGCAGGAGGGAAGAAGGCAGGGAGGAGAGAAGGTTGGATGGTGGGAGGGATGGAAAGAGAGAGGAAGGGAAGGAAGGATAAATGGAAGGATGGATGGATGAAAGAAGGGGAAAAAGGAATGAAAATGGAGGGGAGGATGGATAGAGGGAAGGAAAGATAGACAGATGAAGGAAGGAAAGGAAAGAATGAAAACAGGGAAGATGGATGGATGAAGGAAACTGAAGGAATGGATGGAGGAAGGGAAAGATGGCTGGATGGAAGGATGAAGGAAAATGGAGGGCGGGAGGGATGGACAGAGAGAAAGATGGATGGTGAAGGGAAAGACAGATGGATAGAGAGAGGAAAGGAGTAAAATAGAGAGAAGAGAAGATGGATGGAGAAAGGGAAACACATGGAAGAAGAGAGAGAAGGAAAGAGTGAAAATGCAGGGAAGATGGAGGGATGAAGGAGAATGAAGGGAGGGAGGGAGGGAAAGATGGGTGGATGAAGGGAGGGAAGGATGGAGTAAAATGGAGGGAAGGGAAGAATGATGGAGGAACAGAAAGATGGCTGTGTTGAAGAAAAATGGAGGAAGGAAGGGAGGGAAAAGGGGTGAAGATGGATGGAGGGAGGGATGAAGGAAAATGGAGGGAAGGATGGCTGGCTACATGGATAAAGGGAAAGGTGGACGGATGAAGGGAGGGAGGAAGAAGTGAAGTGGAGAAAAGCAAAGATGGATGGATGAAGGAAAATGGAGGGAGGGATGGAAAAATGGATGGATGAAGGAAAGATGGATGGCTGAAGGGAGGGAAGGTAGGAAGGAAAATGGCTGGCTGGACGGAGGACGAGATACTGGGACGAAGGAATGGATGTGCGCCGGAGAAGAGGAAAGCGGGGAGCGCCGCGGGCCGGGTGTGGGCGTGGGAAGACACCTGTGGCCGAGTTCCCCTGCGCCGCAGACTTGAGGGCCGCGCAGACGGAGGCCAGGACCAGGCTGAGCCCGAGCAGGCCCCGGCCGGGCGACGGCGGCATTTCTGCTTCAGGCCGCGCCCCCGGGCGGCGCTGACCGCTTGCGGCCGGGAGGGTGGGGAGGCCAGATAGGAGCCGCCTCCTGAGCCGCGGCGTCGGGAACGAGCACCGCCGACTGCGCCGGGCGGCCGCGGCGGGCCCCGTAGGCCCGGGCCGGGCCGAAAGCGCCTGCGCACGAAGCCCCTACCCCGCCCCTCAAGGGCGGGGCCTGGAGGTGCGCGTGGCCCGAGCGCGTGATCCAGGCCACAGTGGGCGGAGCCGCGGGCGGAGCGCAGACCCGGTGGCCGCCCAGTCCAGTGCGTCCCCGCGCTAGCCGTAGGCCCACCGACCACCTGTGCGCGTTGTTTGCAACCTGCGTGCCCTCCCTCGTGCCATGCCTGTCACCGGTAGCCCTGCTTTTCTCTCCTCTCTGTAAAGCACACTTCGCCTGAGGCCGGTCCAAACGCCACCTTCCTTCAGGGAGGCCTTTCGCTTTGAGGCCCCCTTCCTCCATCTCCAAGGACCTCCTTTCCTATTCATTTGTTCAACGAATACTAAGGACCGCAAATAAGGCCACCAGGCACTGGAGTCACGAGTCCCCTGACCCGTGGGGCTTCCAGACAGACAATGAAGAAACATTTGCACACATAGCCTGTCAGGGGGCTTGCCCAGGCCCGAGAAAGTAAAGCAGGGCAGGACGGGCGCGGCGCTCCTTCGTTTCTACGGGGCCGCCAGGCAAGGCCTCACTAGTAGAGTGATACACGGACTAAAACTTGCCGGCGGTGAGGGGAGGCAGCCAGCAGTGTACGATGTCGAAGAAGAGTGCTCCAGGCTGAGGGAGCAGCAAGTCTGAGAGTGTTGGAGGAGGGCCCAGAGGCCTTGGGGCTGCGGGGGAGGAGGAGATGAGAGGTTGTTGTTAGCTTCCCCGACTCATGGCGACCCCATGCACAAATGAATGAAAAGGTGCCTGGTCCTGCACCATCCCATGATTTTTGTTAATAGATCACCAGACCTTTCTTCTTTGTCTTAGTCTGTAAGCTCCACTGAAACCTGTTCAGCATCATAGCAACATGCAAGGCTCCACTGACAGACAGGCAGGGGCTGGGCATTAGGTGGATTGGCCAGGAACTGAACGTGGGACTCCTTCAAGATGAGAGGAAGAGGGAGGAAATGGAGAGAGGAGGAGGAGATGGGGAGGGGAAAAATGGGGGAGGAGGGAGGAAAGGAAAGCAGAAGGAAGGAGCAGGGAGGAGATGGGATGAAGGGTTAGGAGAAAGGGAGGGCATAGGAACTGGGGAAGCGGTAGGAGCTGGGGGAGGGCATGGAAAAAGTGGGGAGGAGATGGGTGGAAGGAGGGTCATAACTTCTGTGGCAAGAATTATTCACTGTCTGCCTTGGGCTGAAGGTTGGGAAGGACATCACAGTCGTCCATCCACCCAACAGGGAGCTTCTGGAGAGCTGGAGCTGTGGGCCAGGCCCTCCACCTCTGACTCTCCCTACTCGCTCTGAAACAACCTAGCTCCATGCAGACAGATAGGGACGTTTTACTGCCCCAGGCAACATGCTCAGCTAAAAGCAGTAGCTCTTTTACTCCTCACTGCCGTGCTGGGTGCTGGGTGCTACTATCATTCCCATTTTACAGATCTGGAAATGAAAGCCCAGAGAAGCTAATGGCTTGACCAAGGGCCCACAGCCAGGCTGTGGCGAGTAGGATGGCAGCAGTCAGAGCATGGGAATCTCCTGCAGTTGGCTGTCATTGCTGCCAAGCCTGCTTTGCACCAGCAGGGGGCAGCCGTTCACACTGGAACCTGGAGGGCACATCCTGGGAAAGGCCAGCCTCTGCCTTCCCTGACAGAGACCTGAAGGCTTCCCAAGTCCCTCAGGGTGGGCCAACCCCAGCCGAGCGCCCAAGCTGCCAGGCCTCAGACAGCACCCCAGCTATCCCTCCTCATCCTGACACCTGCCCTGTCCTGGTGGCTGCTCAGGCTCTCGCTCTTTCCCAGAATAAAGGCCTTAATAATTCCAGAAACCCATAGTCAACATGGACTCTAATGGATGTTTAGAAAGTTGCTCTTACCCTTATTTCCTCTTTTTCTTTCATTTGGAATACTTTCTCATAGCAGTACTTGCTGCCTGTGAGGGCCTAATTCTACTTGTCCTGATCAAAAAGCCTTTAAGTATTGCTTTAAGGGCACCAAGTTTCTCTTACAGGTGATGAGAAAATTGGGAAATAGTGGGGATGGTTGCACAATATGCAGAACATAATTAAAGTGACTGAATTGCACAAGTAAAAATAGGTGAAAGGGTGAATGTTTGGTTACATATTTCTTCACAATGAAATAATTTTAAAAGCCATTAATAAAAAATAATAATTCAATAAACCCCAGAGTTGACCAAAGAAGGGTATGAGGCAAAAGTTGCACATAGTCCTGTCTCAAAATATGCCCGTTGTTCCTTCTTGGACTTGTTTCTGGGCTTGACGATGCGGAGTGGTCCCTCGTCCCTGAGACAGGCAGGAGGGAAGGCTGGGTCTAAGTGTGGATCGAGACAGGCCTCCGCTGATGGGCTCCTTATCTTGAAGAACTGGGGGGAGGGGAAGATCATAAACTGAGAGTGGGGGATGCAGGCCTTCATGAGTGACGCAGAGTCACTGCTGGGGGTGGGGGGAAGGGGTCTACTGGGGATGTGCAAAGGGGTTGTTGTTTCTGCTTGCTTGCCTGAAAATTACAAAGGACAGCCATGCTCTTCTGAGAACATTTGAATAATAAAGAAATATATATGAAGGAAAAAGTGAAAGCCCACATATATACACGTATGTCTTTCCAGATTTTTTCTATGTATACACAAATCACACACACACACCACATATAGCTCTGTTTTGTTTTGCCTTTTTAACACAAATGGAATCGTACAGCATTCTGTAACTTGTTTTTCACACTTAACATATATCTTGGACACATTTCCATGTGAGTGCATACAGATCTATTTCATTCTTTTTTAACAGCTGCATAGTATATCACTGTATAGATGTACCATAATTTATGGGGGCAGTGGTAGTATTCTTGCCTTCCGTGCAGGAGACCCAGGTTCAATTCCCAGCCAATTCCCCTCATGCACAGCCACCACCTATCTGTCAGTGGAGGCTTGTGTGTTGCTATGATGCTTAACAGGTTTCAGCGCAGCTTCCAGACTAAGATGGATGAGGAAGAAAGGCCTGGCAATCTACTTGGGCTGACTTGACAACAGCTAACAACACTATAATTTATCCCACCATTACCTTTTGGATGGATGTTTAGGTTGATCCCAAATTTCCCTATTAAAAATAACGGACAATGAACACTACTGGACTTGTGTAGTTACACACGTATACAAATAAAGGTATATGTCCCTTAACATCCACAATACGTTCTGTGAAATAGGAGGTTATGTGATTTGGACGTTGTGTGGACACCATATTTTATACAGGAGAGAGGCGCACAGGACAGTCGCTGGACGGGCCCAGGACCCTTGCTACCACCGCCACTGCACTGAGGGACTTTGAAAAAGCTTTGTCTCTGCCACCTCTGGTACTGCATGGTTGTCGCCTGGTCTCTGAGAACCATCCCCGGCCCTCACCACAGTAGGCACTTGCCATCCAACCGGCCACCTCCCGGCCAAGCACACCAAGGGCTCCCTTCGCTTCCTTCCTCCCTGCCTTCCCCGCCTCCCCACCCCCGTTGTTGTTGGTGTTGTTGTTGTTAGGTGCGGTCGAGTCAGTTCCGACTCATAGCGACCCTATGTACCACTGACTGAAACACTGCCCGGTCCAGCATCATGCTCACAATCGTTGTTATGCATCAGCCCATTGTTGCAGCCACTGTGTCAGCCCGTCTCAATGAGGGTCTTCCTCTTTTTCGCTGACCCTTTACTTTACCAAGCATGATGCCTTTCTCCAGGGACTGGTCCCTCCTGATAACATGTCCAAAGTACATGAGACAAAGTCTCACCGTTGTCACTTCCAAGGAGCATTCTGGCTGTACTTGTTCCAAGACAGACTTGTTCATTCTGGCAATATTCTTTGCCAATACCATAATTCAGAGGCATGTTATCTGCATATCACAGGTTATTAATGAGTCTTCCTCCGATCCTGATTCTGTGTTCTTCATATAGTCCAGCTTCTCAGATTATTTGCCAGCATACAGATTGAATAAGTATGGTGAAAGGATGCAACCCTGATGCACACCTTTCCTGACTTTAAACCACGCAGTATCCCCTTGTTCTGTTCGAACGACTGCCTCTTGGTCTATGTATAAGTTCCTCATGAGCACAATTAAGTGTCCTG